>NC_134484.1:22738004-23095004 GCF_040206685.1 Ascaphus truei | reverse complement strand
AGCAAAACGTGAAATCATATATATATATATATATATATATATTTTTAATGTATTTTTTTTTAAATAAATCAGTTCTGTACTATTTGATAATACTTACTGTATATTTTTTTAATTATTATTCAACTTTTAATGCCATTTATAATGAGTCTTAGAGCATCCTTTGATTTCTATAGCAGGCTTTAGCCACCTCCCAAGCAGTGCAAGATCTTTAAAAACACTTTCCTGTTAGTGATCATTTGTTTCCAATATTCGCAGCAGTTTGAGCTGCAAACTGTAACAATAGATAATGTAATCTTAGTAATATAAAGTTACATTGTAGCTGCTGAGTTACACTGACTGAAGCAGCCATTATGTTAGTCACACTATCAGGATTTTGACATATTTATAAACGGAGCACAAAACCATTGTCAACGTATGTAAGAATGTAGAATTATACATTGCCACATGCTTTACTTATACAAATAAGAAAAAAAAGAAAACAGAAAAAGCGTCCGTTATTCGAACATTTCTTGGAGCCGTTTTCGTGTTCTCTGCTGTATTCCACGCGGTATACACGCGGCCAATCACACCAGGCACCCCTGTGTTTATCGCGGTTGATTTGTTTGAATTTCATGAATTCTGATTTCTTTGGGTGCAATTCTTTGCGTTTCTGTGGCAGAAATTAATGAATTGTAATGTGTACAGTACTGTGTCAATTTGCAAGTGTTTAAAAACCAGAACACTAAAATGCCATTTTCTGCACTTGCGTCTTAAGGCGGTAAGGTTGGAAGAAATCCCGCGCCATGACATGGGTATTCCGAGGTATACAACGCGTGAAATGTTTGAATAACGGCCGCTGCATCTGTAACTATCTGAACTAACAGTATAGAAAAACAATAACCAAATATATTTTTTTGTAAGGTCAGCATAGTAACAGTTCGATATAATCACATTTCACGACACTTTTCAAGTATATACACCAGTATAGGATATGAAAATATACGGTACATTTTTAATTTTAATATATGGATGTTGTCATCATATATAACATAAGGACACACTTTAAAATAATTTATGTGCAACACCAATTTTGGCAATGTAATAATACATTTGTATACCCCAACATTTGAAAAGGTGAGACATTTGTCAATTTCTACGTATAAGAAATTAGACGTACAACTGTTCAAAGTCTTTAAAAAATATATTTTCTTACACTTAAAACACACATGCTTTCAAAAGACTTGCAGTCTGAGGGATCTAGTCAGTACTATATATATATCATCAACGTACAGAAAAGTTTGTTTTGATGTAATGTGCTATTTTCTACCACATGACGTCTCATAGGCAGTACGTGCGTTGTGTATTAACCCTGTTAATCAAATAATGTCTTACACGTGGAGCAGATTGATAAGCAAGAAAGTTTTTTCCATCTCAAAACCGCTGGATTGTTTGGGGGTGCCAGTGACAAGGAGACAAAGTCATGCACAGAGGTGCACAATGAGACACTTCTCATTACAATACTTGCTTCATCTGATGCCAACGTGCAAAATATCCTCATACTGTACACAGACGCCAAGAGGTGCAAAATGAAAAGGATGACCCAAAACTGCCTTGGCACACAGACCATCCACACAGTAACAGGGCACAAATCTGCGTTAACGCAGCAAATATCAGGAGGCACATCTCTGTCATACTTATTTAGAAATTATGTGATAAGTGGGACATACATACAAACATTTGCCACATTGTAATATTTTTTACTTGGTAGATGAATATTTATCCAAGTGTATTTATTAAAGTAAATGAAGTGTTGCAAGCAATATTCCTCCCATTGTGAATTTCCTCTGAATTCAAATGATTGTACAAAGCAGCATAAGTAGGTTGGCAGAATCTTGCATTGTGCACAGAAATGTGACAGAATTCGCAAACTATCTTAGTTTAAAGACTTGGACCAAAACCATTGGATTTGCTGCAACCTCTGCTTTGCTTTGCCATACTAAAGTATAAGAAATATTTATTCTTTCTAAAAATGTATTATAGCTACAATAACCAAAGCTAACTGCACAACACTGCAAATACTGAATATATTCAAATAGTTCTGCATGTATCAATGTTAACAGAATATACTGTATCAAGCATTTCTGATCATTGATGGTAATGCTCATGTACAGTAACTCTTTTGAAACGAGCACCTGCATTATCCTTCTGAGAAACTACAGTTGCATTACAAACTGATCTTACTTTTCATAGACAGGTTTAAATATTGCAATGGAAGATGGTCTTCAACTCTTTAGCCCTGAAGAAAAAGGGCTACAAACAGTATTCGTGTAATTTGAATGACTTTTACTCTCACTTAATGGCATTGATGTGCAAGTTTATGTAAATGGAGGTCTTTTATTCTAATACATGCTAGGGGTGAATAAGTTACAAGCAAAATGTGAATGTTTCCATCCTTGAGTGATATGCTCTAGAAGCAAGTAAAAAAAGACTGGCGTGCAAGTTACGTGCTGCCCTTGTGTGTACAAGGTCCCGAGAGAAAGTATTCCGAACAAGAGTGCACAACAGTTGAAGGCTGTGATTAAATAAAGCAATCATCTTACCTATCCACGGAAAGTCCAAACACATCCAAAGGACTCCAGCTTCAGATGGTCATTCAGTGGAAGCAAAGCAATTCTGAATGAAGGGGACAACTCAGGACACACCTCACTATCTCAGACAGATGAAAACCTGCACTGCTCAACAGCTACCCCCTTTTCCTCAAAATTAGGAGACACTTGACATCTTAAATCCAAGTTGCTGTCAGAGAGTCAGGAGACAAGAGGTGGGCAGTGGAACCTGGAAAACATACAGGAAACGCCAGAGTTGGTTGGTGGCAGCAGCAGGGACAAAGATTCTGTGCTGAGGGTGGGGGCAGGCACAGAATGGAGCTGCTGCTACTCTCCAGGGAGGGGATCTGCAAGTGAAGGGAAATAGACAGGCAATAGACAGGGTGGTGCTGCACAGAGGAGGGGCTGGAAGGAGGATTGTGTTTCAGGAGCCAGCACATGGAGAGCAGCACTGACTGACAGCTCTGTCCAATTATAGCCCAACTCAACTTTTCTAAGTTTTTTTTTTGTCCCCTTACAGCAGCATCTGAAATAACTTTGCAGTAGGACAGGGAAAGACAGCAGAGAGG
Source organism: Ascaphus truei (assembly GCF_040206685.1). NCBI lineage: Eukaryota > Metazoa > Chordata > Amphibia > Anura > Ascaphidae > Ascaphus > Ascaphus truei. The sequence continues at coordinate 23,091,850 of NC_134484.1, read as the reverse complement.
AGGTTGGAGGGGGTAAAAGGATCCCACTCTGCTGAACTGTTTTTTTTTTTTTTCCTTCTTTTGTTATGGGGACAAAAAGACACATTTAATCTGCTTTTGAAAACATAACCCTCCCCAAAAGTTTCAGGTGGGTTGCTGTGGGGTTTTACTGTATACATGCAGTGGTGCCAAATCTCACAAAACCCTTTTTAGTTAATTCTTTATACAGTACATTTGTGGTCCTCTAGTATTTATCCTGCCCAAATTCCCAGACTCTGTCTTTAGTAGATTATTTTCTTTTCTGATAAACATACACATGCTGTATGAGAAGAATTAACTTGGCAATATGGAAATGGAAAGTGTGTTGCTTTTTGGTGGTAAACAAACTATATTAGTGGTTTAATTATAATGGAACTATAGTAAACTGAATACAACTATTTTTTTGTTTTATTTAGTAGTACCACAACATTTTATACATAAAGGTTTTCACTTTATTTTTAAAGAAAAAGATATACATTTTAAAAACTCCTTTCTCTTTTAGGGATAGAAGTATGGTGCAATCCTTTGATATATTCCTATCAGGAACAATCTTTAAGTCAATTTGACCTTTTATTGTAGCTGAAATCAACCAGTGATTTTCTTTCCCCAACTTCAACATCATTTGATGATATTCCTGCATTTTAATGGTGTGGGGAGACTTCTGGAAACATAACATACTTAGTATAACGAAAAAGATTGGCACGTTAGTGAATCTGGTACCAGGAACTTGTTAACAGGGCGAGTGTCCGATTCTCCTGAATTTGGGCCCCAGATTATTCTGGACCACGTGACAGTAACTACACGAGCGATCCGAATAGAAAGCCGATAGCTCATTTACGATTTCCATTCGGATCTATTGCCTCTACATACATACATACATACATACATACATACATATATATATATATATATACAGTGGTTGACAAATCACCAAAAAATCTACTCGCCACACAAAAAAATCTACTCGCCACCTAGTACCAAACGTGTGCTGCTTGGGCCAATATTTACTCGCCCGGGGGTTAAATCCACTCGCCCGGGGCGAGCAAATGTATAGGTTTGTCGAACACTGTATATATATATATATATATATATATATATATATATATATATATATATATATATATATATATATATATATATATATATATATATATATATATATATATATATATATATATATATATATATATATATATACATACACACACACACACACACACACACACACACACAGTGGTCGACAAATCACCCAAAAATCTACTCAGCGAACAAAAAAATCTACTCGCCACCTAGTCCCGCCCCGCTTTAAAAAATAAATAAATTGAATAAATCCCTAGTATGAACAACATTCGTTTTTGACATCAGTTTATTTATTGTATTACATTATACTACAATTAGTCCTGGTTACACGTGTGTATGTGTGTGTAAATTTCGGATTTACAAAAAAAGCCAGATGTGAATGACTAGTTTCCTGCACCATTTATCCAGTGTCTGGACGTCCCCGCTTCACAATATCTAAAGCAGCAATCCCGCCTGGGATCTTACCTGATCCGCAGTCCCTCAATCTTCAGGTACCTCATTCCCGCAATGTTATACGTTGGAGGGGAGGCGTTCCCTACCTGTCTTCTGGGTTAGGGGGGATTCCGATGTCTCCCGTCTGAAGCTTGAGAGTCAAATCTGGAAGAAAGAAGTATAGGTTATTTCGGTGTAGTATAGGACAGTTAAGATATACAGGGTAAAAAAAATCCAGATACAGAGAGGGGAGAGAGGGGAGAGAGACAGAGAGGGGAGAGAGAGACAGAGAGGGGGAGAGAGGAGAGAGAAAGAGAGAGGGGAGAGAGAGGAGAGAGAAAGAGAGAGGGGAGAGAGAGGAGAGAGAAAGAGAGGGGAGAGAGAGGAGAGAGAGAGGGGAGAGAGAGGAGAGAGAGAGAGAGGAGAGAGAAAGAGAGAGGGGAGAGAGGAGAGAGAGGGGAGAGAGAGGAGAGAGAAAGAAAGAGGGGAGAGAGAGACGGGAGAGAGATGAGACAGGGGAGAGAGATAAGACAGGGGAGAGAGACGAGACGGGGGAGACCAGAGAGAGAAGAGACGGGGGAGACCAGAGAGAGACGAGACCAGAGAGAGGGGAGACGGGGTAGACCAGAGAGAGGGGAGATAGGGGAGACCAGAGAGAGGGGAGACGGGGGAGACTAGAGAGAGAGAGAGATAGGGTGACTGACTGGGGGGGGGGGGGTGACTGACTAACTGGGGGACTGACTGACTGGGCTACTGGTTGGGGAGGGGTGACTGATTGGGGGGTTCCTCTGGTGTCACACACACACACACACACACATTCTCCCATACACACACACACACAGTCTCCCATATACACACGCACACATTCTCCCATATACACACACACACATTCTCCCATATACACACACATGGGGGGGGGGAGAGAGGAAAGGCCGCGACCAGCACCACCACCACGCTCCCCCCACCCCCTGTGCCCATCTCTCGCTCTGCGGGATCGTGGGGTAACAGGGACCAGGGGGGACATCCCCACTCCCGTTTCCCACCCCGCGGGCTGACACGGGGACCGGGGGAAAGCAGGGACCTGAGGGGACATCCCCTCTCCCAACTCCTGCCCCGCAGGCTGACACGGGGAACGAGGGAAAGGAGGGACCTGAGGGGACATCCCCGCTCCCATCTCCTGCCCCGCGGGATGACACAGGGGGAAGCGGGGACCTGAGGGGACATCCCCTCTCCCATCTCTTGCCCCGCGGGCTGACACGGGGACCGGGGGGAAGCGGGGACCTGAGCGGACATCCCCGCTCCCATTTCCCGCCCCGTGGGCTGACACAGGTGCCGGGGGGGAAGCAATGACCTGGGGGGGACACAGCACCAGGACGGTTGGGGCTCAGCCTACCACAGCCTCCCGGCCCGGGATAGCTACCTCGGCTCTGCAGGGGGGGGGGGTGCGGTGGTGTGTGCGTGTCCCCCCCTACCCCTGGTACCTGGTCCAGTCCCCGTTGCTGCTGACTCCGCCTCATGTCCTCCACCTCATGATCAGCATCAGGAGCACTCTCTCCCAGGCCCCGCAACACTCCTGGTGGCTCCTGTCTGATGGTGCCCCACCCCTCCCACACCCCTCCCACGCCCCTGTAGGATGAGGCTAAGGGGGAAGGGAGGGGGTTTTGACACTGCTCATGTGGCGTGCTGCTTTAGTCGCGCGGCCATTTTAAGTGCAGTTGGAGGAGGAGAATGCTGAAATGCCGCTCCTCTGAAACAACTCGCCAGGGGGTAAAATGCAGTCGCCCCGGGCGTCCAGGGGACTGTATTTGATGAAGACTGTATATATATATATATATATATATATATATATATATATATATATATATATATATAGACCAGACCACGAGTATTCTAAAGCTTGCCTTAAACTAGCCCGGTTACATTCTGGGTATGTGCTGGGTGTAACCTGGCTTGTTTAAGGCAAGTTTAAGGCATTTCTGCATTGACTAATGACCCATAGGATTAACACAGCAGGGGTCCCTGGCAGTCCCATTCAGTTTGAATGGGACTGCCAGGGACCCCCCGTTGTTAATCTGATGGGCCATTAATCAATGCAGAAATGCTGGGTCTAATTTAAGGCAAGTTTAAGACATGTATCCAGCATGTACCTGGGTGTACCTGGGTCTTTTTGGCGATTGCCACTGGTTTGTGTTAGAAAAACCGTGGGCACTGCAGTATACATATACATACATATACAGTATATATATATTAGAACAAATAGCGCATTCAAAAACTAATTTCATTCATTCATTATATAACGGTGTAAGGGAGGTGCTCACCCAATAAAGTGCCTGGTCTGTCCCTAAAATTGCTGCCACCAGGTCTTTGAACCCACCGGTGCCGAGAAAATGGATACAGGAACAGAATAACCTATGCGCAGGTTTAGAGACAAGAAAAGGAAGAAAACATAGGGTTGGGTAGTACAGTATGTCTTGAATATTGAAATCAATAATTCAGGGAAAGTATTGCACTCACATTTTAATAATTGAATCAGACATTTCTCCAAACATTAGTTTGAGCCGGAACAGAGAATTGATTTTTATTCTGAAGTTGGTATCTTGAAACTGCTAGTGGTTTGGGTACTCCAATCTCCTGCAGGTATCCCCGACTGAAAATCCAGGAATGGTGTCATCTCTGCTGTCAGGGGACTCACTTTCCCATACAGTAGGTAGGTTTTATATATGAAGATAAGGGTGGGTAGAGAAAACACATAAAGTATATTGTGTAAATCCAATTTATTAAAAACAAATTAGTAACACACACACACACATTGTCAGTTTGGTATGTGCAGTTCGAGCGTTTTTCCTCAGAGAGTGGGTCTCACCCCCGTCTCTGTCAGTGTCTCGCTGCACAGGCGTTCGTCCCGTGCCCGGCTCACAGTGAATTCACTTCCGCATCATGTGGTACAGAATTCTCTTCTCGCGTGACTAGGATTTTAACTGTTATCGCCGGCTTCTCTCACGGAACAGCTTGGTACAGTATGCCTCACTTTTGTGCAGTCGCCCTACGCGTTTCTCCTAAGCAGCTTCTTCATGGGTTAATCCATGAAGGACGTAGGGTGACTGTGCAAGAGAGAGGCATACCAAGCTGTTCCGAGAGAGCTCCGTGAGAGAAGCGGCGATTCCAGTTGAAGTCCTAGTCACGCAGGAAGATAATTCTGTACCACATGACACGTACGGAGATTCTGTGAGCCGGGCACGGACCAAACGCCGGTGCAGCGAGACTCCAGATATCATTTGGACTTCATCTGCAAACTCTGAACTCTACAAGGACACTGTCGGGACTCACAGATATCTTTATTTGAATTTATTTATATCCTTTTCTAATTGTGTGTCGCACATTCAAGCAACAATACTACTTTCCAACTTATTTTTTTATTATTTGTATATGTAAAGCATGTGACACTGTATAATTCTACACTCTTACCTAAGCTTGCAATCATTTGGTTCTCCTGTTATAAATCTGTCAAAATCCTGATTGCTTGCCTAACATATAATGGCAGCTTCAGTCTGTGTAACTCAGCAGCTACAATGTATCCATATATTAATATGGTAACATTATCCATTGTTACAGTTGCCAGCTCAAACTGCTTGGAACATTTGCAATAAATTATCCCAAACAGGAAAGTGTTGCAAAGTTCTTACACTGTTTGGTACTTGGGTTCAAATCTGCTATAGAAATCAAAGAATGCTTTAAAACTCATTCAAAACGGCATTAAGAGTTGAATTTAAAAAAAAAACACACCAGTCACTATTATCTAATACTACAGAACTGATTTATTAAAAAGCACATAGCAGATTTAACATGTTGCTGCTTTCACTATGCGTTGAGTATCAACATTAATCTTTAAATTCACACATATGCAGAGTATTTTGTTGAGATTAGATCGCACATATTATTAGAACACATCTTACATGAGCAGTTAGGAGAAGCACCGATCACTCACGTCACACAAAGTCGTTGGGTTGAAGGAGTGGTTCAGTGAGTAAAAACACGGACTGGTACTGAATGTGAAGCTGGCGAACCTGGTTCAATTCCCGGGGTCGGATCCTTGTGACCTTGGGCAAATCACTTTATCTCGCTGTGCCTCAGGCACCAAAAAACATAGACTGTGGTGCTCCACGGGGCAGGAACTGTGTCTGCAAAATGTCTCTGTAATATGCTACATAAAACTAGCAGCGCTAAACAAGAAAAAATTATTCTAATTATTTATATATATATTATATATACACATATAAACAAAATACCCGAAACAGATTGCAATGATAACTAGTCAGGTTGCAATGATAACTAAAGTCAGGTAAATAAGATGATACATTTATAAAGGCAGTAAATATATAACAACAAGAAACAAACAGGACCCTTAAAACAGCACTCTAGTATGTCCAAAAAAGTACAAACTTGTATTCAAGCAATATCCGAAAAATTATATACAACATAAAATTAAAGTTCCTGAGGTAATGAAATCCCAAAAACTATATATATATATATATATATATATATATATATATATACACACACACACACACACACACACACACACCATCTTCCCTTGCCACAATTATTCTTCAGCGGAGGATCGGTGCAGATGGAGTTGGGACTAGCTGCATGTTCTGCAGTTAATTAAAAAAAATGAAAATAAATGACACCCTCAAAACTAAGAAAACAGCAGAAGGGTCAGTAAGAGACAGAAGGCAGAGTAAAGGGTCAGGCAGAAACAAAGAGAAACAGAAAGCAAGCAGAGTGAAAGGAGTAGAGAGACAAACAGACCAGATTGTACTACAGAGGGATAGAAACAGCTTCTCAGTCTCTAATCTGTTTGCAGCTGTTTATAAATATAACAATTATTATAGTATATTAAATATAACATTTAATTATATTAATATTATTACTGGTTCAAATGTTCATCTGACCTCTGTACTTTTTGCAATGTATGTATGTCTTTATTTATATAGCGCCATTAATGTACATAACGCTTCACAGTAGTAAATACACGTGACAATCATATAAAAAACAAATAATACAAATAACAGAACATGGGAATAAGTGCTTCAGACATACAAATTGACATTTAGGAAAAGGAGTCCCTGCTCAGAAGAGTTTACAATCTAATTGGTAGGTAGGAAGAACGTATAGAGACCGTAGGGGTCGTTCTGGTAAGTGCGTCTGCAAGGGGCCAAGCTTTATGTATCAGGTATATAGTATCAGCCACGGAGCTACTCATATGCTTCGTTAAGCAGGTGTGTTTTAAGGTGGGTCTTAAAGGTGGATGATTGACCAAGTGTGGGACCGGTCTCCATCCCTTACTTTGACAGGGAGGTTGTCTCCCGTTTTGCCGACCCGGCAGATGAGGATGGGCTTATCCCTTTGGTGGATTGCATGCTTGCGACGTGCTTGAGAGGGAGGAGTTTGTTGTTAGTTCTTGCACTATAAGAGAGAGACTTACAACATACTTGCCATTAGATTTTGAGAACGAATCATTGTGATCTGAAACATTGCTTGTTTCTTTGTTTCCTGCTGCCTGCTTCACTAATAAATGTAAGTCTTTCTACTCTTTTCTTACCAGTGCTTTGGGCTTCCTTCACTTTAAAAAAGTGACAATAGTGATTAATAGATGTAGCCCCGGTCCCCTTGGACTCCCAGAGCCCCCCCCCCCCTCCTTGCTCTCAGCACGGTGGCGGGGGCCGCCGGAGTCAGCGACGGACCCGCCGGCTGGGCGCAAAGGTGGGGGCTAGAGCAGAGAGCGCTCTGATGCTCGGGAGGCTCTGAGGTGCACCCGGCAAGCGGGGCCCACCATTGTGAATGCGCGCGCATGTGCAGTGGTCGCGCAGGCGCAGATAGTGTTCGGGAGCTGCGGCGGCCATTACAAAGTTGTGCATGCACAGTACGATCGCGCACGTGGCCCCAATTGCAGAGTAGCCTCCGCGGGACTATAATTCCCATGAGGCTTAGGGAGGGAAGCACCAGGTGCCCCAGTGTGGCCAATGAGGGCCAAGGATTCCTGGGAGCAGGGAATAGATACATTTTGCAGGCTCTGGGCAATGGCAGTTGGAGCAGGGAGCTGGGTAAGTGAGGGTGCAAGGGAGCAGTAGCCCCTTGCACTAGGCCAGTCACCCCAAATGCCTAAGATAACTTATTCCATTGCCCCAGCTTGTGGTTGCTTCAGGGACAGGCCTTCAGGAAGGAGATCTGCCCCTTTAGCTATTTGGTTAAGCTAAGGAAACACTCCGTGGCGTGCAGCCTGATTCCTGGGTCTGGGCTCAGACCCCTCTATATATAGAGACTATCTTCACGGAGGCCCTTGCCAAGCAATGACTGCGGCCTGCCGGCTGCAGATGGATCCACTTCAAGGTATAGACGGTACGGTGCATGGTGATATTATCCATGCCGGAATTCACCCCACATGTAGGAGGACGTCTCGTCGGATAAGGCGGGTCCAATCCAGTTATCTTGCGGCACCCGTGGGCTGGAGCCCCGGGCAGCTATCTATAGTAGTGCACCAACACACCAAGGAATAGCGCTATCTCCAACACATTGGGTGGGTTTGGACATAAGGGACATCAGGGAATTGTTGTCCAGCACCCAGGTACTTTGGGAAATATCTATGTTGATGTGTGCACCCGGTGTATTTCTATGTGTATGGTTATATGCATTATTCTGTGTGGTACAGGGTACCAAAGTTATTAGTAATAGTAAAACAGTTGTTAGCATATACTGTGTGCGTGTTTTATTATTGTTGTTCCTGTAAGAGGACCATCCCACTCTGGTGGGAACCCTTTCAGGTGGAGGCGCTGTGTTGGACTACTCAGGTAACCTCAGGCTCCCAGTGGTGGAGGTTCAGGCCTTCTGTGAGCCTATCAGGTAATGCACCACACCCGGTAACACAAATGTAGAATTCCCCACATGGTCCCAATCTGCGATTGGGGGGGGGGGGGGGAAGGTGTTACATTTGGAGGTGCTGCTGAGATCTCAGACCTGGGGTGCCCTATTCTATTTTTCAGTCCAATTGTTCAATTTAATTTTCCACTATGTGGGTGCCCTCAAGGCAGGAGGTCACGCATGGGCCACTAAGATTAGCCTGGTCGCTGTAGGCGGAGTTCCTGCTCACACATTCGCGTTAGACATCCAGGAGCATGTTCGCAAACTCCCTGGACTGGCGCAAGCATGGGTCATAGGGCGAAGGTACGATTCCCTCTGTCAATGGAGTGCCATGATAATACATGTGGGCCATGCCATTTGTGAGGAAGACGGTCCCCAATCCCTAAATCTTCCCGAGGGTGGCGAGTAAAAGGAGTGAAAGTGCCGTATCTTTTGTGCCCGTGCTTACAAAAAGAATTGAATAAGTATGGCGGTATGGACTTTGACCCCTATCATCTACCAATAGAACTTCTGGCGCCAAAGGTGGACAAGCAGGGGTGCGTACAATGTTTCTGTAGCAAATGTGACTTTCCAGATGGAGAACTGACTTTGGGATCAAAGAGTGCTTGCTGCGGAGCACAGTTCCTGCAGCCCATGCTGCTGCGGTCTACGGAACCACAGACGATGGAACCAAAGGAGGGTAAGGTATCTCTTCCCCCATCCTCTTCTACTGACGACAGTAGCCAATCAGCCGTGTTGATGCGCCAGCTGACGGACCACTCAAGTGAAGCTGAGTACAATGGGCTGATTGCTTCATATACTGTGGACTCTGTTGTGGGCCTGTGTGCCCTACTGCGGCCGGTCCGTCCTACAACGATGGTACCATCGGTCCCAGGCTTGGGATCAGTACCTGCCAATGACGACAGGGGTGAGTTGACTGGCCCAGGGGTGTCGGGTGTGAGCTCCCCAGTGATCGTGGAGCATGGTGGCTCCAAATGTATGGTCACCAGGGCGATGGGCTCACCCTGTCATCGCGTCCTGGTGGAGGTGTGTCCCCTTGAAGATCTCTGCAGACCAGAGAGCAGATTTGACCCCATCAAGGTAACTAGTGCAGCAGAGATGGTACCTGACAGTGTTTCAGATGACCTGAGAACCGTCAGCAGCCAGCAGAACGGTGAGGCATCAAACCATTACTCCCTGCAGACAGCAATGGAGGTATCCAGTACAGCGGCCCTGCGTGGCGCTTACTCCTACAAGAGGAATCTTCAAGCCTTTTCGTCTCAAGATCTACTTGCACGTAGATCTTGTGATGTCCCCAGAAGACGTCACCACTAAAGAGACTGCTGGAGCGGACAAATATTTTGCTGTGACCGCTTTGGTAATTATTGCCTCCTCCAGGCATCAATTGCAGTGTTCTATACGCCATGTGGTGGACCGAGGAAATAGTCAAGACCTCCTGGCCTACCTCATCCATGCCGCGGATGGCCAGGTAAGGGTCTGGTACAGAGACCCCGTACAATGCTTTCCACCAGGGGGAGGAGGTGGTTTGGAATTAGAGACTGTAGCACCCGATCATGATCTCCAAAAGACTCACAGGAGTCAAAGTGAGGAGCCCTAATTCGTTCAGTTAGGGGCACTCCACGATGGGACTCAGCTGGCCTCAGGTATTGATATTGTTTATCTGCTATGCACCATTAATGCCATTTTGATGTATACCGATGATGATAGAGCCTACACGATAAGTTGATATACTATGCAATGCATTTTTATTATATAACTGTATACTGTATGACACTGTCCCAAGCGAGGCCGTTGGGGTTTTACCAGGGGGAGTGTGTAGCCCCGGTCCCTTTGGGCTCCCAGAAACCCCCCCTCCTTGCTCTCAGCACGGTCGCGGGGGCCGCTGGAGTCAGCGACGGACCCTCCGGAGGGAAGCACTTGGTGCCCCAGCGTGGCCAATGAGGGCCAAGGATTCCCGGGAGCAGGGAATAGATACATTTTGTGGGCTCTGGGCAATGGCAGTTGGAGCAGGGAGCTGGGTAAGTGAGGGTGCAAGGGAGCAGTAGCCCCTTGCACTAGGCCAGTCACCCCAAATGCCCCAGATAACTAATTCCATTGCCCCAGCTTGTGATTGCTTCAGGGACAGGCCTTCAGGAAGGAGATCTGCCCCTTTAGCTATTTGGTTAAGCTAAGGAAACACTCCGTGGTGTGCAGCCTGATTCCTGGGTCTGGGCTCAGACCCCTCTATATATAGAGACTATCTTCACGGAGGCCCATGCCAAGCAGTGACTGCGGCCTACCGGCCGCAGACGGATCCACTTCAATGTATAGACGGTACGGTGCATGGTGATATTATCCACGCCGGAATTCACCCCACATGTAGGAGGACGTCTCGTCGGATCAGGTGGGTCCAATCCAGTTATCTTGCGGCACCCGTGGGCTGGAGCCCCGGGCAACTATCTATAGTAGTGCACCAACACACCAAGGGATAGCGCTATCTCCAACACATTGGGTGGGTTTGGACATAAGGGACATCAGGGAATTGGTGTCCAGCACCCAGGTACTTTAAATATCTATGTTGATGTGTGCACCCGGTGCATTTCTATGTGTATGGTTATATGCATTATTCTGTGTGGTACAGGGTACCGAAGCTATTAGTAATAGTAAAACAGTTGTTAGCATATACTGTGTGCGTGTTTTATTATTGTTGTTCCTGTAACAGGACCATCCCACTCTGGTGGGAATCCTTTCAGGTGGAGGCGCTGTGTTGGACTACTCAGGTAACCCCAGGCTCCCAGTGGCAGAGGTTCAGGCCTTCTGTGAGCCTATCAGGTAACGCACCACACCCGGTAACACAAGTGTAGAATTCCCCACATGGTCCCGATCTGCGATTGGGGGGGGGGGGGGGTAAAGGTGTTACATAGATAATAAAGTTCAATACAACCTTTAATTTGGGACAGCTCTTCATGTTATTACATCAGACTATAATTTCCAGTTGATGTAACACTGATACATTATACTGCTTTTGGATAAAGTGGTTGGCATACAAATAGCTCGGTCTCTGTAGTAAGAAGCATTCAGGCTGTGTGTGTACTATTAAGAAAGTTTGTACTATTTTGTTCATTGATTGTACTTATTTTAAGCATTTGTGTTTATCCTTTATGTTATTTTATCATTTTCCTTCTTATTTTGAGTTTTGCATAATAATAATAATAATAATAATAATAATAAAAAATAAAAAAGAACCAAAACGGAACAAATTTGTTTTGTAAAACCAAATCCCAAACAAAGCAGTACATTTTTTTAGTGTGTAGAACCGAAATCACATCCAAAACATTTTTTTTACAACCACTGCAAGTGCCCATTCATAGTATAACTGTATCACCAGTCTTCAGTACCTCCATATCAGAATTAGTCGATACCATTTCAGAATCCAAATGCTCCTTCACAATGGAAATTATTGCATGCTTAAAGTACAGCACACCACAGTGATAACCAATAGAGCACTTCCTCGTGGAAACAGTTTCTTTAAACATTTTTGGTCAATGGGACTGCAGAGGGTATTAGGAAGTTGAGAAGCTGTAATATTTGTTTGTTCTCTGTTCTCAAAGTACAGTAGAAGAAGCTTCCACCTGTTGGATGTTTGCAGCGAAACTATGTTGCTAAATTCTGCATTTCCAAGTTTACGACAGAGTGGTTTTAAATTGTTAATAATTGGGCTAATAGTGACAAGAAATGGGCTCATTAAGGTTAAACATTATCGATAGAAGAAAGTATCAAATTAGACAATTGAATTGTAATTTAAACAATACAGAGTAATTTATGATTTTTTTTAAGGGGTCAGTATTTTAACGTATAAAACAATGCTGCTTAAATACCATTTTATGTAGCCACATTACATGCTATAGCCAGAAATGGACATTGTATGTTGATGAACTTCTTTTTGATATAAAGTATAATTAAGTATTTTTGTTTACCTACATGAACTGACCTTAAGTTCATGTAGGTAAACAAAAACAGTTAAGAATACTACTTCATATTTCATTTAATTGCAGGTCATAGAGAAGGAGCGACTCAATGAGTAAGGCTTGATCCCGCTGCGTCCGGCGGCACGCGCGGCCGCGTGCGCGTTCCTCACCAGCAGGGGTATCCTTCTTGAGCCGGTCCCAGTCCCCCCTCGCTGCACGGCTCACAACGCGCTGTGACGCCACGTCACGCGCTGATGAGCCTTTCAGCGGCGGGAGCGGGAGCTGTCTGAGAGCTTCCTCCACAAGGTAGGGAGTGGTGTGTGTGTATCAGCGTGTGTGAGGAGGGCATTTGTGGGGGAAGGGGAAGGGAGCGGGAGCTGCTTACCTTCCAGCAGCCCGCAGCAGCTCCCTCCTGCAGCCCGGGAGACTGAGCCCGTGGAGGGAGGGGGGAGTAGCGGGTGCCCCCTCTGCTCAAATCACGCCCCCCTCTGCTCAAACCACGGCTCCCGCTCCCTACAGACCGCAGACTGCCTCTCAGTGCACTGCCTGCATGCATAGCGGGCTGACTGAGGGAGCGGGGCCGTAGTCTAAAGATACTGACTCTGTAAACCATGACACTGCGTTTGAATCAGGGGAACCTGGCTCAATTCCCAATATCAGATCCTTGTGATCTTGGGCAAGTCACTTTATCAGTCTGTGCCTTAAGCACCAAAAAACATAGATTGTAATCTCATCTAGACAGGGACTGTGGCTGTAAAAACTCTTACTTATGTGCTGGGTACGTCTTGCTATACTGTAATTGTGAAGTGCTTTGAGTCCCATTGGGTGAAACGTGCTACATTAAATAAAGTTATTATTATGATTATTTTTATTATTAGCAGCATAGATGTGAACAGCACAACATTTCAGAGAATCAAACTCATTTGTCATCTTGGAACAAAGTATACCAGTTATTTTGTAGCGCGTAGTGGTTGTAGTTCTATAAGGCACTTTGTAATTCAATAGGTAGAGCATACCTATGTACCGGGTGTACCCCTGGGGTACGGCACTACTGGTACTGCATTCACCTGTGAGGCTAACCTGAGCCCTGAGCCTCCGCCACTGGGAGCCTGGGGTGTACTTACACTCAGTGCAGTGCCTCCACTGATGAGGGATCCCAACGTGGTGGGAGTGTGCCCTCACCAGAAACCACATATACAATACCACACGTGATTGGATAAACAGTATTTACTGATCAGCATAACAATCCTTAGCACATAACCAACATAGCATTACTCTGCAAACACAGCATTTATATCAACACACATATAGAACTGTGTGTGCTTGGAATCAGTCCTGTATCACTTTAGTCCCTGATGTACCACTGTGCCAGGACACTTAACCTCCTAGTGTCCACCAGCTATTGATTGGAGTGTGTGTGTGAGGGACAGTGCTTCCCTGTGTTGGGGCCCATTGGTGCACTTTAATATAATACCTTCCTGGTTATGGTCCTAACCAGGAGAATCCTTGATGACTCTGCAACACCGCCACGTGATACCACGCCGCGCTGCACTGCTCTCTGAAGAAATGAATGAACACGCCGACTCCACAGGGGAGGATTCCCAGCCAGATGATCCTCTGCACACTGTCTCTGCTATGGATCAGATGCCACACCAGCACTCAGGCTGCACTGGTAATCAGGCAAAGTCCTGCAGCATAATCTCTCTCAAGCTATATGAAAAGGTCCCTGCATTAAGGCCTTCCTTATAACAGCACTCTCAGCACCTCTACAGTGACTCAGGGAACTAACTGGGCCCTGGGGATTTACCTATGGCCTAATCCCTGGAGCACTGCTCCGTGGATCTAACCTGCAGCTTCAGGCTCCTGGTCTTCACTGCCTGGTTCCTGTTCCAGCATGCAGTAGTCTTTCCTGCTATTCCAGCAGAATCCTGCAGCCCTACTGGCTCCCTGGTGTCAGGTGGTGTTTCTGCCCCTGAGCATCATGGGGCTTGTAATCCTGTCTGCAGCCTTTTACATAGGGAGCCTCATGCTATCCCTCTAATGGCTGCCGCTCTGCACCTCGCACTCCTGAAATGGCCTTCACAGAGTTGCCCTGCTATTGTGCAACCTCCCAGGCACTCGATTAGCTCCTCGCCACCTTCCGTGCGCATACACCAAACATGGCGGCGCCCTGCGGAGGGAACCGCCAGCGACTTCGTCACCCTGCCACACATATCTGAGGCTAAGGAGAGAGGAGGGGGAAACGGGAGCACCGGGAGCTCGATGGGGGGTACCTAGCTACACCTATAACATGTAATATACAGTAACCGGAAAGGCTGAATAGAAAGGCCTAAATAAAATGATGGATCAAGTAAAGGGGAGAGGAGCGTCTCCAATGAAACAGGGTATTACCAAGAAATGGTTGTTCGTGCGAGTGTAGTGTTACGTGACGGGAAGTAGCATATCATGTGCCAATAATATGTGGGTAAACAGAATGTACACTACAGTAACAGTAGTGCAGGAGAGAGCGATTGGCATAGTTGCCTGTCTAAGGTAGTTCCTAAGCTATGTACAGTAGTATCATGTATACTTTAGCTATACACTTCATCTTCAAAGGTAGTAACGGCATCTTAACTTTGTCTTTAAAAGGACATATACTACTCAGAATGTAGAGTTAGGAGAGAATGAAGATGATCTTTATTGAGATAAGGAATATATTGCATATACAGTATGAGGATGTATCAAAGGAGATGAAGGCCAGGAAGGGTATTCCTATATATATATATATATACTGTAATATGAGCTGAACTGTATAAAGAATTAAATGATTATCATATGGTATCAAAATAAGGGGGCGGCGTCTTCTACCATATAAGGCAGGGGTGCGCAAAGTTTTTTTGTTGTAAAAGTGCCGGCTCCAGAGCTCTCGCTCCCCCGTGACCTGGCGTCAAATGACGCAGAGTGTCACGTGATGTGACGTCACGTGACCCCGACGCATCATTTGACACGCGTTTCCATGACGGCGCGTTACGTCACCCGGCAGCGTCATTTGACGCCGCGCTGTCATGGTGACGTGAACAGAAGTCGGCTGAATCCCGGTAAGTTGAGGTTGCAGAGAAATTGCGCGGTCCCCCTGGCATTTCATTTAAATGCCACGGGGAAGAGCGTGGTGGCTCGGCAACTGCCCGCACCACTCCAGAAAAATCCCGCGCCGCCCAAGGGAGCGCATCCCCCAGTTTGCGCACCGCTGATTTAAGGTATTCTACACTCTATAATTTCACTGTTACAACAACTACCTGGTGAAGGGGTTGTCCACATCTGTGCTGATTTGCAAATAAACTACCTTTGATGTACCGTACATCTAACACTCCATTGAAGTCTGTGTACGGCAGAGATACGCGTGTTTATAATGTGTTTAAAGATAGTTGCATTTTAGGCTGAGTCCCCGGTGGCCACTGCAGCGCGCCCTGCAGCATGCGCACCACACACCTGTGATGGTTCAGGGGATTCCTGCTTCTCAATGTGTCCCCGTCACCCCTGTTCTCCCTGCCTCTGACCTTCCTCCTCCGCCTCCTCGTTCATCTCTCCCTTCCTCCTCCCGCACCCGTTCGTCTGCGGCCCTGTCCGGACGCACGCCCAGATGTCACGCGCGTTCCCCGCAAGGTGCGCGCTTATCACCAAACTCCCGATTCCTCCCGCGGCACTCATCGCTCGCGGCGCCCCTCGGTTCCCTCTCCTGCCACGCTACCTCCTTCAGCTGCTCCTCCTGCCCCGTCGCCGTCCTTAGCGAGCGCCCCCGCGGCGCGACGCTCCTCACGCTCCCTGGCACACACTGTACGCGCGCATCCAGCCCTTACAGAGGGTGCGCGCACACGCTCCACTTGTAGATCTTCCCTGAGCCCTGGTTCCGCCCCTCCTAGTGTGCAAGCCATTTCCCTGTCTGATCTACCTGTCTCCTCCCTTTCTCCTTCTGACCTATCTCTGCAACCCCTCACTCTACCCTCTGCTCCTCCTCTCTCTCCCATTGGTGCTCCCTCCTTTATAATCCCTATCTGTCCTCTAGCTCATTGCTCTGCATAGCTTCTTGTGACTCCTGTGTGTGCAGTCTCTATGCTTGGCTCTCCTGTCTCTTTCAGTGCTGGTTCCTGTCCTTGTTTACCTTTGGATCTCCCTGGCTTGAACTCTGCTTTGAATTGGATACCCTGCCCTTGGACCCTGCATTCGGATACCTTTACGCTGCCTTCTCCTATCCTCGAACACTGGCTTATGGACTTGATTACGCTGCTCTGTATTACCCCTGAACTCTGGCACATGGACATTACTATCCAAATTCTCATACCCAGGACATTGCAAGTATCTGCTAACCTTTTCTCAACAGGCCCGGCAACGCACTACCACACTCCGGGCATGCCCTCACTGCTGTGGGTGCATGTTATAATCTTACCCACCTCAGTACTGGGGACTGGCCAGGTCTGCGGGCATACAGGCGTTACAACACCAGAGCACCAACCTCTATGGGGAAGGCCCCTGTCGCCGTGGTGCAACAAAGCTCAATGATGCAACTGCTGGCAGGGAAGACAAGAATTTTGTCTTTCTTTGCAGCAACGCGATCACATGGTTGGCGGGTAACCAATGGAAGGGCAGATAGTGTAGACCAATGGGAGTGCAGGTAGTGTAGACCAATGGCAGGCTGTACTTTGTGCTGCATTGCATCATGTCCATGCCCCCCACCCTGTCATGACCGTGACCCCGTGTATCCTATCGCTCCCCCTAGACCACACATCGCGGCATTAATCTGTGCACGTGCCGCCAGGCGCACTGATGCGCGTGCAGCCATTACTTCCGGGGCCGTAGCCTTATAACCAGATTTCAAGTATCTTCTTAATTATGTAAAAAAACTCAATCCACAAACTCAATTTGCCTCAAAGAGAATTTGAGATAATATTCTGGGGACGTGTTCAGTCAGGTTCAAGCAGTTTGTCCAGATACATTTGACACCTTTTGTGAAGTTTACAAATATGCCTGGCCTTTGAACTAATAACCCCAAATAAATATAATCCTATTGTTGTTTAATGCCTCTTATGCTTTACCATGCTTTGTTCTTATCAGATAATCCCTACCTTGGGGGATGAAATAGCTAAATGGCACTTAAAGTAGTTAGGATGTTTTGTACAGATGGATAGAAAAGTAAACATTGTAGGAAAGATTTTTAGGGTTTGATAATGTATTTTACAATTAAATGCACACAATGCAATGTGCATGACCACTACTTAAAACAGTTTTACAAATGATTTACTATATTTCCTGATGTACAGAAGAAGGAAATGTAACAACTGAAATATCTTTTTGGTAAATCTTTTTAGTAGACTAATACATGTAAAATTGTAAGTCAATAAAAATGTATCACAAAAGAACAGATGTATATGCGTCTACAGGGCTTCTGACAGGGGGAGAGCTGGAACGAGGTGCTGGAAGTTGGGCCTGGCCGGAGTTGGGGCCCAATTTCTGTGTCCAGCTGCTGGGCAGCTGGTTGTCACTGGGCCCTGGCTCTCCCCAGCTGCTGCGGGCCTGCTGCGGGCCTGCTGCGGGCCTGCTGCGGACACTGTCTCTCTCTTTCATGACTTCTGCATCCACCAGCAGGAGAGAGAGGCCCCCGGCATGGGAAAGACAGGCAGGCATGGCAGGAGGCCCACAGCAGCTGGGCTGAGCCGGGGCAACCAGAGGCCTGAGACCATCCCCAGGTGTGCGTGTTGTATGTATAGGGGGGGGTGGGTTGTATGTATTTCAGGAGGTAATGTTAGATGTATTTGGGGGGGTGGGGTGTAGTGTTGTATGTATTTGTTTGGGGGTAGTGTTGTACTGTAGGTATTTGGGTGGGGGTAGTATTGTAGGTATTTGGGTGGGGGTAGTGTTGTATGTATTTGGGTGGGGGTAGTGTTGTAGGTATTTGGGTGGGGGTAGTGTTGTAGGTATTTGGGTGGGGGTAGTGTTGTAGGTATTTGGGTGGGGGTAGTGTTGTAGGTATTTGGGTGGGGTAGTGTTGTAGGTATTTGGGCGGGGGTAGTGTTGTAGGTATTTGGGTGGGGGTAGTGTTGTAGGTATTTGGGTGGGGGTAGTGTTGTAGGTATTTGGGTGGGGGTAGTGTTGTACGTATTTGGGTGGGGGTAGTGTTGTAGGTATTTGGGTGGGGGGTAATTTTTGTGCTCAAATTATATGGATAATTGGGATGAGGGTGGGTTATGTGTGTGTATAACCAGGGGGAATGAGTGTGAGGTGAGGGGATTCAGGGAGCAGGATTGACTGAGGGGGGTGTTTGAGTGATAGCGGGGAGGAGAAAGAGGGGTGGTTTAAAAGAGGGAGGGAGTAAGCGAGAGAGGGATGGGAGGGGGAGAGTGAGGAAAGAGGGGGTAGGAATGAGACCGAGGAAAATAAATACTTGTGGAGAGGGGGAATAAAAGAGGGGGCTCGCAAGGAAGTGTGAAAGGGGGGGGGGGACTTGCAAGACCGCCAACATGGGAAGGGCATGGGGGGGAGGCCTGTTTAAACTCTTGTCCTGGGCTCTGGAAAATCTATCGGCAGCAAATATAAGGAATTGCAATAATAAAGCAAACTTCTCCAATACTCATTCCTTTTAAACTCATAATTTTATTGGATTAACATTGCTACTAATATATATATATATATAGACCTGCCTAAGACATGCAGATGAGCATACAGTTGTATTACATTTGCATATTTGCTTTGCTGTGGAGGGTTTTTGTCACTTTTTTTACTCACCATAACTTAACTCAGTATTATGGTTGGCCCATCCTTTAGCTTCTTTGCATACCCAGTTAATCAACCCCACACTGATGAGACCCATTAAGGTCGAAACAGCTGTCTGTGGGTGGTTTTCTGGGTATACACCTTAACCCTGGCTGTGCTCAAAGCTGTCACCATGCAGCAAGCTTAAGCCTATAGGGAACCATGTTAAAAATGGTTTTTGAAGCAAAAAGTGGCACTGTGTGCTCATTTGCATGTCATTTCCCAGAATCCCTTGCTGCAGTGGAAGTGCTGTGTGCTGGGTGATAATGGGGAAAGGCGGGGTTGCAGACCTGCCTAAGACATGCAGATGAGCATACAGTTGTATTTACATTTATATATATATATATATAGACCATACGATACCGGTTGAAGCACGACATCAAGGGACAGCACACAGGTAAGTTGATCACAAGTTCTTTGTATTGAAAAAGAGACACAAAAACCGACGTGTCGGTCCCCCAGTGGGACCTTTCTCAATGTGGTGCGACTGGGGGGACCGAAACGTCGTTTTTTGTGTCTCTTTTTTTGTGCTGCCCCTTGATGTCGTGCGTCAACCGGTATCGTATGGTCTATTATTGTGTTATGGGATAAGCACCAAACTTTGTTTACTTTCAAGTGGAGTGCAGACTGTTTTTTTGGATTATATATATATATATATATATATATATATATATATATATATATATATATAAGTATAAGGTGCGCAAAACTGATTTAAAATAGTTGTAATGATGTCTATGAGTGTACACCAACCCAAAGAAAATACAATGTACAAAATGTACATATATGTGTGTATACTGTATGTGCATATAGCATAGACGCCCAATCCGACATTACGGTCCCAAAACGGAACCTTTATCAAGGGGCGTTCCGTTTTGGGACCGTAACGTCAGATTGGGTGTCTATGCTATATGTCTGAATACATTCTGTTGGATTATCTTTTTGGAGTGCTGTCTTTATTTACCTGCCGCAAGATAGATAATATTACTTACTACATTTATATGGGACAAGCACCCTCACCTTGTGTTACTATTCTGAGTGCCAGATACAGACTTTCTTTGTATATTTATATATATATATTTATTTTTTTTATTTTATTTATATTGCAGTATTAGGTGATACCGTTATTTATTTGGACTAACAATTTATGTCATAGGGCAAGCTTTCGAGAGTTCTCCTCTCTTCTTCAGGTTCCTCTCAAAAGCTTGTCCAACAGTATGTCATAAATTGTTAGTCCAAATAAAAGAGGTATCACCTAATACTGAACTCATTTATTCTGCACAATCGCAACTGGACTAACACTGTACATAGAATTCTGCAGGCACAATAAATCCCAGACCTGTAGAGCTTACAATGTCATTTTGGTGCTCGAGGTACTCAGAGATAAAGTTACTTGCCCAAGGTCACAGGAAGAGCTGATACCTGTAACACCCACTTCAAATGACCACTGAGCTACTGTTCTACATTTCCTTAGCAAGTTTACCAATGGAATACATGTTCTACTTTTTATTGTGTGCTGTGGGTTTTTTCTAATTAATACAATATGTCGTTTTGGGCTAGAATGTCGATTCTGGCTCCTCTACAAGCTACGTCAACTCCATTGACTGTGAGCTAATTTGGTTATTTTTTTTTTCTATTTTTGTGTCTGCCTGAGAGAGAAACAGTTTCCACCAGGAGTGTAGTTAAGTGTGTTTTATTTTTGAACAGACAAAACTCTTTGGGGTGTCCCTTTAAATCAAAGAAACAAAATTAAACCTACTCCCCTCAGGAGGCAAACTTAATAAATTAACTTCTCTAACTACTATCACTGGCCAACTAAGATCGTTCCAAGTCAAACATGAAAATTGTAGCAGAAATGAAATGGCTAGTGTGAGACAGTGGCTGTACTCTCCGGCTGCTTTTTAAACCTTGCAGCTCAGGTTAATTAGTTGCACCTGGAATCGGCCAGCAGTAGAAGTTAACCCATCATGCTGGGGAAAAAACACATTCTAATCTTCTGCTGACATAGAAAGAATCTCTGACTCAATGATAGATACAGCATCTTTCTCCCCCAGAATAACATTAGATCATACTAAGTCTATACTTATGTCTAATGTTATGATAACTTAGTATTATAAGTCGCCCTTGTTGAGACGTTGTGCACTCTCGAGAAGGCATCTGCATTACCATGCACTATATCAGCTCTATGCTTAATGTAAAATCTAAAAGGTTATAATAAAAGGATCCAGTAAGTGATTCTTGAATTGTTGTCCTTGTTGCTATGCAACCACTGCAATGGAGCATGATCTGTTACTAATGTGAAGGTTCTGCCCAATAGGTAGTACATCAAGGTATCAGCTGCCCATTTAACTGCCAAACATTCTTTCTCTACCGTAGCATACTGTATCTTTGCTCTCTTGGCAGTAACTTACGGCACAGATATAATACTGGATGCTATTCCTCCCCTACAAATTGATAGAACTGCCCCCAGATCCAATTCTGAAGCAATTGTTTGTAAAGTCAGGAGCCACTAAGACAGGGTGACTACAGTGTGCAAACACTTCCTCAGCATTACTGTTTCACTTTACTATATGTAACACGCTCCCCCCCACCCCCTACGCGAGATCTGCATACTACGTGTGTACTAGTGCTGGTTAGCTCACCTGCTATAGGCCAGCAGGCCTGAGTCTCCTTGGATGGTAGTAGGAGCAGCAATTGGACAGTCTGGTACTTCATCAGTGCAGCGCCTCCATCCTGTAGGGATGATGCCAGAGGCAGATAGTATTCCCTACAGGAACCCCCTTTTCCAGTAACGACACAGAGATTTGGAATTGTTCACCTTTTATTTGGTGGGCCAGATACCCGATTCCTTCTCTTGCAAGAGAGGTACTCTTTTACACCCGACAAATCATGGTACATCTTCCCTTGTATCTTGCATATGGTCAATTCCCTGACTAGGACCCCCAAGGGCTTGAGGCCCTTGAGGCTAGTCGCCCCCCCTTACCTCCTGATGGGATAAGGCAGACACCACCTCATTCTACATCCTGGAATCATCTCTCTAAATTTGGGTCAGGCGCCTCATACACCTGGGGAGGGGTTAATAACCCTGCCCCAAACTGGACAGATTTTAGACGAGGTACCGGTTTCACACCACACTGTGTGACCCATTAACACCCTCCCCCGCCCCCCCCCCCCAGGCATGATGATCCCAACTGCCATCTAGCCGGCACCTGGCTACGGTAACAAATTATCTAGTGTGCCAACAGACTCACATCCTGGCCCATGTGAAATGGATTTAACCCCAGCACTGCATGCATTTACCAGGGCTCATATGCTAGGGCCGGAGAACACAAAACCAGGGACACTAGGCTACATATATATATATATATATATATATATATATATATATATATATATATATATATATATATATATATATGGTATTCTTGCTTTTATCAGATCAGTGAGTGGAGCCCTGCAGATGGCCCAAATGGATTAATGCTGCATTGTTCCATTCAAAAGCATGGAACCCCGCAGCGTGAATCCTTCTGGTCATCATCAGCATAGTGATAATCTCGGCATAGGGGACAGTAAGTCTTGCGTCATCATTATGTTGTTATTGAAACCATTGGGTCTTGAGTATCCTTTCAGACAAGCAGATGATCTGCGACCATCATATACCCTTCCCTATTCTAACAGGGCTTAAGTAGGTTTATATTATAGATCTGCTCTACCATTCTGCAATCTGACTGTCTGATTTTTTAAATGTGCAGGTTCTACCTGTTCAATAACCTTTTATGGCCCTTGCCAATGTGATAAGAGCCATGGGAATGAGTGCCATTACTTGGTACCACTGGCTGAAAAATTTGCAACTTGTCAGTTATAAACGGTTTGTTGGGTTATTTAGGGCATCCTCTAGATATTGTTGAACAACTGGAGTAATCTGAGCGAAGAATCCTCACAACTGTTTGACATA
The DNA here is from genome assembly GCF_040206685.1 of Ascaphus truei. Classification (NCBI taxonomy): domain Eukaryota; kingdom Metazoa; phylum Chordata; class Amphibia; order Anura; family Ascaphidae; genus Ascaphus; species Ascaphus truei. Next base: position 23,068,717 of record NC_134484.1, on the reverse strand, counting down.
TTGGTTGTCAATATGACATGTTCCCCTGACAAAGGCTGTTCCTCCCACTCATCTCTGGCAATATCTAATATTCCAATTGGGTGTCTCCCTTACAGAAGTTCGAAAGGGCAAAATACTGTGGAGGACTGTGAGATTTCACAGATGGCAAATAGTAAGTATAGCTGTAGAGTATCTCAGATTTTTCCATCTCAACTGAACACCTTATGCAACATTCTTTTGAGAGTCCTATTAAATCTCTATCAGTTCATCTGTTTACGGGTGGCACACAGATGTTCTTCAGGATTTTATTTATTGACATAACTCCTTAGTGAGTAGGGAAACAAAAGGCATGCCCTGGTCAGTCAAAATTTCCCTTGAAATCCCCACTCAACAAAATACTTGGAACGATTTTTCTGCTATGGTTTTGGAGGCATTATTGCTTAGTGGTGTAGCTTCTAGGTAGTGTGTGGCATAATCAAGTATTACTAGAATATATTGATACCAGTACTAGCTGTACCCAGCATAACATATGCTTCCCCACCTTACTCTCTCCTCCATTTTGTCCTGCTCCTATTTGCACTCTCTGCTCCACTCTCTGTGAACTCCCTGCCTTACTGGGTCTGCTCCTCTCTGTGTGCACCACTACACTCCCTCTTCTCCTACTTATCTCTTCCGACTCCTCCTCTCCTTGTTGTCTCTGTTTCCTCCTCCTACTTACTTTGCTGACTCTTCCCCCCTCTTTGCACTCCCTCTTGCCCCATGTGCACACTGCTCTCCATTCTCTCCTTCTTGTACTTCATCTGTCTATTCCTCTTCTTGCTGTCTCTCTCTGTCTCCAACTCTCCTTCTTGTCTCTTTCTCCTCCTCTCCTTGATGTCTCTCTGTCTCTTCCTCGCCTTGCTGTCTCTCTATATCCTCATCTCCTTTCTGTCTCTCTCTGTCTCCACCTCTCCTTGCTGTCTCCCTCTGTCTCCCCTCCCCTCCTTGCCATCTCTCCTACCCTCCAACATCATGCACTGCTTCTCTTTGCACTCTCTCCTCTCTTCATTGCACTCCCTGTCTTACGGTGTCTGCTCTTCTCTGCACACTACACTCCCTCCTCTCATCATCCCCTGTCTCCTCCTCTCCTTGCAGTCTCTGTGTTTCCTCCTCCTACTGACCTAGCTGTCTATCCTCTTGTTGCACTCCCTCCTGCCTGATGTGCACACTGCTCTCCTTTCCCTCCCCTTCGTCATCCCTCTGTCTCTTCCTCTCCTTGGTCTCTTTCTCTCTGTCTCCTCCTTGCTGTCTCTCTCTGTCTCCTCATCTTCTTGCTATCTCTCTGTCTCCTCTCCCTCATTGAAAAGGATTAAAAAGGGGGAGAAACGGCCAAGAGTACCAAGGTCTGTGATGTTGTCCCCCAAGACAAGAGGAGGTGTGGGGGTCCCCGACGTGATCAGATACTATTCGGCGGCCCAGTTGAAGCAGGCTGTGGTTTGGAACTACGACCCGGCCTCCACCTGCTGGCTAGCGATCGAATCACATCATGCTGCACCTGCCACCCTCCAGTGCCATCTCTGGTCTCCTGTGGGAAGGGAGGGAGGAACACGGCGATTCGCTCTGGGGGCAATGAGATGCACATGGGATGTCTGGCTCAAGAACAAAGGGAAATATGGCCTGCTAGCTACCCCATCCCAACTTACCCCCATCTTTGGAAACCCACACTTCCCGCCTGGGTGCTCCAAAAAACAATTCGAACAATTCCAAGGTCTAGGAATAAGGCTGATTGCCGATCTGCTGAAAAACGAGGAGATCCTCTCCTTCCAAGAACTCCGCGACAAACATAAACACCAAGGTCTCCATCTGTTCAAATTTTTGCAAATTAGGCTCTTCCTTCTATCCCTAGCCCAAAACGCTAAATTCCCCCCATTAACCAGGTTTGAATCCCTTTGCAGCAAGCGCTCCTACCAGAGAGGTCTGATCTCAGAGATCTATAGGGGGGTGGAGTCGGAAACCAGCCCCCCAATCCACAAGTATATGCAAAAATGGTCAGAGGACCTCAATGTACAGATAGATATGGACGAGTGGGAGATATCTGGGAGTTGGCCACAAAGACCTCAATCTGTACAGTGACAAAAGAGAACATATATAAAATACTATTCCAGTTGTACCTGACCCCGGCTAGGCTGAGCCAGATCTTCCCCGGCACTCCCGACCTGTGCTGGAGGGGATGTGGTCAAAAGGGGGACATGGCCCACATTTGGTGGTCATGTCCGGAGATTCAGAGGTACTGACAAAGATCCAGAATCTACAAGAAACTATGGGCTTCTTTTCCCCCTGGACCCCTTGACCTTCGTGCTGAGCAAACCTATAGACGACCTGCCCCCCCCTGAGTAGACTAGTATCAACTATCCTAACCGCAGCCAGATGCTCAATAGCGGCGGCGTGGAAACACACCAAAGCCCCATCGAGAAACACGATGTTGAGAAGAATAGACGAGGTCATGGCCATGGATAAACTTACAGCAATGCTCAATAAAAAAATGCCACAGTTTCGGAATACCTGGGACCCATGGAGCGGCCCGCTAGGACTAGGCCTGCATTAGGCCGTCCTCGTACTGATGGAAAGGGAGGAAAAAAACAGAGTTCCCCCATCCTCCCCCCACACCCCCCCCAGTATGTCTTCCCCCCTCCCCCCTTAGACCTTCCCCCCCCCCCACCAACTGAAAAATACCCATTTTGGGACAACATGTTGTTTAACTCAGTGAAAAATCTTGTCATGTGCCTATGACATTGTCGTTATCATTTGGATGAATGTTGTTCTCAATAAAAAAATAGTGATACAAAAAAAAAGGGGGAGAAAAATTGGGAGTGAGGTGAGGGGGGTGAGTGTGTGAGAGGAGGTGAGATAGAGTGTCAGGAATATCCTGACAGTTTAGGAGTTCTTCCTTTCTGTTCCTTGACTTTCCACCGGGTGTGCTGCTGTATCTGCCTACTCTGGGTTTCCTCTGCTTGTCTCCTCTTGGGTGCTCCTGTCTTCTGTCTGTGCCTGCCTTATAGTTTCCTGTTTCCTGCACCTCTTAGCCTTTGTTTAATGTTCCTGTGTTCTCTGGCTTCTGCTTTTGCTTGTTTTTGTTCCTGTTCCGTAATTAAAGGCCCTTGCCTATGATTTGGCTTGTCCCCATCTGTTTTCTGCTCCCTGGTTGCTGCTCCCCTGCCCTGCTCCTTCTCCCCTGCCCTGTTACTGACTTCCTGCTGCCGACCCCTGCTTGGACCCGGCTATCCTTCTTGCCGCCTGCGACGAACCCTGCTTGCGACTCCGACAATCCTTGCTTGCCACTGAACTCTGACGTGGCACCGATGATCCTTGCCTGCTGCCTGCGCAATTATCCTTGCCTTCCCTGCTGTTCTGTCCATTGAGGTCCTATATTGCTCCTGGAGTCCCGTGACAGAGAGAAAGGTGGAGGAAGAGAGAGGGGGGAGTGAGCGACAGAGGGTAGGAAAGAAATACATGGTGGAGGTGACCGAGAAATAAAGGGGTGCTGAGACAAAAGAGGGGACAGAAGGAGAGGGTTGGGGGTGTAAGAGAAAGTGAAGGGGGATGACAGGGCAGCAAACATGGGGAGGTCCAGGAAGAAACTCTAGTACTGGGTCCCAAGAAAGCTTTTGACAGCCCTACTCGATCCACACAGACAGCCGTCGTCCCAACTGCTGCACTTCTACTGCTCCCTATTGCAGCGACGTGGAGAAAAGTGGCCCCCCAGATTTTTTTTCCCCATTTATTGGCCCACCTGAGCAAAATATTGTCCACCTCTGTTCTAAGAGGTAGAAGAGGATCTACAAAGTGCCATAATTGGCAGTAGAAGAACAATTCCCCTTTTGGCCAGACTTATTTTGAAAATGTTCAAAAGATTTAATCAACCCATTTATAATGTCAGATAAATTATTTTATTTTTTCATTCAACAAGTGCACCAAAGCACATTCCTGGGGGAAAGCTCGGGTTAAAACACAACGGTGCTAATGGAGAGGGGCATTTTGAGAGAATCGGTTATATACAAAATCTATTGTTAAGGCGAATATGAATGATAACAAAGGGCAACCCGGTCTAGTACCATATCGTATGTGAATTGGTTTAGAGCCCTGCCGCGCCCGCCCCCCCCCCCCAATTTTGACCACTGCAGTTGGATATAAGTAAAGCATTTTTATCCCATTTAAAAATTGGGTTTAAAAATGCAAGTGTTCCAAGTTTTTTTAAAATAAAGTCCCAATTTAACCTACAGTATGCTTATTTAAAATATGAATAATGTTAACCTTATGTTGTTTAGGGATTGTCTATGTGAGACAGACCCCATCTGATAAGGGCGAACAAGATTTTACCACAGATTATCCAATCTATTGGTGAGTGCTTTGACATACTGTACTGTATACGTAACTTGTCCATATTTAAAAGAGACATTTGGCGGTAGTTAGAAGAGTCATCCTAATGTAACGGCTACACATGTTGCATATTTTGAGACAGCGTTTCTAACAGGCAGGAACACAATAATTTCCTTATATACTATGGTCACATCAATGAAAAGAAAGAAAAACTCTAACAAATTGCAAGACAAATAAAAAAAGGCTAATTATGTAGCCATTGTAAAGGTTCATATGTACAGCTGAAAGTACATATGAAAAATAGAGGAGAGGCAACACTATCCAAGATGAAAGTAACACACAATTCGTACAAGAATATCCGTATTCACTTCAAGCAGCACACATGAATAATTATGAAAAAGTTGCCTTTATTTAAAAGGAAGATGCCACACTGCAGAACGACATTTCAGTCCCATACACGCCCTTTCATCAAGTAAGTATGACCCTGATGAAAGGCCGTGTACAGGCCTGAAACCTTGCTCTGCTGTGTGGTATCTTCCTTAACTGCATTACATAGCAACTATCTAAGTGTCTAAAGAAATCAATAAAAATCTCGTATGGTGCAAGAAATAGCAGAGTAGGGATAAGGTATAATAGCATCCAAAAATGGCATATCCCAAACTGTGGCAAGCATGGATGGTGATAAGCTCGGTACAGCAGAACTCAAGAGAGAAAAAAGGGAGAGCAGAAATAGTGCAGATGGTACTATTAAAAACTTATAACAGAACAAACCCCCCTTATGAATGCATGCTTACGCAAGGGCAGTGAATAAGATCAATGTACGAAATTAGAGGTGCCGCAGTGACTCCCGGGAGCCGGGTGAGTCGTGTTCTCACCCTCTCCAGGCCTTCGCTGCTTTCGCAATCGTCAATTCCGTGTTCCTCGATGACGCGGGTGACGTCACTCTTGCTCCTCCCAGCACTGGTCCTCTATTCTGCTCTGGAAAGTGCTGCTTCCAAACATCGGACTCTACGCGTTTTGCTTTGTGTCACTTCTTCAGGAGTCTATGAACCACACCCACTCTTGCTGTACTATTTATACTCTCTTCCTACTTTACTTCAGCTGTTACTCAGATAATTGCTAATTTATTGAGGGATGTATTAGCTGGACCAAGGACCAATGGGGAGTAAGAGTACATACTGAACACACATCACACTCAGCATGTAATAGCCGCATTGGCAGATTCATAATTATACATAATGGTATTAAAAACGGGGACCCCTCAGGGCACAATCATAAGAAAATATGTATACAACCATCAAAAACAGACAATCATAATCACTTAAAAAGATGTATTTAAATTATTCACTGCATTAGTGTTGAGCGCCAGACTTTCTCTTTGTTTAAGAGGTATAGTCATGCAACATTATCTCTTTGAATCTTTAAGAATAGCTGCTCAATGTCGGTAGCATCTTAGTTCACTGAATCGCAATGCTCAGTTTGTCAGTAATGTATCAACTTAGCACTGCCGATCCATGGAGCATATTGCAGCATGGGAAACAGTCAATGACAAGTAGACAATTGTACACAAATTAAATTAGGTACAATAGTATCAATGAAGAATATCCCAAATTGGTGAATACACATATAATTGTAATCCAAAGAAGAATGGGGAGTCAACGATGTATTAGAGTAGGGGTGACAAAACTGTGGCCCGCCGGCCAAAAAGTGGCCCGTGATGGCATTTGGAATGGGAGCCTGATGAAGGAGCAAAAATGAAAAATTAATTAAAGAAAAGAACAATGCGAAATCTTTAAAAATAAAAAACCACGCCGAGGTAAACTTATTAATATTAACATAAATTTTGAATATTAACACACTTTTAAAAACAATTAAAAAAAACTTCTTTAAAGATTAAAAACATAATATAAATCGAATTAATTTAAATAAAGAAATAAAAATTTAAGATATGCCCCATATTTGTTTTGTGAGCAGCCATTTTTGTACAGTACAGATCTGTATTGAGAAATGCTCATGTGGGTCCTGCCTGCTTCTGTTATCAACCATAAAAATCAATATTGAGAGACTGTTATCTGAACTGCAAGTTCATAAATCACATTAAGACATTTAAAATGCAGTTTCTTCTTCTTTTTTGGGGGGGGAAGGGATTATGCGTTTTTTCTTCTCTTCTCAATAAAAAATGTGTGTAATATTTTAATATTTTTATTATCCTTGTATATTTTTGGTGTTATTTAGTTTAGGCTTAGCTATTAATTTAAACCACATTTAACAGGCAGTAGGACAGCGGCCCTTCAAAAATAAAAAACGTGCGCCCAATTTTTGGCCTGCCTTGAAAAATGGTTGTCCACTCTTATACTAGAGGTTAGGCCATCCTCATATGAGGGTCATTAACTTGCTTTATCCAAACTGGGTAATTGCATTAATAGTTCTAAATTACAATGAAATAGACGTTCAGCAGTCCATTTGTATAGGAAATAAGTATTGACAGGGGTTTGGCAATCCTTATTTATTGTTCTAAAGTATCAATTATCTTGATCAAAACTAAGTACATTTATAATTATAATCCACAATGTAACAGAGGTTGAGCAGTCTTTCTCTGTAAGCAATGCGTATGGAAAACAACTTTAATTGCAGAAACTTTATAACAGATAGTCATCATGTTCTGGACAGTGTAATTCACTCAAAAACTAGCATTATAGAAGCCGGGGTTGTAGACACAAATTCAAACAGTGCAGTCTGTCTTTAGACAGTATAATACAATAAGAGAGGAATACATTTACGGCCTTATTCAGAAAGCCTCGATAAAGCCCTTATCGAGCACTTATTGACCAAAATGGCTACTCGTATTCAGATAGCCTCGATAAGTGCTCGATAACGGCCTGTATCGACGCCAAATTTTATCTCCATCCGAAATTCGCTGACTGAGCAGCGATCAGCCCCTTATCGACCATTTTTGGATGGTTGATAAACTCGCGCGATTCAGAGACCCGCGAGTCTGGTGTCGCGGCCTATCGCAGCCCATCGCAGCCCTAAAAAACGATTTTCTCCCCAAATCCAATTCACCACAAAACTGTTGGTCAATTGGTGGGGAGATGGGTCGATGAGCTGCGATATGTCGGGACTTAGAAAAAATCAGGCCCCTTTCCTGCCTCGGATTGATGCCGGGGGTCTCCGGAGCTGATAGCCATTAATAGCAGCTCCGGGCCCACCGGCATGCATCCGAGGCAGGAAACATGCATGTACAGCAACTTCATTACCTTAGCGGCTAACCGCTAAGGCAATGAAGGGGTTAAACACCCGTGCCAGGCTTACTGTAAGAAACATACAAAACAATACAATACTGTGGCTAGCGGGGGTGGGTGAAGGGGGAATTTGGCCCTTAGTGGCTGTTTAGGCATTGCGGGGGGGTTGCGGGTGGAGTTTACCACTTCATTACATTAGCGGTTAATACCGCTAAGGTAATAAAGGGGTTAACCCAACCGCTACCCACCCGCAGGGTCTAAACACCCATCCTTTGGGCTAAAACACCCTTCACTCACCCGTCAGGCCTAAGCACCCACCCCAGACTGACTATACCCACCCTATACCCATTGAGTAGTATAGTGGTACATCATACCCATATAATAATAATATGGGCATGATAAGCCTCTATAGCACTCAATGGGCACCTAATAAAAATACAGTAATACATAAGACACACAATAATAAAAGCCAACTAAACTACCAAAAAACACACTTCACTAAATACAAACAGTAGCCAGCTAATCCAATCAATATAATCAATAGCAACATCAACATTGAATTAATTAAAGCATTAACCAATTTAAACAATTAATTTCGAAAGCAATTCAAAATGAATAGTTACACTAACCAATGTAAACAATGAATTAATCCAACATTAATGAATGTAACCATTAAAAGACAAATAAATTTAAAAAATATCTGACGTAACCATAAAACACATGAGCTAACATAATATAACATTAAGTACAAGCGAACACCAATCGCAAAGCTTTTATTACATTAACCATAAACAAACAATCACATCCACATCATTAACTGCAATAACAAGCGAGAAATGCCCCCCAAATATTGGCATAATAATGTATTAATCTGTACCCTAAAGAGGTACAGATTAATATATTATCAGTCAATGTGCCTCCCCCAAAAAATAAAAAAAAACATACAAAGATTAAACCTGTAAAAAGAGACATTTACAAACATTGAATATATTACTTACCATTAGAAGCGGTGGCCCTCCGACTCCCGGGGAAACAGGAAGCTCACGTACCTTGAAGGCCTCTAACAGCATCCGATGTCATCCGCCATGAAGATCCGGCTCAGGTACCCCAATCTTCTTTTTTCTTTCTTTAATCACCTTCTTCTATCTTCATCTGTAACCATTTCTTGTTCTTCTTTATCTTTTTTCTTCATCTGTCAATCCAAAATACCCCATGTTAAATCCCAGCCGATGCTGTCTCGTCGGCCTCTTGGGCTCCAATGAGGCGTCACGGCCTTAAATATGGCTTGTGACGTCACATTTACCCTCAAAATGGTTAACAGCCACCTGATTGCTGTTAAAACCATGTGCAGACTTTAATTTTTTTTTTGCCGTGACGTCACTTAAAGGGAATGATGCCAGCCAATCAGAATGGCTGTGCTTCATTTGCCTTTAAGATGACGCCACGAAGCCGGCATCAGATGTATTTCAGCCAATAAGATCGTGGGAACAAATGCCACACTCTGATTGGCTGAAATACCTTGTGACACAGCGGCCATATTGGATTTAGTGACGTCACGTTAAAGGGAAATTAAGCACAGGCATTCTGATTGGCTGGCATCATTCCCTTTAACATGATGTCACTAAATCCAAGATGGCCGCTGTGTCACAAGGTAGTTCAGCCAATCAGAGTGTGGCATTTGTTCCCACGATCTGATTGGCTGAAATACCACCTGACGCCGGCTTTGTGACGTCATCTTAAAGGCAAATTAAGCACAGCCATTCTGATTGGCTGGCATCATTCCCTTTAAGTGACGTCACGGCAAAAAAAAATAATTAAAGTCTGCACATGGTTTTAACAGACAATCTGGTGGCTGTTAACCATTTTGAGGGTAAATGTGACGTCACAAGCCATATTTAAGGCCGTGACGCCTCATTTTAGCCCAAGAAGCCGACGAGACAGCATCGGCTGGGATTTAACATGGGGTTTTCTGGATTGACAGATGAAGAAAGAAGATAAAGAAGAACAAGAAATGGTTACAGATGAAGATAGAAGAAGGTGATTAAAGAAACAAAAAAGAAGATTGAGGTACCTGAGCCGGATCTTCATGGCGGACGGCATCGTATGCTGTTGGAGGCCTTCAAGGTACGTGAGCTTCCTGTTTCCCTGGGAGTCGGAGGGCCACCGCTTCTAATGGTAAGTAATATATTCAATGTTTGTAAATGTCTCTTTTTACAGGTTTAATCTTTGGATGTGTTTTTTGATTTTTTGGGGGGAGGCACATTGACTGATAATATATTAATCGGTACCTCTTTAGGGTACAGATTAATACATTATTATGCCAATATTTGGGGGGCATTTATCAATTTGTATTGGTGTTGCTTTTTGGCATTTCATGTATTATGTGGATGTTATTGTTTGTTTTTTCATGCTTAATGTAATTAAAGGTTTGTGATTGGTGTTCGCTTGTACTTAATGTAATATTATGTTAGCTAATATGTTTTATAGTTACTTCAGAGATTGTTTAAATTATTTTTTTTGAGTTTTAATGGTTATATTCATTAATGTTGGAGTAATTCATTGTTTACATTAGTTAGTGTTACTATTCATTTTGAGTTGGTTTCAGAATTAATTGTTTAGATTGGTTAATGGTTTAATTAATTCATTGTTGATGTTGAATTGATTTGATTAGCTGGCTACTGTTTGTATTTAGTGACGTGTGATTTTTTGGAGTTTAGTTACATTTTATTATTGTGTGTCTTGTGTATTAATTTATTGTCATTAGGGTGCCCATTGAGTGCTATAGAGGCTTATCATGCCCATATTATTATTATATGGGTATGATGTACCAGTATACTACTCAATGGGTATAGGGTGGGTATAGTCAGTCAGGGTGGGTGCTTAGGCCTCCCGGGTTGGTATCGGGTCAGGGTGGGTTAACCCCTTAATGACTATAGCGGTTAGTAACCGCTAAGGTGATTAAGAGGTTAGGGGTCATTAGAATGTATTTATTTTGTATATATGCTTTCTGGCAACGGAGGACAGAGGGACCTGCTGTGGTGGTAAGTATAACTTTATTTATTTACTTTATTTATGTATGCTAATGCAGTGTTTAATAATGGGCAAATAATCTATTATCCATATCTGGATAATAGTTATTTTGCCCATTACTGTACTGTATGGGTTTGGGCAGAGGGGGGGGCGTGTATTGATGTTTTTTAAAATATTTATTAAAATACATTTCTTTAATAGTGTAGATGTGCAGGGGGTCTCCGGAGCTGAACCACATTGCTTTATGTCCGGGGACCCCCTGCTTCCCGAGATACAGGCACCTTTATGGAGTGCCGGTATCCCTCTGCATTGAAATGTCTCACGTCACGTGACCGGGACATTTCCTTGCATTGGAGATACCGGCACCCCATAAAGGTGCCTGTATGTCAGGAAGCAGGGGGTCCCCGGACATAAAACCAACGTGGTTCAGCTCCGGAGACCCCCTGCACCTCTACACTATTAAAGAAATATATATTTAAATAAATAAATTTCGGGCGACATTTCAGCTGTGAGAAGCGGCTTTCTCAGAGCTGCTCTCTCTGCAGCAGAAATGAATCGCTGGTTCAGGCCCTTTCAGAGGCTCGATGCTCTCGCTGGCAGCAACTCGCCCGTTTTGGGCATTTTGCTATCACTGGTAATCGAGCCTTTCTGAATACCGTGATAGCAACGCCCAAAAAACAGTCACTTTAAATTCCCTGGCGATTTTTTTATGAACCCTCTAAAAAGCCCTTAGTCACAGAATCAACATAATGGATGCAGGGCATTCTGGACAGTGTTATCAACAATCAATGTAAAGGCATTCAATTATTGCAGAGGCACATTGTGTGTCCAATCTATTACAATTATACTGTATATTCATGATGTCAATAATATTTGTATACTCCACAAATCATGGTTAAAGAAAGCTCAGCAACATTGATACAGCCATCACATGGAAAACCGCTGGTGCCTTAAGGCAAAATGGGGGATGTGGGATTTTCTAGGGGGGGCACAGCATTTACATTAAATTTAAATGCCAGGGGACCACGCGAGGCTTCTGTAAATTCCCTTACCTTGACATCCAGCGACTTGTCTCCATGGCAACCTGGCATCAAATGACGCTGCGTGAACAGGGGAGGACAGCAGGCAGAGGGGGGGGGGGAGTGCAGACTGAAAGGTTTGCGTTCCCCTGCCTTAAGTCATAGGGACACATGCAAAATCATTCAGTTTATACAGTTCCTTCAACTCTATTGTAAAAGCTTATTGAACAGCACCATGGTATATAGAGGTATAGCTTAAACTGGTGTAGGAGGACTAGATTTCTCCTAACCACTTATAGAATCATGAAATCAGAAGTGCCCAGGGCCTTTGGTCATTTATACACCAAATTCCACTGAATGTAGATAAACGTTGTAATGGAATTATGTATGTACAGTATATCTTTATTTATATAGCGCCAGTTATGTACTTACTGTACATACTGCAGTGCTTCAAAGTGTGTGACCACGGAGCGGATGGGTATTCCGCGGGTGGTCAAGATGACATCACTTCCGGATCCGACTGGAAAAGAGGCCCAGGAGCGCTGTTCTCCCCGCGGAGAGCAGCTATGGCCGCTGCAATGGCCACCCTGCGAAGCCAAGGCCCTTCCAGAGGATCACGGGGCTCAGCGGAGAGAGCAAGCAAGAAACTGCCCACTGGTCGCGGTATCACCCGCTTGCTGGACATCATGCAGTAAGCTCCGATAAGCTGTTTATCACCATTTTTTCTGCAAATTTGCTCTCCCGATTCAGTAAGCGCCGATAAGTGGGAATTATCGGCAATTTTTGTTGCCGATAAAAACTTATCGGCAGCCGGGGGCCGATAAGCCACTTATCGGCACTTTTTGAACTCGGCTGAATTCAAGTAGCCCCGATCAGCTTTTCGCTGCTGATCAGCACTCCAGAATGGAGAGTTTTTCGGCAATCCAGCCTGCCGACTAAAGTTGGCAAGTTGGTGGAGGAGAAGCATCGGCAAGGTCGACACTTAGAAAAAATCAGGCCTTTTTCCTGCCTGGGATTGATGCCGGGGGTCTCCGGAGCTGATACCCATTAATACCAGCACCAGAGGCCCCCGGCATTCATCCAATGCAGGAAAAATGCATGTACAGCCCACTTCATTACCTTAGCGGCTAACGGCTAAGGCAATGAAGGGGTTAACCCGCCATGCCAGGTTTATTGTGGGTAGCGGGGGTGGGTGAAGGGGGTAATTGGCCCTTGATGTTTGTTTAGGGCTTGCGGGGGGGTTGGGGGTGCACTTAACCCCTTCACGACCGTAGCAGTTAATACCGCTACGGTCATGAAGGGGTTAAGGCCTCCCGCTACCCACTCGCAAGCCCTAAACAACCACCGTTGGGGCTAATACCCCCTGCACCCACACCCGCTACCCACAATAAAAAATAATCACACACAGCAGCCCCACACTAAATAAATAAATAAATATATCTTAATAAATAAATGAATATAAATAAATAAATATATACATATATATATATATATATATATATATATAACCTCAACAACCCCTATAACCCCTAACATACACATATATGCACATCAATGATACTATAGGCCGGCGGGGGCCCTCGGGTGTTACCCGCAGGCCTGCAGTACCAATCATGGTACCATTTGACAGAGGCTGGGGAGAGAACGGATGTGACGTCATTGAAAGCCTGTCACATGGTACTAGAGCCAATCAGAGTAGGGATAGACTTCCCACGCTCTGATTGGCTACCGTACCATGTGAGGACGGCCATGTTTCTTTTAATGACGTCATCTTAAAGGCAATTGAAGCAAAGCCATTCTGATTGGCTGTGCTTTCATTGCCTTTAAGTGACGTCATCATTTTTTTTTTCTCGGAAAAAACACATGATTTTCACGGCCCAATCAGGGCCGTGGGAACCATGACGAAAATGTGACATCATAGGCCTTTAAAAGCCTATGTCGTCTCATTTTGAAGCAAGATGCCGAGGAGGAAGGACCTCCTACAGAAGAAGAAGGCCAGGGCGTGGCCGTAGAAGACAAGAAGACCCCGGAAGAGAGCCGCAGATAGAAGAAAGAAGAATACAGATGAAGATGGATTACAAATAGAAGACCCGTGGATTGTTTTGGATTTTTAGTTTAATCTTTATTATTTTATGGTTTGTTATTTTATGGGTTCCTGTGCCTGGTGGATTGGTTCGAGAGTAAGCTGTTCAACGGGAGTCGGTGAGTGGGTCAAGTAATGGTAAGTGAACTGAAGAAATGTATTTTATTTAACTTGTTAAGTTTTTTAAAAGCTTTTTTAACATGTGTATTTCTTTATTTTTGGTATATCATTTCTTACCACTGTATGTATATATGTATATGTCTAGATCGATATATACATACAGGCTAAGAAATGATGTTGTTTTAAAAGCTTGCTTTGCTGTGTTTTAAATTAATTTGGCTATGCTGCTATGCTTAAATGTGTATAAAATGTATTTTAAAATTAGATAGATGTAATTGTTGCTATTCTATTGTGTACTTTAGGTCAGGGTCAGGCTTGCTTATCTATATTGTATTCTTGTTGGTACTTATATTTTTTCACAGGATAAATTGTTCTGTTCAACGCTTGAATTAGTTAATTGTTTAATTGCTAGGAATGGAATGTAAATTGTTTAGGGATGTCATTAATGAATGCTAATTGATTTATGTTTACTGGATTGGTTTAAATAGTATACTTGTTTGGAGGTATTGGTATTTTGTTTGGAATGTTATTGTTAACATTCATTTGCAGAATGTATATGGTGCATAGATTGTATGCATCATATATACAATGTAAATGCAATGTTTTGATTGTCATTTGAGGTTTTTGATTGGCATTTGAGGATTTTGATTGTAAGATCAGATAGGATTATTAAAGGAAATTGATTTTATTGTAGTGTGTCTGTATGGAGAAGTGTTATTTGTAGTACAGCATGTTTTTGATAACCCTTCTACATTTATTTGTATATTGGTTCATCATGTGTGTGTATATCTCTCTCTCTCTCTCTCTTTCTGTATATATATATATAGTTGCATGATGAAGCCACTGTACAACTGAATGGGTGAAGGGTGGGTATCGGGCCAGTGTGGCTTAACCCCTTAATTACCTTTGCGGTTATTATCCGATAAGGTGTTTAAGGGGTTAATTGATATCTGAATGTAATTGCAATGTATTGGCTTTGTATTGGCTATGTAATTTGTGGGCAACGAAAGACCAGGATGTTGCTGGCGACGGGGGCTTCTTATTGATGAGGTCAGTAGTACTTTATTTATTTGAATATGCTAGTTAATGTGTTTAATAATGGGCAAATAATCTATTATCCCTATCTGGATAATAGTTATTTTGCACATTATTGTACTGTAGGTGTTGGGGGGGGGGGGGGTGTATGTATTGAATGTATAGGCCAGGTTTATTTTTTTTACATTCAGGGTTTGTTCCGTGGTTCTGCGTGAGACCTCTGGAGACCACCTGCAGTCTCTTCGGGTATCTCACGGGTATCAGGCTGGTGGTTCCACGGGTGACACCTGCAGGGATGAAGCGGTGGCCTCACATCTGTGGGGGCACCGCGGACCCGTAGTCTGCGGGGATGAAGCGGTGGACCCAAATCCGTGGGTGCACCGCGGACCCATAGGTGCGGGGATGAAGCGGACCCGTAGTGAGCACTCGTGAGTTCCCCAGACCCCCATGGGAACAACCCGAGGCCCCGCAGACACCTGTGGGTCTGACCCGGGGCTCCCAGACATCCGCAGGCCTACCGTGGGGACCCAAATGTGGCCCACGGTGAACCCAAGGAGACCACCTGGGGGCCATGGCGCTTGGTGGGACCCACCAACCGGCCTCCAGAACCTGTTTGAAATGAGCTGCTGGTACCCTGTAGGTCTGTCAGGTGCCCCGCCAGCCCGCCGGGGACTCGCGTGGGGCTGTGTTATGAACCCTGTTTGTAAAAGGATAAATCATGTATTTATGGGAGGGCACAGGTGGTGGGTAATGTATTTAATAAATAGAATGATGCTTATTGTGAGGCTGTGTATTGTTTTTATTGTGGGTAGTGGGTGAGGGTGGTTAGGCGTCACGGGGTGGGGGGTTAGTGTGGGAGGATATGTAGGCCTCCCGAGTGGTGGGTGAGGGTGGGTTAACCCCTTAATGACTGTAGCGGTTAATAACCGCTATGGTGATTAAGGGGTTAGGGGACATTACATTGGATGTTTTCATTCTTGTGTCTGTTTTGCAGCAGCGGAGGGGGCATGGGCAGGATGAAGAGGAGGATGGCCTTCATCGTGGCAGCCGGAAATGGGTGAGTGCTATATGTATTTAATGTATTTATTGTTGTTTATGTATTTTAAATATACAGGGGGTGTATGTTGTTTATTGCTATGTTTATTGGGGGCAAATGTCCCCAATAAACATGCTATTCTGCCTTAAACCCTTCATTGCCTTAGCGGCTATACGCTATTGTAATGAAGCAGCATTAATATATTTTAATAATATTGTGCGGAAGCAGGGGGTCCCCTGAGCTGAACCGCATTGATTTGTGGCTCAGAGACCCCCTGCTTCCCGAGTTACAGGCCCCGGTTTGGGGCATCGGTTACAGTGTCGCCGCATATTTATAGCGGACATGGCGCGAATGGGGTGCTATAAAGATGGTGGCGACACTGCCACCCGATGACACATACCGGGGCCTGTAACTCAGGAAGCAGGTGCTCCCTGGTCCACAAAGCAATGTGGTTCAGCTCAGGGGGCCCCCTCCTCACAGTACACTATTATTAAAAATACATTCATGCTGCTTCGTTACCGTAGCACATAGCCGCAAAGGTAAGGAATGATTGTTTATTTATATATGTGTTTTACTCATAGTGTAGATTTGCAGAGGGTCTCCGGAGCTGAACCACTTTGGTTTTAGGTCCGGGGACCCCCTGCTTGCCGAGATACAGGCCCCTTTAGGGGGTGCCGGTATCCCTCTGCCTTGTTTACATTTCGCGGTCACGTGATCGGGACTTTTAAATGCAGAGCGATACCGGCACCTCATAAAGGGGCCTGAATCTCAGGAAGCAGGGGTCCCCGGATCTTAAACCAATGCGGTTCAGCTCCGGAGACCCCCTGCACATGTACACTATGAATAACAGTTGTTTTTAAATACTTTATATTTTGCCGATGTTTGCGCTGAGAGAGCGGCTGGTCTCTCTCTGCTGCAAACACCTATCGGCAGAAAAGGCCTATCGGCATGTTATCGGGAGCCAGCCTGTTTCGGCACAGGCTCATCGGCAGTTTTGCTTTCGCAGTGATTCGGCAGGGATCGGCATGGATTCAGCCCTTACTGAATACTGCGAGGGCAAATCACCAAAATCATGCCGATAGGGAACACTTGCCGAAAGCACTTTTTCGGCGCTTTCTGCATAGAGCCCTAAGTGACGAGGGATCTGATGGGGAAGTACCATATGATACTGTGATACGTATGCCTAACCATTTACCTTTTTCTCCTGTGCCTAGAGGGAGGGCCCGAGGGTCCCATACTACTGCTGAGGCCGGGACTGTAAGTAAAGTGGTCCACAAAATGAACCCTACCATATACATCAACGCAAAAGGTAGACGCAGTTGCTCGCGCTCTACAGAGGCGGGTACGTCCGGTGTCTCATCACAAGCCGAGTCCGAGACAGGTACTTCTAGCCCCATGTCAGAGTACGAGCACCGTGACAAGTGGTGGGCACCCCTGTTCACTGGGTACCACAAAGGTATGGACGCACCAGATTCCTGTTAATCAGGAACAACATAATTGATCATTGGTGGGCGGTAGGTGCCTATACTCCCCAGGAGGTGGCGGATGAGTTAGAGCACAGATACCAGGAGATAGAGCAAAAACACCTTATGTCTAAGGGACCGAGTATATTATATGATGACATTGCTCCTGCAGAACCAGAGTTGTGGGTACTGCCAAGCAGGGCGGGTCCTAAGAAACTGCCCAAATTGAGCCGAGCAGACAGGGCCATAGTGTTTAGGTTTAGGCAGTCCCATGGGTACGAATACCCTTATGTGCCTGAACCCATAATGAGGGAAATAGACGAGAACAGAGATAGTTGGCTCAGAGAGGCCGTACAAGAATACTTGAGAACAAAGTTTGGTAAGGCGGGTTACCACAATGAGGACTGAATCAGTGAGTTGGTCCGGGCCTGGAGTATAGGGCGATGCATATATATGCACAGTGTGATATATCGGCCAGAATCTGGGTCGGTACAGCCCTACTACATTATCATAACTGACCATAATGGGAGGAAGGTATGAAAGCCCGATCCAAAACATTATCATTAGTGGTCCTCCCTGTTGGGAGTGACTGTTACTGTTACGCCACCTGGTAGTTGGCTCAAGAAGTATCATACATTGCAATGTGTTTTGTTTCCCAGGTTTGTTAACCGCAGGATGGTGCTGCTAAAGTTAGGTCCTAGTGGGGACCATTGGATTCCACCTGAGGGAGAGTTTAGCCCCGGTAAGAAATGGGGGCTATATATCTTTCTCCTACTGGTGTAAGTCCTGTTAAGGGCAGGCCGACAGTAGTTATCATGGGTTTTTTCCCCACATCAAGCCCTGCCTTGAGTGATAGAGGCAGGCCCCTGACTCTGCCTGCAGGCCTGAGACAGAGGGGAGGTCCTGGTGACATCATGAGGGGCAGGGCTGTATCTATTTAGTAGGCTGTTCCTGTGTGTGTGAGGAGTTGAGTGAGTAGAGTTCTGCCCTGGGAGCTTGAGAGTGTGTGGGAAGAGTCCTGCACTGGCAGTTGTGCCAGAGTTGAACCAAGAGAGTGGAGAGTGCTGGAGCAGAGAGAGCATGGTCTGGGAGTTTCAAGGAGACAGGAGAGAAGACACTCAGCCATACTAAGTAGAGCTTATAGCACTAAGTGCGGTGGACCAATGCCCCTCACCCTGCAGATTGGGGTGAGGGGGGAGATCTAACCTCACCCAGAGGGCCTACCCTTGGGTGGAGGTAGGGGTATTGAGGCCCCATTACAGCCATCCTGCAGGGGTACATTTCTGGAGGAAAAGGAGAGGAGGTCAGGATCCTGTGTACTGCCATGACTTGCGGCTGTGAAATGAACTGCTGCTGTGTGCGATATTAAGGACAATAAAGACATTGCTGTTTTATATAAAGACTGTGTGAGATTGGAATCTCTCGCCCTGGGACGAGGGCTTTCTCTGGGAAGATTCCAACCTATCCCCTAGGTTTAGCCAGAGAACGGAGGTGCTGCACCACCACCACTAAAGATGAAGGCATATACCCCAGAAGCCTGGTCCTGTCATCCCCCACACCAACGCGGGAGACTCAGGCCCTCCATAGTACATGTACCACCATAGTACCACCATAGTACATGTAGCAGCCCTCACTACACCCTAGAGGTCCAGTCTGCGACCAGGGGGGGGGGGGGGACATGGACTACAAGTAAATTGAATAGAAGATCTTGTAGGGTTTACCTGTTTGAAAAGCATCTGTTCCACAGCATCAACACCAGTATTATGAGGAATGACTCTATAGAGGCTTGTCATATCCATTGTAGCGAGTATAGTATTATCAGGGATAGAGTTAAGATCTTTCAATTTATTAAGAAAGCTCATAGTCTATATCATAGTCTTTAACTAGCTTGCTAAGTTAAGCACACACAGCTGCAGCCAGAAATCCTCACACTGTGCTAAAGGTTGGCATAACTAGCCTTGGGAAGCTATAATAAGGCATCCTGGAGGGGTTAGTAAGTGTATTGTGTATTTTCGGAAGTGTGTATATTATACGTCTGATTGGATGTTTTTGTATAGGGAATCGGGACGTCTGCTCATTTATCAATCTCTTTGCAACTCCGATATGGATAGCCTCATCAATGATTTTTTTCAACTCAATTGTAGAATCATGATCATGCAATGGTATTGTTTAATTACCTGTAAATCTGTTGGCCACAGTCAGAGTATCCCTGAACAACTATACCACTACCATTATTGGCAGGGCATATTATTATTCTTGTATTTGCATATAAGCTCGTTATAGCTTGTCCCTCTACAAGACTTAGGCCTCGGCCATGTTACCTGCTTGCGTGCTGATGCGCGCTGAGGCTCAGGGAAAGCGGGTGCTTTCCCTGGCCTTGCTGTTGCCTGCCCTGCGCGCCGTCAGGGGACGGGCCGCGGGCGGGGGGCGGGCCAGTTACATCACGGAGCTGGTTCGACCTCATTGGGTGAACCGCTCATGTGACCGGCCCTGCGCAAAGGCAAGCTCTTGATTTTTAAAATTACCTAAGACCTACGCTTCCGCGCGCTTGCGAAGCGTAGGCGAGTCCCTACTAAAGCCGCTTTAATTGCGGCTGTAGGGGCTCAGTCGCAAGCATGAGCGAGCGTCAGCACGCTTCAGCACGCAAGCAGGTAACATGGCCAAGGCCTTAGAATGAATACTGTAGTTTATGGTCATTTCAGAGCTGCATGTATGCCCATGGATACAAGTCTTATAAAAGGTTTTTGTTGAGGGGTTGTGTGAATGGGGATCAAAAGTAATTCAAATGAGTCTGGTTTTGTACTAGGAATAAAAGATCATTCTTTTTCCAAAATTGTAGTCTCTGCTTGGGTAAATAAGCTACTAGAACTATTATCGATTAGTGTCCCCCCTCATCTGATGTGGTTTTTTTGTCTACATATTTGGTGTTTTTGGTTGGAATTGTTTGAGTTCTTTATCCTAAAATAGTAGATAAATCGCTGTGTATTGGGAGGGATAGGAGCCTGTCTGTTCGCATTAAATCTAATATCCGTAACGCCAGTGTCACTTCCTGATATAAACTAACCATATTGAAATTTGTGCATGGTTGATGTCTAAATGTACAACTTTTAGGTTGTTCTGAATTACATTGAAGCCTCTCTCTCTCTATGCTCCTTGTAATCAGAGTTAACTTTTTGGAGTTTTTCTATTTTTCAAGTGATCATATCATCTTTATATTTACTTAAATTGGTTTACATTTTTCTAGCCAGTCCTGGCTGTCACAAGTAATTCAGTATTCTGATGCTCAAACAAATTAATTTATTTTTTAGATTTAATTAGTGATTACATCAACGGATAAACATTTCAGTCCAATCATGGACCTTTTTCAAGATTAAGAAAGCTGTGATAACGCCATGCTACTTATACACCAGACGCCAGAGATGACATGTTAGAGGGAGGGAACAAAGAGGGAACCGATAATGGCGCCAAAAACTAGTGCATCAGTTTCTAGGCAGTTATCCCTGCTGTGATGTGGGAATATAGTAAGAATAAATATAAGAATATATCAACAATTATACCATGATAATCTTGACAACATTTTGAATGCTATCCGCTCCTCCTGTCCTGATCTACATGCTAGTCCTCGGCTGCTGCACATCTGTTCCTCTAATCCACAGCCTTGGCTAAATTCACAAACACGCTTCCTTTGCACTTGCACTCACTCCTTTGAACACCTATTGTGGAAATCTCACACTCATGTTTTGATTTTGCTCTCTCTAAAGTCAAACAAAACTATTTATCCTCACTCATCAACACTCACAAATCCAATCCACACCATTGTTTCAATATGCTAGACCCCCTGCTCTGACATTCTCCTCCCACTTCCCATCCCTTCTTGACTTCTAATCATGCCTTTGCCAACCAAAAAAGGTGGATGCTATCCAAAATTAGATTCAGTTTGTCCCTTCCCCCTCTCTACTTTGACCTAAACCTCTTTTTTCCACTGTAGCAAGGAAATGTAATTCTCTACTGTGGGTAGTATGGGCTGCCAACCCAGGACCTTGATAAGCTGACCACAGTTGACTATATTGTCCGGTATAAGGCCAAGCTGCAGGCCACCACAGTGGAACCCATTTCCTGAATCCCAAGATGGAGTTCAAAGAGTCCAGCTCAGATGGTGAGCACAGTCCACTTGGTGGAGAGGCCATTATATATATATATATATATATATATATATATATATATATATATATATATATATATATATATATATATATATATTTAAAGCGTAGAAATAAAATCAATGAGTCAAGGGTTCAAAAGTAACAACATGAGTTTATCTGTACCAAGGCACCATTGAGAGAAAAGAATTCCAACAAGGAACTCAGGCCTCTGCCAACATATTGATTGGTATCACATTTTATACATTTCAAAATGAGTAATACACCCCTTAAGGGGGCTGGCTTAGAGATAAATGATAATATGATGACATGCAAAAATACATATTGGTTGATACCTAAATATGCTGCATACACTATATTCTTATCGATAATTTACCATAATGTGGGCCTCTTAACCTTGTGACATAAGGGAGTTACTCTGTCAAGCCCTGTATGTGTACTGTAGCTGTCAGATAACAGCTACACTACGGTCAGCAGGAATATCTAATGCAGGAGAAATCGCTTACGAATGCTATTTCAATTTATTACATGACTCGTAGGAATTACACAAGGGTGGGTTAGATCCAGAAGCGATACTCTGCAGAATCAAACATTCACAGTTCATTCATTCACGAATGAAACGAATAAACATTCATATAAGCAAACACTCAGAAAATGGTGGTTTAGGCCAAAATGGAGGTGATAATAGCCACACACATTATCTCAATCTTCACAATCAATATATATATATATATACAGTGGTTGACAAATCACAACATACAGTGGTTGACAAATCACAAAAAAATCTACTCGCCACACAAAAAAATCTACTCGCCACCTAGTACCAAATGTGTGCTGCTTGGGCCAATATTTACTCGCCCGGGGGTTAAATCCACTCGCCCGGGGCGAGCAAATGTATAGGTTTGTCGAACACTGTATATATATATGTATATATATATAGAGAGGAGAAAGGGAAGAGAGCGCACGCCCCATAGTGTGTAACTGTATATTTAATAAAGGGAGGAGGAAGGGGGGGGGAGGAATATCACTCACAAGGGTAAGGAAGTTAAAAGCATGTCGTGAATAAATCACCACCATCCGGTATCTTTGCTTGTCTCAGATGTCCGTCAGTCTCTGGATAATGAAGGATCCGTGATCATCAGGATATTTTCCAAGTGTGGATGAAGTGTGCCGGAATCGGGTTGGAGTCCTCAGAAAATCTCTTAGCTGATATACTTGGGGAAAAATTCTTGTCCAAAGGTTATGATCCCGTTCTGGTGTCCGACTCCCTCAGCAAAGTTGGTTCTATGGACAGGATAGACTTACTTAATAAGTCTAAAATTAAATCTAAGAAAGCAATACGTACCAGTTATGATGCTCCGAGAGAATCATTTAAGACCGATTCATCTACTGTGAGGTTTATTACCACATATAATCAGTCCTCTAGATCCATTGATAAAATTCTTAATAATCACTGGAGCATTTTAAAGTGTGATCCCCATCTGGGGTCCTTCCCTGTCAGAAAAAGCTTCAATAGTATATAGGAAGGCAAGAAGCATTAAAAGTATTCTGGCCCCCTCCAAACTTAAAAAAGTTCAATCATCTACACTTTCTAGTAGGGGCCCTGTGGGGAATCATAAATATGGACGCAGTAGATGCATTACATGCAGACACATTCTCAACAAATCACAATTCTTTTCAGCTATAAGAGGGACCACACATCTCATTACAAGTTATATTAACTGTTTAAGTACGTACATCATTTATCTTATTCAGTGTGGTTGCGGTCAACAATATGTTGGTCGCACCACTAGGTCCTTGGGTACTCGCTTCCTGGAGCACAGGAGAAATGTCTTAAAAGGATTAAATACACATAGTATTTCACGACACTTTAAATCCAGACATAATCAGGATCCCAAGTCCATGACCATCATGGGACTTAAGAGAATTTCTCCAAGTGTTCTAGGGGGCAATCTATTCAAGACCATCTGTAGACGGGAAACATTTTGGATCCACCAGTTGGGCACCCTGAGCCCTGGTGGATTAAATGAATGTCTTGATGTTAGCACGTTGGTCTGATTCCTTCGGATGGGGAAACCCTCCCTGGTTTCTAATCTCCTCTGTAGTCCTCTGTCATCCATTTGTCCAGGTCTCTCCTAGACCCTTTCCTGATCTTGGTAGCTGGCACTCGTTACATGTGAAAGTATATTCACCTATAACCATCATGTGTTTATGTACTGTCCAGTTCTATTTAATTTTAGGACACATTTATTTTTAATATATATCCTTATTATATAATATAAGTATACACATGATTTTCACAATATATATAATTATAATATGTCAACACACATCACTTAGTAAATCCACACACACGTTCACGGTTGAACATAAGACTTGGTTTAATAGTTATCATATGTTATTCTACATTCACATATATACACATTTTTTATAACACTAAGTTTGCATTCCGTATATTATACACTTAACACATTAGTTAAGTAATATTATTTACTTATAGTTCACACACATTAGTTTTCCTCTCCCTCTCTTCTTAAAAAGATTTGCCCATTAACAATATAAAATATGATTCTGTCACTTTGGTGCATTGTTGTATATGTGTATATATGTAATTACGTGTATACATGTACATATATATGTATATATGATCAGATATGAAAATGGGTAAACCTATTGATTATGCTTCAAATATTTGATATATGTCTATCTCTCCATTCATCTCCTTGTTTTGTATTCAATGTATTTCAGTCAATGTTTTATTTTATGTTTTGTAATTTATGTTTTAATTAATGGATTTTATTTAATCAATTTGTAGTAATGAGTATATAGAGTTTTAGTCCACCTTGACCGCATTGTGTAATATACTGTGTTGCCAACATTGAGTCTCTAATATAACCTTCAGTATAGACATTATGATTATCCACATCAATTTTTGGAAACCACCGTAGAGATATTTGTACATATATTTATATTTATATATATACAATTCATTTATAGTCTAAATTATTAAGAATATATATGTAATTATACAATCAATTTATTCATTAATTATATTATTTCCTTAAATTGCAGTGATACGTTCTTCATTGCATCTTTTATCATTAAATGTCTATTTCCTTGTAATACCCACAATCTAAGTTAAGCCCACTGATATATATGTATATTTTTATGATTTAATCCTTTATTATTGTATATACAGTCACCGTCGTGGTTTTTAACAGTTGATTAAGCCTTCTTTAAAGTAACATCCCGTCCAGCTGTTTTAGGGGTTGCTAGGATACGAAATATATATATATACTTCATGAGTTCAGCCCCTTCCCATCACCCTTTGAAAAAGTCGCCCGAGAGTGATGAAACGCGTCAGGGAGCGTCATCACGCATTACGTCACGGACATTACGTCATCACGTTGTGCATGAACAGGCCGGTTCGTGCGTTTAACAGCTTGAGGCCATACAGCTAGGAGATTTTCTAAGGACTCCAACCCGATTCCGGCACACTTCATCCACGCTTGGAAAATATCCTGATGATCACGGATCCTTCATTATCCAGAGACTGACGGACATCAGAGACAAGCAAAGATACCGGATGGTGGTGATTTATTCACGACATGCTTTTAACTTCCTTACCCTTGTGAGTGATATTCCTTCCCCCCCCCCTTCCTCCTCCCTTTATTAAATATACAGTTACACACTATGGGGCGTGCGCTCTCTTCTCTTTCTCCTCTACAGATTCCATAGGATGTGGTTTATCCTCTCGAGAGCAGCCGGAGACCCCCTGCACCTACGTCATTAATACCATTGACGAACTAAATCATAAAGGACTGGTTTTTCACTTCTTTATTTATTTTTCATTTAATTTTTATTTTTCCTTTGCACATATATGTACTGCGTTGATTTTAAGTTATTTTATTGATTATATGTTTATTGTTGTATACGCAGGCACAGACATTAATCACATTGTTATTTGTATTAACACTATATATAATTAATTTACCACCTATATACCCATTGAGGCGCTGCTTTTTCTTCTTTTTGTTAGTTCATATATATATATATATATATATATATATATATATATATATATATATATATATAATGTATTTATTTAGTTTGTGACTTCCTAATACAGAGGTCACAACTGGTCTGCTATCCATACCCCTCAGGCAATATTAGTATTTAATTCCAACTACATATACTTACAGTATATGGAACAGTCTGTGGCTAAAACCTAGCGCACCTCAATTGCACTAAGGTGCGTGTACTGTACATCCGTACACATCTTTATTTCTATCTAGATTAACATAACAAGAATATTTAATTTTACTAGATGCAAGTAGCCCCTTGCTATTCTGAATAATATAGATGCCTTATCTGGTATCACAGGCCCCAAAAAATGGGTCACATTTAAGCAATCCCCAATGTCTGTTCAGAATGGCCTGAACGGACTTGGATGATTAATTAAATGTCGTGATGAAACTAGGTTGGACAACAGATCAGATCTCGCAAGCGATTGGACTCTATTGAAGGACTCCACAACAAACTTGTGGTCATACCTCATATCTATGATTTTTTTACTCAAGATTTCAGACTGAGCAATAAAATCAGAATCCCACAAGCAATTTCTCTTCATTCGATGAAATTGACCCCCGGGTATGTTTTCTTAACCAATGACCTTTATGGTTGCTGGAGGCATGAACATAATTGTTTACACACACTGGCTTAAAATGTATCTTGGTTACTACATACATATATACATTCAGTACATACATGAGTGCTACAAAGTACTTATTTTTATGTACTGAAAATATTTTTATGCTAAAAACTTAATGCGCGTAATTACTCTTTTCACATAAATGTAATGACAAAATATGTGATTCTCCTAGCATGACCAGAATATACTATGTAGGACATTTGGTTTCTTTGAAGGGACACAAAAAGCAGGGATGGACTTCTTGGGATGATCTGTGATATAAATATACAAAAGAGAACATTTGGTAATATGTCTCAACAGGGTGTACGAGTAAGAGATACGGACATGCTTTTGAGTGTATAGAGTATTTCTTTAATCAACCTCTACACCCTGTTCAGACATCACAAATCAATTCACTGCGCCACAAAAAATCCATTCCTGCTTTCCATGATTCTTCGTTTGGGATTCTTGTGACATTTCTAGGACCTTCTGGCTGCAATTGGATTGGATTGTCTTCCCGATGAATATATAGGTTTTCCTTTTTACTCTGTAGCTATGTCGGGCTTTGGCTACCAGTCTGCCCTCCTTGACATGCAAGCCCTGGTAACAGTGCAGGCAGTGTCAGGACCAAACCTGGGTTTTCTCCACAGTAAGCAGCTCCCTTGAGTGACAGGGTATGAGATGGGCCAAGGTCTGTGTTCTGCCCAATCCTGGGCTCAGACCTTGTGCCTTCCCCCTCTGTACTTAAGGGGCTGCACACCTACATTTAGGCAGTGTGTCTCTCCCCTGAGAGAGACTGGTAGTCACGCAGAGGTGTGCAAAGATCTTGGCACCTACTGTCCCCTCCCCTTGGGGGAGTGAGGAGTGATACCTTACCCCTGACTCTGTTAGGGAGTCAGGAAAGGGGAAGGACTGCCTCTGGTGCCCTTGGCCGGGGGTGGATGTCCAGGGACCATCCTGAGGTTGGAGAGCTGTCTGACTGTCCTGTAGAAAATGGTGCAAATGTGCAATCTTTCTGTGGGGAGTGGAGTACGTTCTTCTGCAGGAGATTACCTTCATCTTCCTGGAACCTGCAGCAGATGGAGGCGCTGTACCAAAGAGATAAAGACCAGTAATGTACCCCAGAAGCCTGTCCACATGTCCCCTCTACCACCGGTGGACAACTCGGCATCCTGTGAGCCAGCAGCTAGCTAGCTCCATACACCATGTAATAGGCAGATCTCCCAGAGGGTGGGGGAAACACCGTTACAACTCTATACTGTATCAATTTTCACCTTATCACTATATATTTGCACTAAAAGTCACTAAATATTATGTTGTGGTGAGATATACTAGCACTGAGTCACTAGGTTTTTCACATTCCTTTGAAGGGAAGTGACCTAACTCTTGACCTTTACTTGAATCTCTTACTTGTAGAATAAGCCACAATGCCATTTTGCAGTTGGGAACAGTGTTATAAATGAAACAATGATTTTGTATTGGTATTCAGCAAACACATTCTATATAATACTTAACTAAAAACTAATAATGACCTCAGAACACATTATACAATCTTTCTGAATATTGTGTAGAACTTAGTCGACACGTTTCAATGAGAACGAAATCTTTATATTTACGTTAACCTGAAGAATTGATTTGAGGATGCGTTGGTTCATCAAATAAGTATGCAAGCTAAAAATACACTTTACACATACACAATAAAAAAAATCTAAAAAATCTGCATATTATGTGTAGCCATGTATCCTCTGGGCTACTAATTTGCCCTACCTAACACATAAGCAATGTTACCAGCACAGGCAGTGTTAGGGTTAAATCTATGCCCTTGCTGCTGCAGCAGTAAACAACTCCCTTGAATGACAGGGGGGTGGATCTGAGCCTGTGTGCTGCCCTATCAGGGGCTCAGACCTAGGACCCTCCCCCTGGGTACAAAAGGGACTGCAGATGGATTCCCTGAGTGATAGTGGGTGTTGGAAGTATGGAGCCATGGCTCTGGCCACCTTCCTTCTCTTCCCACAGGGGATTGGGATCCTACCCCTTCACCAGGGAGTAAGGGAGCAAAGGATAGACCTTTGGGGCCTCAAGCCCTGGGGGTTGATTCCAGGGAGCAGAGAGAACAGAGTGTACTTGTTGGTATGCTGTATAAAGAATAAAGAACCATCATGTGTTTTATACTCCTGCCTGAGACTGCAGTTTATCAGGGGGAGAGCAAGAAGGTTTTCCCGCAGGAACTGCACCCAGCCCTGCTGGAAATGGAGGCGCTGCACCCATAAAGAACTGGGATGATCCCTAAAGCCTGTCCTGTCTTCCCCACTAACACTGGCAGACATTCAGTATCCTGTGAGC
This sequence comes from Ascaphus truei, assembly GCF_040206685.1. Taxonomy (NCBI): domain Eukaryota; kingdom Metazoa; phylum Chordata; class Amphibia; order Anura; family Ascaphidae; genus Ascaphus; species Ascaphus truei. Next base: position 23,040,161 of record NC_134484.1, on the reverse strand, counting down.
CTAGCAGGTGAGCAGCACAACAACACCAGGCAATCGCAGTGATTCTCCCGTAGGGTGGGAGAACACATGTTACATATGTATTGTTCCACAATGATCAAATCATACAAAAATGTACCACAAACCGAAGTGTAAAGTTTGGTTGCTTACATTACTGACAGAGCTCATCTTTTATACAGGTATTTTTCAATTGAAGAAAACATAACAAGTATCCAAACAAACATGTTACACTTCCTTCCACCTGTATACCTTTGTCTAATCTGATACTGTACTGTACAACCTATGTTTTAGGCTGAATATTTGGAGCATGTAACTCTTTAGAGAGCCCTAGGGGTTCTAGCTTATTATTATTTTTTACAGTAGAGATGTTATTTGAAAGAAGACAAGAGTCCACAATGATGTTGCTATAAAATGTGTAGGCGTCCCATTGAAGGTTGAACAATATTACAAAAACTCAGCCCAGGTTTAATTAATAAAAAAGAGGACCACATACAGTAGTCCAGAGTAAAACTCCCTAGCTAATTAGAAATGTCCCAAATGGTCTCTTGTTTCACATACAGAATCACTGTCTCCTTTTCTTATCACTGGAATCTCATACAGAAACCAGACTTGACTATGCACATGATTTACTGCCTTTTAATATATATATGTACATAGTTCAAGTAAATCATACAGTATCACATAACATGTTATATATTGTGTTAGCTTGTTCTTTTGTAACCTGATGTCAGTGAACTTTCCCAAAAACCGCACAACAAAATAAAGCAATTTCAACACCTTCTAATTACCATTTACACTTCACACTTGCTCTTGTTGGAAAAGGCTTCTTGTTTTATAGCTATTTCTCCCAGGGCTAGATGTTTTATTGCCAATAAATATTTGTGTCAATTTACCTCTTTGCTGCTTGAGGGACCAACATTATGTTGTAAAAAAGATATTTACAAGGATCCTACCCAGGACAGAACGATTTTAATGTCATATAAAGCATCAATGCATATTTTCATGAAAATGGTTTGACTCTAAAAAAATCATGCAATACAGTTGCATTGTTGACTGTCTCTCACATGTTGACTGTCTCCCAATTGTTGACGGTGTCTCTCACATGTTGACGGTGTCTCTCACATGTTGGTACTTTTGGTCCCTTGAAAAAGAGGGGGCTACATATTAAAGAGATGTAATTCCTAAACCCTTCCTCCAATTTGGATGTGAATACCCTCAAATTAAAGCTGATAGACTGCACTTTAAGCCCATATTCATTATTTAAACTGTAACTTGAATTTATTTTGGTACACAGCTGAAATAGCAAAACTTGTATCAGTGTCCAATTATTTCCGGACCTAACTGTATCTGTTATGTAAGTCCTGTTAGCTATAGGCAGTAACAGGTTAAGATCTTGATCCCCCTTATGCCCCCTTGTGAGTGATGGAAGACAGGTGGTGACTCATGGCCTGTGTAAGCCTATAAGGGATAGGTACAGTCCATGAGCCCGCCCCTTCCAGAGTCTTCAAGGAGGGTGTGGAAAGTTAGCCTCAGTCTGCTTCCTGTTCCAGTAAAGAGAGGAAGAAAGAGCTGTGCGTCTCTCCCATGGCAGGGATGAGCATGCTCACCCTCAGTCTCTGGACTGAGGGAACATCAGGCTCAGCCACCAAGGCCTGTAAGATCTGGGCCTGCACCATCTAGAAGTCTGGAACTTCTGAGACCTTGCGCCACTGCAGGGAGAACTGCAGTGGCTGCTACCATGCATACCAATAAAGACCCTTGTTCACTATACACTCCTGTCTGAGTATCAGTCCTTGGGCAGGAGGGAGGAAAACGCAGTAGTGGGGGCTGATTCTATATCTGCAGCGATGCAGGACAGAGTCAAAAATACCTTCAGACCCTGCGATATATATAAAAAATATGCAAACTGAATTCAGATAAGTCGATTACTACAGTATTTATAGTGCTCTATTTATTTGTTTCTTAAAGTAAGTGCCGATCAATTTGTATTGTCTTTGGCGTAATTGGGAACATATATTTTATGCTATATAAATGTTGGAACATTAGGCACCAAAAATCGAAAAAAATGCAGATATAGCAAGACTTACTGTCCCTGTGACTGTGAGAAGGTGAGAGTTTACAACCGCTTGAGCATTTTGTTCATCCCGTCCTATCCGCGGCTCGACTATGGTCAGCTGGCAGAATTATTTGTAGGGTTATTTATGTCATTGAAATTCAGTGTGTGTGCACGGAAGATGGCACACTTGATATCTTTGCCTATAATACTCAGTGACGGTTATGGTGCTGCAAATTGCAAATAAACACCATTAATTTACACTTGGTTTTGTGCGGCACCGAAAACAGTAAGTCTGGCTACATCTGTACAGTAGGATTCACCTATTGCATTCGCAGAGGGTGCATTGCACACTGTACATTATCTTTGCCCAAACGTGCCACAAACTTCACACATGTTTCCATACAAGATACCATGAGAAGCGAATTGGGCTGGACTTTTGAACGCGTGATGTAAAGTGCTGTACTGTACAAATAAAGTACATAAAATGTAATATCTCTCTGATTACCTAACCTGTAGCATGTTTGTTATGTAGACAAGGTTAACTTGGAGTTGACCAAGGCCGTACATGGATTGAGAGTGGAGAAATGTTTGACTTTATTTTTTCAGAGGAAACCTCAATCAGTGAAAGATTTTCCACTATGGCATTCCAATTTTTTTTTGTCTATCCCTGAAACCTTGACCATTCATCTACTCCAGCTTCATGTGTGAGGGGCAATCTTTAGAATTGGACCAGGACCCATATCTGTGTTTGAAAGTAAGGTCCCTGTCCCTGTATAACAGTGTTACTGCATATTTGTTTAAAAGTTGTACTCTAATTGTACGGTATCTGTGACACCTGTCCCTAGTGTTACATTTGATTTTTCTCCAGGAATCATGGATAAAGTGTATTTCTAGCAGTGCATTATCAGCTATTACCCTATATTTCTGATTACTTCCCATCTGGTTACCGGTTCTTCCAAAATAATGACCCAACACACAGTACCTCTGCTACATTTATTGGGAACTGTGGAATCAACTGGGTCAGAACACCGCAAGAGGAAGCACTGTAACTGTTTTGAGCAGTTTTTTATGGAATGTGTTTCAACCAGGTTTCATAGAACACGCATGCACAGAAATTCAATGACACACATGTGCGTTCTCTACAAGTTTACCAGTTGGCACAATGTAATTCATGCATCTTTTTCTTCTCGATTATTAATAAATGACATTCTCACAATTAGTTTTACATGTCAAACGGCACAAGAGCAAGCTCTAAGAAGTTGTCGGTTGAAGAAGATTATATATTTGGAAGAAGATTAAAGAGGATTAAAGAAGATTGTGTTGCTTCACAAAGTCTTTGTTATTTATCTCTAAACTGACATTTACTGTACTCTAATAAAAACATTGAATACTTACAGTAAATAAAATACTTTGTAGTCATCTGAAGTTTTAAGGGGAATAGGTGGTGGGTTACTTTGAAATAAATGGGATATCATATAATAAGTAATGAACGGGAATAAGCAATTGGTTACATTGCATTTAGATAAAAGACAAACAAGTGCCGCCTATTATTACTGCAGAGTACTACTACCAATGCTAAAACTATTTTTTCCCCAGTTGCAGCAGAGTAACCACATCCAACCCAGAAAATGTAGATCATCATTGCCAGGGGTTTAGACCCAGCTTCTCGTGGTCACGGGAAGGGTAAGCCTTGCTATCTGACATCTGTATGTCATCGGATTCACAACAGGTGTATGCTTGACCTGTCTATCCATTTTTGTACGCTGTAATAAACTATCCCTCTGCATCTCATTAACCTTTTACTTTCAAATACCTGCTCATGTCTATCTCGTGTATACCCTCTCCTAGCAAATGTATTAATCATCTCCCTGGCTCAGGGTTAAAAATGATGGCGCATTAATGGCTCTGGCTGATTTATTCAAATTGTGTATTTTGACATGAACGCGCAGGTAGAGGAAATAGAGAGTGTTAATAATCCAGTATGGGTTGCTCAAACGTGTTTTGAAACATGGAATACAGTGGCAGAGGACTGACGGAGTCTTAATGGTTCTACACTATACAGTACTGTACATTGCATGGTTTCAATGTATATAAAGAATGTATTCAAATGTTATGTTTAACAATTAACTAGCTGATAAACCCGGTGTTGCCCGTGATTGCTGGGGCGGGGGGCCTGGAGGGGCGGGGAAGGGCAGGGAGGGGGGAGAGGGGCGAAGGGCAGGGAGGGGGGAGAGGGGGCAAAGGGCAGGGAGGGGGGAGAGGGGGCGAAGGGCAGGGAGGGGGAGAGGGGAGGGGCAGGGAGGGGGGAGGGGCAGGGAGGGGGCGAAGGGGCAAAGGGCAGGGAGGGGGCGAAGGGCAGGGAAAGGGTGAAAGGCAGGGTGGGGGCGAAGGGGCGAAAGGCAGGGGGGAGGCAAAGGGGCGAAAGGCAGGGAGGGGGCAAAGGGGCGAAAGGCAGGGAGGGGGCAAAGGGGTGAAAGGCAGGGAGGGGGCAAAGGGGCGAAAGGCAGGGAGGGGGCAAAGGGGCGAAAGGCAAGGAGGGGGCAAAGGGGCGAAAGGCAGGGAGGGGGCAAAGGGCGAAAGGCAGGGAGGGGGAGAAAGGCAGGGAGAGGGCGAAGGGCAGGGAGGGGGCAAAGGGCAGGGAGGGGGGGAAGGGCAGGGAGGGTGAGGGTGGGGGTGGGGGCAAAGGGCAGGGAGGGTGGCGGTGGGGGCGAAGGGCAGGGAGGATGGGGGTGGGGGCGAAGGGCAGGGAGGGGGCGATGGGCCGGGAAGGGGCAAAGGGCAGGGAGGGTGGGGGTGAAGGGCAGGGAGGGTGGGGGGGGGAGGGGGGTGAAGGGTTGGGGGGGGTGAAGGGTTGGGGGGGTGGGTGAAGGGCCAGGGGGGGTGGGTGAAGGGCCGGGTGTGGGTGGGTGAAGAGTCGGGGGGGTGGGTGAAGGGCCGAAGGGTGTGGGTGAAGGGCCGGGTGGGGGTGGGTGAAGGGTCGGGGGGGGGGTGAAGGGCCGGGGGGGGTGGGTGAAGTGCCAGGGGGGGTGAAGGGCCGGGGGGTGGGTGAAGGGCTGGAGGGGGGGTGGGTGAAGGGCCAGGGGAGGGTGGGTGAAGGGCCAGGGCAGTGAAGGGCCAGGGGGGTGAAGGGCCAGGCCGAGGGGGGTGAAGGGCCAGGCTGGGGGGGTGAAGGGCCGGGCCGGGGGGTGAAAGATCCCTTCCCCTGCGTTTACTTACCTCGCACTGGGCTGCGCTCTTCCTCGGGTTCCTCGGCGGTCTCCGTTCCCCCCGGCAAGGCGGAGCTGAGACGCTCAGGTGAGGAGGTGGTGTGGGCAGCCGGCCCGTACAGCTCCCGACTGAGAGAGCCGGAGGAGCGCTCTCGGGGATGGTGAGCTGGGGGCGCGGCCTCTAGGCCTTAAGGTGAGAGCGGAGAGCGCGTGCTCTTGGGGGGGGGGAAGTGGGAGCGGTCTGTGGGAGGGAGCACCGGGGGAGAGGGTGAGCACCGGGGGAGAGGGTGAGCACCGGGGGAGAGGGTGAGCGCCGGAGGAGAGGGTGAGCGCCGGGAGAGAGGGTGAGCGCCGGGAGAGAGGGTGATCTTTGTGAGGTCCCGCGGAGTGGTGATAGGGAGTGGTTCCGTTGTTGTGGGCCAGCGCCGGGAAGGGTGGAGGGGTGAGTGGGTGGATGGGTAAGGGTGAGTGGGCAAGGGCGGGCAGCCGTTGAGGAGGGCCAGAGGGGGTGTGTGTCTGTGTGTCTGTGTGTGTGTGACCGGCCAATGAGAGGTGTGCGGGGACGGGCGGGCCAAGGGAGCCATCTCATTGGCCTGAGGCGGAGTGACGGGCCAAAGGTCCAATGTGATTGTCCCTAGACACAGGGAGACACAGTACAGACAGGGAGACATACATACAACAGTTTGATAAAAAGAGAGAAAAGTTGCGCCAAAAAAGAATTAGCCTACTGTTCAATATATGGCTCCTGTCCTTGGCACAAAGCAGTTCCGCAGCCTGAGTCTCTCAGAGGTGATTCACCAACCTCTGTGTGGATACTGGTAGAAAAAAGGGGGGTCCTCCGGCGCGTTACTCTGCTTGTGGCTCCACGGCGTTTAAGGCATATAAGTGAGGGAGAGAAGAGAGGGGACCACAGTAAGGGACCAATACAGTGATTATACACAGCTCTTCGTTTGATTGGGGAGGGAGGGAGGGGGGGGAAGTAGGGGTGTTGGGGGATCAATAGAGATTGAACGATACTGCTACATAAAGGAGACACACTTACATCAAAAATATCTAATATCTTGAATTCTTCTACTCTTCTCCTTATATAGCTGCGTGTTGTTGAGGGTGAGGAAAAACCTTCTGGTATCCTCCCGAGGTCTGTGTGGACTGGTAGTCTGATGTAAAAAGTCTGCCTCGTGCAAGACACCACAACGGCCGTAGTGAGTGCCCGCGAGTTATTATTAGATCGTCTCTGCTCCTAGGAGGGGGATTTAACGTGCAGCAGCTCTGACACCTTGCTCTTCTCCTGTCCTCCGCGTGGCAGTGAATGTCACGACACTGGCATCAGTGTCGTGACATTCACTGCCACGCGGAGGACAGGAGAAGAGCAAGGTGTCAGAGCTGCTGCACGTTAAATCCCCCTCCTAGGAGCAGAGACGATCTAATAATAACTCGCGGGCACTCACTACGGCCGTTGTGGTGTCTTGCACGAGGCAGACTTTTTACATCAGACTACCAGTCCACACAGACCTCGGGAGGATACCAGAAGGTTTTTCCTCACCCTCAACAACACGCAGCTATATAAGGAGAAGAGTAGAAGAATTCAAGATATTAGATATTTTTGATGTAAGTGTGTCTCCTTTATGTAGCAGTATCGTTCAATCTCTATTGATCCCCCAACACCCCTACTTCCCCCCCCTCCCTCCCTCCCCAATCAAACGAAGAGCTGTGTATAATCACTGTATTGGTCCCTTACTGTGGTCCCCTCTCTTCTCTCCCTCATTTATATGCCTTAAACGCCGTGGAGCCACAAGCAGAGTAACGCGCCGGAGGACCCCCCTTTTTTCTACAACAGTTTGAGAAATATATAGATAGTTAGACCGGCAGAAGACAATTCACACCAATACACAGCTCAGGTTTAGTCTGGGGAAAGGCAATGGTGCCTCTTTTTAAAGATTTAAATGATCATGTTAATTTCCCAAAGCAAGATCATTAAGCTATTTTAACACCTTATTGTACTACATTAAACAGTACTGCATGGTCCGGTGATATGTATGTATGTATGTATGTATGTATGTATGTATTTATGTATATCTTTATTTATAAAGCTCCAAAAGTGTACTCATCACTTCACAAAGAATACAGTACAGGGAATTATAATAATACAATAAGTGCAACAAAATCAGACAATAGGAAAGGAAATCCCTACCCCGAAGAGTTTACAATCTAAGTGGTTTGATTGGAGACTTACAGGGACAGCAGGTGAGGGAATAAGCGCTGTAGATGGCAGTGCTTGGCCACAATGTTTGGTGATACTCCAACACTAAGTGTAAGACCTCCTAAATTACTATACAGTATGTTTAGATAAACAGTATGTAATACATCATTTCTGAAATGGCGTCTGGAGGGAGAGAGAGAGAATGAAGAAGCTTTGTATCTGGCCAGACAACCGTACCTGGGTATTATGCAAGGGGGATTCTTCCATCCTTCCTCCAACTGCAATGGGGAGAAAGCTCTTGTTTGAGAGGGCAGGTGGCCTTAAGTCTGTAGTGACAAACAAAAAATGTTTTTTTTTTAATTTAAAAGGTTTGCGGAAGAAAGCAAAGGCTCTGCCATAACTTATGGCAGACTCTGCCATAAGGATGAGTGCTATACAGTAGTTCATCTATTAAGAAAAAGAAAACGGATGTATATCCAAAACGTAGTACTGTGCAATTTCAGGCCCTTACTCTGTAACGTGGGAATAGTACAGATACGGCGCTGGTACTGTACATGGAAAGCCGGATCAGCACTATTCACACATTATAGAACAAGGGCCATAAATTGCACAATACTACGTTTTGGATTTCAGTGAAGTTTGAAAAGAACTATAAGGTGAATACTGTAGATGTGAGACTCAATATTAAAATGTCAGAGCTATCTTGGCTACTTCTGTGCAGACTTATCCAGTAAATGAACCACCTTTACTCAAATCCCATTGATATCAGTCCTTGGAGGCTGACATCTCCACTCAATGTACTGCTTTGGCCACATCAAGAAAGCTCTTCTGGTAGACTGTATAAAGATGTAATACATTCTTATACTATATGTAGCCAGGTATTCCTTTTTGGTTACTAATCTACCCTCCCTAACACATAAGCCCTGGAATCAGTGCAGGCAGTGTTAGACCCAATCCGGGGTTTTCCCTGCAGTGAGCAGCTCTCTTGAGGACTAAGGCCTGTGTTCTGCCCAATCATGGGCTCAGACCTTGGATCATCCTTCTGTGTACAAAGGGAGCTGCACAGCCAAATTTAGTTAGTGCTGGGAGTGTGAAGTCAGGGCTCTGACTACCTCCCTTCCCCTCCCTTAAGGGAGTGGGTCGGCTACCTCCTACTCCACCAGGGAGTAGGGGAAGAGCTAGGATAGACTCTCGGGCCCTTGCTGGGGTTTGATTTCAGGGACCATCCGAAGGAAGGGACAGACAGAATCAGTTGTATGCTGTATCCTGTGAGTTGCAGAATAAACCTTTCCTGTTTTATAATATACTCCTGCCAGAGTCTGAAATCTATCAGGGGGGAGTATCCGAGGGTTCTCCTGCAGGGATTGCCTCCAGCACTCCTGGAGCCTGCAAGAGATGGAGGCGCTGCACCAGTGGGAGAACCAGCTACCATCACCCCAAAAGCCTGTCCTGTTTTCCCCCATATCATCGGCGGAACCTCAGAGTTTCTGTGAACCAGCAGGTACCCAGCACATGACACCATGTAATAGAGCAATCTCCCAGAGGGTGGGGGAAAACCAATTCCTTATACATAAAAAAAATGTCATACTGTACTGCTAAAGGCAGTTGATAATGTCATGCCCATTTGAAAAAACAGCCAGGTCACCTGATGGCTACTATTCTGCCCTTTGGCTGGCAGTAAACCCTGGTACAATCAGTTTGCCAGTAGTTGGTATGGGTCTCCGAGGAGCTGAACTTGAGTGACAGCGGGAGGCGTGACATCAGGCCTGGGCATGACCAATCATGAGCCAGACCTGGGGCCTTCCACCTGTCACTACCTAAAGGCAATACCGCCCAAAGTTTGGAGGTTGTCCAACCACACTGAGGAAGGCAGGTCGCACAGTGGAAAGGCTGAGATTGGGCCTTCTCCAGTCTTCTTCCCTCCGGGGGAGAGTGAGTGTGGAACATACCTTCGCCTGTGCTAGAGAGGTGGGGAAGAGCTAGGACGGCTGCGGGTGCCCATGGATTGTAGTGACGGTCCAGGGACCATCAATCAGTGAATTGCTGAGAATACTCCATCGGGCAGAACCTGCCTGTTCCTGTAACTGTACAGAAGAGTAATAAACCAGTTCCTGTTGTTATACCTCCTGTCTGGTGCGTGACCTTTCTGGGGAGAGAGGTAATAGTTTCTACTGTGGGAGATCACCTTCAGTTCCCTGGAGCCTATGGCAGATGGAGGCGCTGCACTGCTAAAGAGATATGTGGGGGTATGAACCCCAGAAGCCTGTTCCTGTGTTCCCACTACCATCGGCGGACGACTCAGCCCTCCTGTTACCAGCAGGTATCATCCACCACACGTAATGGCCAAATCTCCCACCAGGTGGGGGAAACACCTTTACAATAGAATATAATAAGCTTTATAATAAGAAATAGTGAACAGAAACAACAGAGTTTTACAGTATGTTTAACAATTATTCAGTCAATTTAAAGTAATCTTAGGAGCAAATCTGCCACTATATAAGTATCCTTTTTTGTAAAAAGTTGCAACACCTCCTAACCTTTACAATTTACACAGCAAATGTTTATTCCATGCTGTGCACACTCAGAGGGTCCCATGTAGCGAGGCAAAAGTGGTGAAAACCTGGGGGGAAAATGGTACCATATGTATCAAAGAAATACATCTGGTTGATACGTACAGTATGGTGCTGTTTTGTTTTCTCCAGAATTGTACCACATTTGCCTTGATACATAAACCTCATGGGACCCCAGCGGGTCTGTCACTATATACTGTACACATGCAACGTTGTCTGCTTCTGGAAGTGAGGGAGTCACGATCAGATCAGAAATGCTTAATGAATAACATGAAGATCATTACACTATTATTTTCTTATCTCTGTGTAATTATTAAAACCTATCAAGTGAAATTCTCCTACGTTCAATTTCATGCCTGTAGCACTCATACAGTATCTCAGGGCATAACAATGGATTGCTTCTGGTAATTACATACTGTATTTAAATGTCATATAATTAGCTCTATAATTTATGAGTTTATATACGTGCAGAAATAATTTTGCTTGTGCATTTTTTTTACATTTTTTTTTAAACTTTTGTTACTAAACCAAATATTTCACTCTATGGAAATTAGAATTAAAAAAGAATGTTGGTTCTCATTTTGCTTGCATCTTTAACTACAGTATATACCTTACACAGGACTAAACCCATGCTGCATTTTAAATATATAGTGCCATTAGCCCAGGGGTGGAGAACTCCAGTCCCCAAGGGCCACTGACAGGTCAGGTTTTCAGGATATCCCTGCTTCAGCACAGATGGCTCAATCAGTTGAATCAACTGTACTGAAGCAGGGATATCCCTAATATCGGGCCTGTTGATGGGCCTTGAAGACTGGAGCTGCCCACCCCTGCATTAACACCTGAAATGAAGCAGGCCTATCTGGTAGCAAAAGGGTTCATAACACTCCTCTTTCTCAGACACACAGAATATGCAGTAAACACTTATTTGGGCACAGACTTCTAACTAACAGAGGAACAATGCAGGAGGGGCTCCAAAGTGACGGTAATCAACTAAAGATATACCATGGTGGTAGGGACTCAAAATACATCTTTACTTGGTATGTACAAATGTATTTCCAGCTGTCATTGTACAGCTTAATGACTCTACCAACCAACATTTGCTATAAACAAATTCAAAAGCCTGTCTATCCCTTTTAAAAGGTACATTTATGTTCTTTTTCATTTGTCTCGTGAAGCATAGTGATTTCATTGTCAATGCTTAGAAATAGATTTCATCAGGTTATCCATATTTATATTGTTGGATTTCAATAATCTTGAGGTTTGGGCAATATGATTTGTAAGTTGCATCAACTTCTAGTAGTTGCCATGCAGTTGTGAATAGGGCCAAGTTATTATAAGGGTCGTGACATGGAGGCCCTGACTTTAGACAGGATAGGTATAAAAATATGCTAGTAAACTCTGGAACCTAAATGTTTATGCTCTAAAAACATTGCCTTTGACGGCGTTGCCCGGGATTTCATGTCCACGTGTATTGACCCAGTCGTGACGCAGGATGGAGCTTCCAGGACTTTAAAACTTCACGGGTAAGTAATGGGTGTGTGTGTTGCTGCTCCTCCTGCTCCCCCTGCTCGCACGGTGTCCCCCCCTCCTGCCCCTGTGGCTAGCTGCCGTGTTCCTTCCATATATATAAATATATATATACACACACATCAAATAGATAAAAACCTCCCCAAGCCCCTCAATACATATAAAAATTCCCTGAAGCCCCCCAATACATATAAAAATTCCCCCAAGACCCCCAATACATATAAAAATTCCCCCAAGCCCCCACTACATATAAAAATTCCCCCAAGCCCCCAAACACATATAAAAAAAAAGACTTACCTTGTGGATGATCAGGCCGGGTCCAGTAGATGCCGGTAGGGGTGGGGAGGGAAATGCCGTAAGGGTGGGGGGGGGAGTGAGGAGTCGGCAGCATGAGGCTGGGGAGGGCCTGGTGCTGCAGGGTGGGGCCATGTTGCAGGGGGTGGAGTTGTTGCAGGGGTGGCACGGTCCTGCAGTTAGGGGGTGGAGGGGCGATGCTGCAGTCTGCAGCAGGTGGACCAGTGCTGCAGCCGGCTGGATCAGGCTGGGGAGGGCCGCTACTGCAGGGGTTGGCCCGGTCCTGCAGGTAGGGGGCGGGTGGTGGGGGAAGAGAGAGGAGGAGAGAGAAAGGACCTGTCCCACGAGGCTGCTCCCTCTAGCGCCGGGCCTTCCTCTCATGCCGGCATGCCGGAAGCTTACCCAGCAGCTGACTTCCGGTGCTGCCAATAGGGAAACCCGGCACATTATTATTATTATTTTTTTAAGTTTAACTGGTGCCCGGCCGCACAGGGGGCCTTGGCGGCCGGGCCCCCCTGACTCACGGTACCCGGGACTCCAGTATCCTTTGTCCCCCCCTCTTGGCAGCCCTGGGTGCCTTAATAAACCACGTATACACTTAGCATTATTTGCTGGATGGATGTCCGCCTGGAAGCACCAGATTTTGCTTATTTGTTGTTTACAACTGGGATGTACTTTCTTTCATGGTGATATGTTATAAGAAAAGCATGTCAAAGGAAAATAATGGATGTAAGGAGGGTATAGGATAGTCCTTAGGAAGCTTAGGTATCTGTATACATCTTATCTGTATTTCTCTCAAAAGACATCCAAGCTACACTACTACTAGATGCTAGAAAATGCACCTGAAAAGTAATAAGTACAGTATGTCTTAGGTTTAAAAAGCTTTCCTTGAAATGAATGTATGCAAGTGTAACAGGGGAGTTATCCATGTTCAGGAAATATGCCTCTAATCCAGAAATGTGGTGGTTAACTGCTGGTAGTCAATTAACAAACACCACCTGCCTGATTAGGTGGCTTAGAAAAGCCTGCCCTTGAAACAGAAAGAGAGATTGTGCCTGAATCTCACACAACTTGTGAGACTGAGCATGGGGACAGTTGTCTTGAGCCTGCCAGAAGAAACAGCAGTGCTGCTTTCAAGACACAGGGGAAACTTCTAAACCTGAATGCTGATAAACCCTGAGGAAAAGGTAGCAACCAGGAACAGAGAAGATTTTCCCTCCAAACCACAAGGAACAGATACGACTTTCATTTATAAGACTTTTTATATCTGCTCATTTCATGATATATGTTTGGGGCTGGGAGACATGCTTATCTAAAGGAAATCTACACTGCACTGAAACTTACTAAACCACAGATGGACTCTTTTCCCCAATCCCAAGAGGAGAGAGAGAGAAACTGCTGATGCAGGTAAACCTTATTTGCCTATCACAATAAAGTGTAATATGGTCATTGAAATAGGGGGTTTGCCTTTCAACCGTAGTCAGGGTTCAAGAAGTGAGTTAGCCCTTAAAAGGGATAGGCGTTTGTTGTTTTCAAATATTTAGCTGACGCAGTGAATACAGATGGTGACCCACCAGCGGTACTGATTCTGCAAGTAAAGCCTGCCACACCGCATAGGACTACCAGCTGTGAATATGCAGAAAAGTGTGAAAATTGATGCACGACTGTGCTGAAACAGGGGAATTTTCAGTTAACAAGTGCTGAGGGTAAAATTGCCTACTAGAAAAAAGGAATTGCTGAACTGTGTAAAAGGTATCCCAAAGTGTGAAGAGTGAATGTCATAATACCCTATGTGGACTGCATAGTATTTCACTAGAAATACTCAAAAGTGAATAGAAGCTTTGTTTACCCCTTGTTTGAATGGTTTCCTGATGTTAAGGAAACAGGCGCAATAAAAGACATATTTAATTTCACCATAACCAGTCTCCCTTGCATACCTCTGTGAGCGTCCACCTACATATGGTGTCAGAAGTGGGATGAGAGGTGGTTCTTGAAGTTAGAAGGGACCCGGAGTTTGGCTGTGAATTTTTTTTTGTTCTTTTTGCCTATAAACAGTCTGAGCAACATTAACAAAAAAATATCATGCAGCAGAGACCCGAGTTAAAGTGCATAGTATTTGCATAGTGCATAGTATTTCACTAGAAATACTCAAAAGTGAATAGAAGCTTTGTTTACCCCTTGTTTGAATGGTTTCCTGATGTTAAGGAAACAGGCGCAATAAAAGACTTATTTAATTTCACAATAACCAGTCTCCCTTGCATACCTCTGTGAGCGTCCACCTACATATGGTGTCAGAAGTGGGATGAGAGGTGGTTCTTGAAGTTAGAAGGGACCCGGAGTTTGGCTGTGAATTTTTTTTTGTTCTTTTTGCCTATAAACAGTCTGAGCAACATTAACAAAAAAATATCATGCAGCAGAGACCCGAGTTAAAGTGATACACACCCAGACAGGAAATCTACACTGCACTGAAACTTACAAAACCACAGATGGACTCTTTTCCCCAATCCCAAGAGGAGAGAGAGAGAAACTGCTGATGCAGGTAAACCTTATTTGCCTATCACAATAAAGTGTAATATGGTCATTGAAATAGGGGGTTTGCCTTCCAACCGTAGTCAGGGTTCAAGAAGTGAGTTAGCCCTTAAAAGGGATAGGCGTTTGTTGTTTTCAAATATTTAGCTGACGCAGTGAATACAGATGGTGACCCACGAGCGGTACTGATTCTGCAAGTAAAGCCTGCCACACCGCATAGGACTACCAGCTGTGAATGGAGTATATGCAGAAAAGTGTGAAAATTGATGCACGACTGTGCTGAAACAGGGGAATTTTCAGTTAACAAGTGCTGAGGGTAAAATTGCCTACTAGAAAAAAGGAATTGCTGAACTGTGTAAAAGGTATCCCAAAGTGTGAAGAGTGAATGTCATAATACCCAAAGTTGAGACTGAACTCAAGCAGAAAACCACATTATTTGGCTGAAGCAGAGAGATTTACCTAGCAAGTAAATGGTGTAAAGCAATCATAAGTTTTTTACCTAGCAACTGCACATCCAGCATACCTAATGAGAGATTATACCTAGCAAGTAAATGGTATAAAGCAAATAGATGTTTTTACCTAGCAACTGCACATCCCGTATACCTAATGAGAGAAAATGCGTGCACAGTACTACTGATATTGTAAAACTTACCCAAGAAAGAAAAAGTCTGCAGAGATGCCTGTGAGAGCTACAACCTCTACAAGCAAAATATGCCCACCTGTAGGACTACCACAATTGGGGGTTCTTGCAAATACAGTGGCAACAGCTGCAATAGTGCCTCCTGAGGTCAGGAAGAAAATTACACCTGATAGCGCCAAAATGGAGGACAAGATGCAGTGTTCCTGTAATGAACCCTACCCCACGGAAGAGTGGCCCTTCCAGTCCAATAAAGATGAAGACATCTCTTACGGGGAACGCGAACCGAGTCACACCCACACAACACCCTAGAATGGCGAGGGTGCCTGAACTCGGCACGAATCGAAAAGACCGCTCCCTATGATTACGAATATGATCAGCAGGAGAAAGAGCGGGAGCAGTGGATCACCGAATATTTCCGTCAGCTATTACAGTTGCAAGAAAAGCCGGGTGGATCCAGTGATGCTGCTAAAATTTCAAATGAAGATGGAGACCCCAGTATCCAAGAGGGAACGGTGTCAACCAAAACAAAAAGGCGAAAAAAGAAAAGCAGTTCTTCACTTACCGTGGAAGGAACAGACACGTCCGCAGATCCTGTGGAGAAAAAGGGGGACCGAGATGCCCTGCAGCCTAGAGAAAATGGAGAATTCGTCCCGCGGATAACCGAATATCCAGAAGGCCCAAGGCAGAAGTTGTGTACCCCAAAGAAGTGTCTGTCCGGTGCCAACAGTGAGGAACAGTAGAACTGATTACCTCTCCCCTAGTTAGATCACACACCAGGACGGAGGTATAATAATAGGAACGGTTTATTGTCCTCACTGTACAGCACAGTAACAAGGCAGAGTTCTGTCCGATGCAGTCTCTTAGCTACCACTGAAGGACGGTCCCTGGACCTTCACTACAGGCCAAGGGCACCCGAAGCATTCCCAGCTCTTCCCTGCCCCTCTAGCATAGGTAGAGGTATGGTACACACTCACTCTCCCCAGGAGGGAAGAGGACTGGATAAGGCCCAATAATTGGCCTCTCTAATGTGCGACCTGCCTTCCTCAAGTGGGGGAAGGCACTGCCTAATTTAGGGCGGCCCTGCGCTTAAGTACTGCCAGGAGGAGGGCACCAGGTCTGGCTCATGATTGATCATGTCATAGAGAGAAGTACATGCACACTGCAGTATGGTGCTGGAGGGGGTACTTATCTGCCGGTGCACAGGGTCCAGGGAGGTCCAGACATCCCAGAGGAATACAGTGCAGATAATGGAAGCAGGAACACAGTCTTATGCAGAAAATCTTTAATGTGCAACCAAAAGGTCCAACGTTTCGGCAGAAAACTGCCTTTGTCAAGGAGAGGGCTACCCCTCTCCTTGACAAAGGCAGTTTTCTGCCGAAATGTTGGACCTTTTGGTTGCACATTAAAGATTTTCTGAATAAGACCGTGTTCCTGCTTCCATTATCTACTCATGATTGGTCATGCCCAGGCCTGATATTACCGCCTCCCGCTGTCACTCAAATGCAGCTCCTTGGTGTAACGCCTGTATGCCCGCCAACCTGGCCAGTCCCCAGTACTGAGGTGGGTAGGGTTAACACACGCATCGCAAGTAAACAAGAAGACATAGAAGGTCTCCCACAGGTCTCCCTTTTAACACTGCACAACCAGGCTATTAAGAAGTATTTATAGGGGTATAGTGCTCCCTGATTTATAGCCATAGAAGCTGTATGGGGTACAGAAAGTAATCGCACCCAGCTCTGTGGGTGGACAGTTACCAGCAAAAGCCTGATATAGGCAAAACAATAAAGTTTTATTATTTATATAACACAACGACGCATACTCAGTGGGCATAAAAACATTTAAAACACAAGGTATTGGGTGATAACAGAAGGGGAAACACTCTATATTCCAATAATTAATACATCAAAATGACCCTCCTGATAGTGTCCGAAATTGGAACGGGGCGTAGGGTAGGCGGTAGGTGCCATTTCATAGGGGGGACAGTTATGTTATTTGTAACACATGTCTGTATCTAGGATGTTGCACATCAATGGGTTAGGGTTCAAACATATATGGGTCCCCTCAATAACCTCCTCCCTAGGTAGGTGAAAGGGTGTAACAGTGGTAGATAGTATTAAACCGCAATAATCACAACGCACCACAATGGTGTATCAGCAGTTTAAATTCAATTCAATTATAAGCGTGGTAGCATAGTCTCCGCTACCACATCAAGCATCCACCCTCTCTCTCCCCGGTAACCGGAACAATCTCACCGTGACCTCCGCACGCCAGAACTTAGAGATGAGTTGAGAACCTCTGTCAGAGACAATTGAAATGGGAACGCCTTGTAATCTAAAAATTTCCTTGGAAAAAATATCGGCCAAAGTAGCAGAATTAGGAAGACCCTTGAGGGGAATAAAGTGTGAGTGTTTAGAAAATCTGTCTACCACGACAAGAATGGTATTCATTCCCTTAGAGTTGGGAAGTTCGACAATGAAGTCCATAGAGATGTGTTTCCAAGGTTGCTCCGGGATGGGAAGAGGCATGAGAAGACCCAAAGGCTTGTGATGAGCAGATTTACTGTGGGCACATACCGGACAAGCACTAGTGAAATAAAAAATGTCCTTATTCATCTTAGGCCACAAAAATGTCCGTTTAATCAGATCCGCTGTCCTCTTGAAGCCTGGATGACCGGCCAATCTAGAAGAATGTCCCCCAAGTAAAATCTTGTGGCGAAACCGTGGAGCTGCGTATAAGCGTCCCTCTGGTACCCTGAACCTGCTGGGAATGTGAACCCGGGCTTTGTTGATTTCATCCAACACATCGAAACTATTGGCAGAGATTACGAAGAAAAAGCCTGCCCCTGCGGGGGAGGTAGAATTGTGGATGAATCCTTTCTCCAAGTTTTCTTGGATGTAAGACGTCATAGTTTCGGTTTCTGGAACGGACAGAGGGTAAGAATTCGACTTTGGGAGGATGGTCCCTGGAATTAAATCGATAGGACAATCGTATGGACGATGGGGTGGCAGAACTTCAGCCTGTACTTTGTTGAACACATCCAGGAACTCATGATACACGGTCGGGAGATTCGAGAGATTGGAAGGAACGGAATCCAAACCGGCGAGCACCGCAACAGGAGGAGCCGTAGAGACTGACTCAGCGGAGGAAGGCCACTGGATAGGCAAGGAGCTGGTCTAATCTATGCGCGGATTGTGGAGTTGAAGCCAAGGCAATCCTAAAATAAGTTGAACGGTGGGAGAATGGAAGATATCAAAAACTATTACCTCTTTATGACCGTTGGCCAAGGTCAAAGTGAGAGAAATAGACTCCCAGATGATGAATGCTGGCATGAGCGGGTGACCGTCGATGGCCTCGAGACCAATGGGTGCTTTTCTCTTGACCAGAGGAATTTGGTTCTCAGAGGCGAAGGTTTGATCCTGGAAGTTACCGCCATATCCAGAGTCAATGAAAGCCTTTACTTCCAGTAGGAGGTCAGGGCCCTCCAGCGTAGCAGGAAGCATAAACTTCTTTGGGAGATCCTCAGGGAGAGAGGGGCAAGAAGAGACAGTACCCAGTAGAAGCCCCTATATCCTTTACTGGGTGTTCCCGTTTCCCGGCTTCAGGGAACAGTTCTGGAGACGATGTTCCAAAGAACCACAGTAGAAACAGAGTCCCTTCTGATGGCGTCGCATTCTCTCCGCGACCCAAAGTTGTTGGCTACCAATTTGCATTGGCTCTGGGGCGTCCAATGCCAGGAGAGGCGAAGAGGGCGACCTGTGAGAGACAACAGGAGAAGAAAGAGAGCGGGAACAGTGTCTCTCATGAAGTCGTTCCTGGGTGCGCTGGTCCATACGTACACTGAGAGTAATCAGTTCCTCCAGGGAGGAAGGCCGAGCATGGGTAGCAAGATCATCTTCAAGGTTTCAGAGAGACCGTGCCAGTAAGCGGCGGCGAGTGCCTCATCATTCTATTGAGTCTCCGCGGCGAGGATACGGAACTCGATCGCGTACTTGGCAGCAGATCTTCGAGCCTGTGAGATATTAAAGAGAGAGAATGTGGCCGTCTCCCGTCGTGCGGGAGTATGAAACAGTTGCTGGAATTCATGCCTAAATTTAGGGTAATCTTGGGTTAATTCAGTCTTATGTTCCCAGAGGGGAGAAGCCCAAGCGAGGGCATCACCGGTGAGCAAGGCGTAAATGTAAGCCACCGTAGAGCGGCCGGTAGGAAACTGAGAGGGAGACATTTCGAATTGCACCTCACATTGGTTTAGGAATCCGTGGCAAGCGAGGGGGTCCCCTTCATACTGGTTGTGCGGTGGAATACGGGGTCCAGCATTACTATAAGTCATAGCAGGGGGTGACGGAGCCACTGGAGTTTCCTGGATGGAGAGGTTAGCAAGTTGCTGGGAAACAGTGGTCAGCTGGTTGCTCACAAATTGTAAATGTTCCAAAGAAACACCTTGACCCACCTCAGGGGTGTCTGCATTTGTTAGGCTCTGCATTATGTCTAATCGATAATGGGGAAAGATAGGGTTGCAGACCTGTCTAAGACATGCAAATGAATATACAGTAATATTTACAGTTTCTTTATGCTTTGCTGTGGAGGGTTTTTGTCACTTTTTTACCCACCATAACCTTAATAATTGTGGTGAATACCTAGTCTAGTCTACCTAGTCTACCTAGTCTACCTAGTCTAGTCTAGTCTCAAACAGCTTAGCCAGCAACCACCCTGACACTGATGATACCCATCAAGGTTGAAACATGTCTGTGAGTGGGTTTACTGGCTTTGCATCTCATCTCAGCCTCTGTCTAAAAGCTGTGTTTAAAACAGTATGCATTGGCTTGAGGATTTGCTTGTGTAAAACGAGCTTGAGACAAATGGTGGCACTGTGTGCTCATTTCCATGTCATTTCCCAGAATCCCTTGCTGCAGTGGAAACGCTGTGTGCCAGGCGATAATGGGGAAAGATAGGGTTGCAGACCTGTCCAAGACATGCAAATGAATATACAGTAATATTTACAGTTGCTTTATGCTTTACTGTGGAGGTTTTTTGTCACTTTTTTTACCCACCATAACCTTAATAATTGTGGTATATATCTACAGATATATATATATATCTTCATCGCCGGAAGAAGAGATCAGTATATCTCGAAAGCTCGCACAAATTAAAGCATTTCGTTAGCCACAGAACGGTATCATCTATTTATTTTTTGATTATATATATAGATAAAATATATATATAGAAAAAAGGTATCACCGAATACTGAAGAACTAATTTATTCTGCACTATATATACCTGCACTATATACTGTACCGTGTTAGCCGAGCTTCAATAATCAAAAATAAATAGATGATACCGTTCTGTGGCTAACGAAATGCTTTTATTTGTGTGAGCTTTCGAGATACACTGATCTCTTCTTCCGGCGATGTTACAATGAATGAAGCAAGGATTACTTAAAAACAGTGTCTCTTGGAATGTTATCTGTGCTTGTCCTTCCCCCGGTGTGGATGTGTTTTATAGCTAGAGGTGTCAAAGGGTAACTGAAAGCAAGTGAAGAAAGAGTGTGTATGTGTATAAGTGTGAATAAAAATGAATGGAGAGCCCACAGTATAAACAGTGCTCTACACAAGGTGTGTGTGGAGTGAGAGGGATATAAATGGTGTGGGTGGGTGTGGAAATGTGAGAGTTTGTAGCACAACTAAAAGTGTGTGTGGATACTATGTGGTCCCTATTGGTGTATATGGATGGAAAAATAAGAAGTATTAGTATGTGTGAGAGACAGCTGTGTGTGCATACATATAGCACAGTATGTACAGACATGGCCTTTAGCGCTCATGGGAAGAGAGTTCGCTAGTGTCAGTAATGACTCATAAAATTTCGATCTCTGTTTAGGCCACTGCTAAGTGTCCCGAACAGTTGCATAAATTTGTATTCATGCAACCGTCTCTCTTTCGGGGTTTTAAGATTACCTTTGAGTATGGCAACCCTCAGATCGTTCATCTTATGGCCAGAGTCAGAGAAATGTTCGCCAACAGGACTGACTCTTGTTCCGCGTGTGATGCTGTGGCGATGCAGGTTCATTCTCTTGATTAGCCCCTGTCCTGTCTCACCTATGTAGTAGCAGCCCCCTGGGCATTTCATGCACATGATGAGGTACACGACATTGCTGGAGGAACAGGTGAACCCTCCTCTGATTTTGTATTCCCGATTCTTGTGTGGTATTTGTATTGTGTCCGCTGTGTAGAGCATTGCGCAGGTTTTGCATCTTGGGTCCTGGCATGGTTTTGTCCCGCATTCAGTTGTACTGCTGAATACTTTACTCCTCACCATAATATTCTTGAGATTATGGGGTTGTCTGTATGATAATAAGGGTGCTTCAGGGAAGACCTGTTGCAGTCTTGTATCTTCCTGGAGGATGGGTTGTAGTTTCCTGGCCATCTTGCGTAGGGCTCCTAGGTGTGGGTTATATGTGACCACCAAAGGAACCCTGTCGCTTGTCTCCTTCTGTTCGTATTCAAGGAGATCACTTCTTGGTATTCTGGTGGCTTTGTGAATTTTCTGGTCTACAATTCTGTGGTTATATCCACGGTTTATAAAGTCTGATCTCAAGGCTTTAATCCGCTGGTCTCTGTCTGCTGTGTCGGAGCATATCCGGTTGTATCGTATGGCTTGACTGTAGATGGTTGCATGTTTGGTGTGTGTCGGGTGGAAGCTGTTGTCCCTCAAATAGCTGG
Source organism: Ascaphus truei (assembly GCF_040206685.1). Taxonomy (NCBI): domain Eukaryota; kingdom Metazoa; phylum Chordata; class Amphibia; order Anura; family Ascaphidae; genus Ascaphus; species Ascaphus truei. Next base: position 23,018,429 of record NC_134484.1, on the reverse strand, counting down.
CTCTGTCTGTAGGTTTGCGGTATACAGAAGTCTGTAGTTGGTTGTTCTTTATAGTAATGGTGGTGTCTAGAAAATGTACTTCATCCGGGGAATGGGTGAGTTTGAGGTTGATGGTCTGGTGGAAAGTATTGAAGTTGTCATAGAACTGTAGGAGGTCCTGTTCGCCAGAGGTCCAAATCAGGAGGATGTCATCGATGTAGCGAAGGTATGTAAGGGGTTTCAAGTGACAGGTGGACAGAAAGTCACTTTCCAGTTTTGCGCAGAACAGATTGGCATACTGTGGCGCCATCCGAGTACCCATAGCGGTCCCGGTTGTCTGGAGGTATGTGTCATTTCCAAATGTGAAGTAGTTATGGGTCAAAATAAATTCAATGCATTTAGTCACTGTCTCTGTGAGTGGCTCCTGGCACACTTACCGAGAATATTTCTGGCTGGGTGGAGGGCATTCTAAAACCACTTGACAGGAACACACACAGCTATATCCAGGATACCACCGACATGCTAAACAAACTGAATGCCATTGGCCCCCTCCCTACAGGAACACTACTAGCAACTATGGATGTAGAGTCACTTTATACAAACATCCCCCACGAGGATGGGATTTCAGCCTGCAGATACTTTCTGGGATCGCAGGAGCCACTCACAGAGACAGTGACTAAATGCATTGAATTTATTCTGACCCATAACTACTTCACATTTGGAAATGACACATACCTCCAGACAACCGGGACCGCTATGGGTACTCGGATGGCGCCACAGTATGCCAATCTGTTCTGCGCAAAACTGGAAAGTGACTTTCTGTCCACCTGTCACTTGAAACCCCTTACATACCTTCGCTACATCGATGACATCCTCCTGATTTGGACCTCTGGCGAACAGGACCTCCTACAGTTCTATGACAACTTCAATACTTTCCACCCGACCATCAACCTCAAACTCACCCATTCCCCGGATGAAGTACATTTTCTAGACACCACCATTACTATAAAGAACAACCAACTACAGACTTCTGTATACCGCAAACCTACAGACAGAGCCAGCTATTTGAGGGACAACAGCTTCCACCCGACACACACCAAACATGCAACCATCTACAGTCAAGCCATACGATACAACCGGATATGCTCCGACACAGCAGACAGAGACCAGCGGATTAAAGCCTTGAGATCAGACTTTATAAACCGTGGATATAACCACAGAATTGTAGACCAGCAAATTCACAAAGCCACCAGAATACCAAGAAGTGATCTCCTTGAATACAAACAGAAGGAGACAAGCGACAGGGTTCCTTTGGTGGTAACATACAGTATAACCCACACCTAGGAGCCCTACGCAAGATCGCCAGGAAACTACAACCCATCCTCCAGGAAGATACAAGACTGCAACAGGTCTTCCCTGAAGCACCCTTATTATCATACAGACAACCCCATAATCTCAAGAATATTATGGTGAGGAGTAAAGTATTCAGCAGTACAACTGAATGCGGGACAAAACCATGCCAGGACCCAAGATGCAAAACCTGCGCAATGCTCTACACAGCGGACACAATACAAATACCACACAAGAATCGGGAATACAAAATCAGAGGAGGGTTCACCTGTTCCTCCAGCAATGTCGTGTACCTCATCATGTGCATGAAATGCCCAGGGGGCTGCTACTACATAGGTGAGACAGGACAGGGGCTAAACAAGAGAATGAACCTGCATCGCCACAGCATCACACGCGGAACAAGAGACAGTCCTGTTGGCGAACATTTCTCTGACTCTGGCCATAAGATGAACGATCTGAGGGTTGCCATACTCAAAGGTAATCTTAAAACCCCGAAAGAGAGACGGTTGCATGAATACAAATGTATGCAACTGTTCGGGACACTTAGCAGTGGCCTAAACAGAGATCGAAATTTTATGAGTCATTACTGACACTAGCGAACTCTCTTCCCATGAGCGCTAAAGGCCATGTCTGTACATACTGTGCTATATGTATGCACACACAGCTGTCTCTCACACATACTAATACTCCTTATTTTTCCATCCATATACACCAATAGGGATCACATAGTATCCACACACTTTTAGTTGTGCTACAAACTCTCACATTTCCACACCCACCCACACAATTTATATCCCTCTCACTCCACACACACCTTGTGTAGAGCACTGTTTATACTGTGGGCTCTCCATTCATTTTTATTCACACTGATACACATACACACTCTTTCTTCACCTGCTTTCAGTTACCCTTTGACACCTCTAGCCATAAAACACATCCACACCGGGGGAAGGACAAGCACAGATAACATTCCAAGAGACACTATTTTTAAGTTATCCTTGCTTCATTCATTGTAACATCGCCGGAAGAAGAGATCAGTGTATCTCGAAAGCTCGCACAAATAAAAGCATTTCGTTAGCCACAGAACGGTATCATCTATTTATTTTTGATTTTATATATATATATATATATATATATATAATATAATAATAATATAGATTGATATATATATATATATATATATATATATATATATATATATATATATATATATATATATATATATATATAATGGAACAAACAGAAAGAAAAAAGCTGCGCCTTAAAGGAACATTTAAACTGTGTATGTCTATGTATAAATATCTAATGTATAACCTAGATATTCTAGACAATATTGTAAAGGTAAACAGACCTATAACCATAAGATAGGCCTATTACAAACATACAACATATACACATAGAAAAGGCAATAGAAAGGATAACCAGTCCTCAGAAAGTTCCGATGATGAATATGGGTACTGGTATGTAGGGTCTCCGGCAGCTCTCAATGTGGACCTACCACGTCCACAGGATATCTAAAAAGGAAAAGAGAGGAGAGAGCGCACGCCCATAGCGTATAAAAGTATATTTAATGAGGGGGAGGGGGGAGGGAGGGGTAAAAAACGCACTTACAAGAAGTACAATAAAATCAAGCATATGTGATAATAATCACCACCATCTGGTCTAACTGCAAGCTCTTGGGGCAGTCCCAGGCTCCGTTGGTGAAGGAGCAGCGTCTCAGCAGATTCCAGGACTGATGTAGGTCATCCGGTCAAATTGCAGACTTTGGGGGCATTCCCAGTCTCCGTTTGGCAAATATGCAGCGTACCAGCAGTTTACCAGGGCTGGTGTGCTGTGAATAGTCCCAGACAAAAGTTCCGTGTGTATAGTGCCTGCAGCACTAGCACTAGGATCAATCCGCTCCTGCGCTGAATGTAGACTTGAATGTCAGTGCGTCTGACGTCACGACGCTCCCTGACGCGTTTCGTCAGTCTCGGCTAACTTTTTCAAAGGGATGACGTGAGGGGGGGAGGTCCGGTATTTTATACACACTCCAATGAAGGTAATTGTTGAATAACCGCCCCTACTCAGCTGCTATCATTAACCGTGCTACCAGCACTATAACATACATAATTACATAAAATGCAGATATTTACCCTGAAAGAATTGAAGGAGATGATAAAATTAACCTATACATTCAATGTCTATCATATTACTAAATATACATATACAATTAACACACAGTTAAACATATATAGAATAAAAAATAATCCTCAATAACCAATTATAAAACAACTATATAAAACAACATTATTCTCTAGGGTTCAAACCAAAATTGAAAATACGTATCTTGTATGTGGATCAAACCCCATCAGTATTAACTATGGGATACATTGCATTACATCAACATAATGCAATGATATTGCATATCTAGATCCCACCTATATATAGAGGGATGATCACACATAGGCCAGTTTGGAGTATAATACTTAGATATTGATGATAGAAAAGGAGATCATATGACATTAAAATTATATATATATATATATATATACAAACACACAAAAAGGGAATATTGCTCACACTATAAATAAGTGGTTAATCCAGTACCTGAATATAACTGATTAATAGGGTATAACAAAAATAAAACCCAAAAGAAATCAGAAAAGTATAAAAGGTAAACTGTTGGTGCTAGGGGATAAGAATAATATAAAACACACAAAAAAGAACTAAGACAATCCCCTGACAAGCACTCTAAAATATACCACAGATATAATTAAATTAAATTAAACTGATGTGTAAAGAACTGGATGCTCCTCAAGTGCAGAAGTTGAACAAGGTTTTATTTAGAACAGCAACAAACGTGAACTTGTTTAAAAAACATAAACACACAAATGGCAGCTTCTAAAGAATATGAAACAGGCACTGACTATGACTCCTAAAAAAATATATTTAATATATCAAAATTAACTAATAATCAAATAACTAGAATGTGTCCAAATTATAATATTACACAAATCTAAGTTAAAGAAAAAACACCCTTAAAGCAAAAACCCCTAGCTATACTAAAATAGTTAAAGCTACAGGCATTGGAAAAATATAACATGTAATAAACCTTTACACACAAAAGTGTGCATAGGACAAAAAACAAATTATACCAAGGGAAAAGCACAGGGGAGAAAAAAAGGAGATGTTATCAAAACTCATACCCTGGCCAGCAAATACCAAAAAGTATATATATAATAATAAGGGTCAAAAAAATACAGCATGGGAAAAGTGTGTAAAGTCTCTGGGGTCCAGGCACAAAGGTAGACAGGATACAAAGTATATATCATGATATATTAAGGTGCCGACATCCTTAAATTAGCCAAGCACACAGGAGCATATGTATCGCAGGAAAACCTGACTCCTAGCCGGAGAGAAAATATTTTTATACTCAGCCGCCGTGTCGTAACAGAGGGGTCAGTTCCCGGTTCTTTCAGCTCCTCTGTGTGTTGGTATTAAAGGGTATAGATATCCACAGAGACTGCATCATGCAGTGAGAGTCCTGCTTGTAAATAATAACGTGAAAGAAGCCGCCAAAAGGAAAGCACTCTACGCGTTTCGCCCGTGGGTGGGCTTCATCCCGGAGTGATACAGACAAGTGGAGGTGAGCTAGTCTTTATACAAATTTCTAAATTGCCCGAGCTGCGGTCCGTCCCTAGAAATTTGTATAAAGACTAGCTCACCTCCCCTGTGCTTTTCCCTTGGTATAATTTGTTTTTTGTCCTATGCACACTTTTGTGTGTAAAGGTTTATTACATGTTATATTTTTCCAATGCCTGTAGCTTTAACTATTTTAGTATAGCTAGGGGTTTTTGCTTTAAGGGTGTTTTTTCTTTAACTTAGATTTGTGTAATATTATAATTTGGACACATTCTAGTTATTTGATTATTAGTTAATTTTGATATATTAAATATATTTTTTTAGGAGTCATAGTCAGTGCCTGTTTCATATTCTTTAGAAGCTGCCATTTGTGTGTTTATGTTTTTTAAACAAGTTCACGTTTGTTGCTGTTCTAAATAAAACCTTGTTCAACTTCTGCACTTGAGGAGCATCCAGTTCTTTACACATCAGTTTAATTTAATTTAATTATATCTGTGGTATATTTTAGAGTGCTTGTCAGGGGATTGTCTTAGTTCTTTTTTGTGTGTTTTATATATATATATACATCCACAATTGAATAACATTAAATATTGCACCCTGATGCGTGCATAAATAAATTGTCAATTCTTATGATCCCATATGATTGGACTAATGACAAAATAATTTTAATTATAAATTTAAATATAAATAAGGATGACATTTTAGTATATAAAAAATATATAATAAAATGAAAATAAAAATATAAAAGTTCATACAAATGAGATCCAAACTCAAAAGGAAGTATGAAACTGGAGTCTGTATGCCACAAACAAAGCTCGGGCCCGGAGGTGTGTCTACATATGTGTGCTATACGGAAATCAAATAAAAATAAGTTATGTGTACTATATACTCTATACTATATACCTATTTGTATCTATTCTATATAGTGACTACCAGGCCCTAATTGGCCGTTTTACGTGAATATCTAAATGATATATATAAAAGTGCTTATTAAGTGTTGTGCTGTGTATATGTAAAGGTAAATTCCTCATACCATCTATTAGACCCAGTGTCCCTATTTTAAAGTGTCAATTTTATAAATCAACATTAATGTGCAATGAATGGATCATCCATCTGTCAGACGGAAGGGAGGAGGGTAGGGACTGGGAGGGGAAGGTACGGAATAGGAGGGGGGGCGGGGGGGGGGAAAGGAAGGGGGATGGGAATAGGAATAGGGGGACCTCTGGAGGAGATCCAAACAGGGGATGGACTGAGAAGCAGAGGAGGAGAACAGGAAGAGGCATCCGAGGAATATCTAAACTAAAGTACTAACGTCTAAACATTCGTTTAGTCCCCCAGGACTGAGAGTGCCCAATTGGTGAATCCAATAGGATTCCCGCCTGCAGAGCGTCTTGAACCGGTCGCCTCCCAGAACACAGGAAGAAATGGTCTCTATTCCCATAATTTGCATGGTCTTGGGATTTTGTTGATGAAATAATTTAAAGTGTCGAGGGACACAATGATTATTAAGACCCTTAATAACATTTCTCCTATGTTCTAGGAAGCGAGTTCCCAGAGTCCTGGTGGTTCGTCCAACATATTTCAGACTGCAACCGCACTGTATAAGATACACAACATAAGTGCTGAGACAGGTGATAGAGCTACTGATATCATACGTGGTACCCCTCATTGGAGAACAAACTTGAGTTTGATTCAAAAGATGCCTGCACGTAATGCATTGACTGCGACCACAGGGATGGTTACCCAATGGTCCCTTCTGTTTTGCAGTATCACAAATGGAGGAAGATTTAAGCCTAGTTGGAGCTAGTATGCTTTTTATACTCCTTGCTTTCCTGTATGTAACAGTAGCTCTATCCGGCAGGATAGGTCCTAGATGAGGATCACACTTTAGAATGGACCAGTGGTCATTTAAAATCCTATTGATAAATTTGGATGACTGGTTGTAAGTAGTGATAAATCTTACAGTCGACCTCTCTATCTCTGAATGTATTATTGGGGTGTCATAACCTGAACGTTTTCCTCTCTGTTGTTTATTCTGTTTGTTTTTGGATTTTTCAAGTAGAGTCGATCTAGCAATGGAACTCACCTTGCTGAGAGAGTCGGACACCACGACGGGATCATATCCCTTGGAAAGAAACTTCTTCCCAAGTGTGACCGACTGGTTTTCAAAGTCAACATCCCTTGTGCAGTTCCTACGAATTCTGTGGAACTGCCCCAAGGGAATATTGTTGAGCCAGTGTTTGTGATGGTTGCTGGACGCATGGACGTAACTATTCACAGACACAGACTTGAAATGTGTGGTGGTGATGATATTCAGGTCTGTGTCTATGCTCAGGGCCAGATCCAGAAAGACAGTGGACAAGTTGTTGATATCAAAAGTGAATTTGAGTCCAAACGAGTTGTCGCTGAAAGAGCTCAGGATGTCGTGTAAGACCGACTCCTCTCCATCCCAAATTATAATAATGTCATCTATGAAACGACCATAGTATACGAGACCCGCTCCAAGCGAGATGTTCTGCCAGACATGGGATTCCTCCCAGTACCCCATAAAGAGGTTGGCGTAACTAGGAGCGAATCTCGTACCCATGGCCGTTCCACAGATTTGTAAGTGAAAATCATTTTCAAATAAAAAATAATTGTGCGTGAGAATAAAGTGAATACTTTGTAAAATAAATTGCCTGTGTTTTTCTGGGAATAGTGAATCCTTATCCAACCAATATTTGATTGCCTCTAACCCCTTGGTATGTTCTATACAGGTGTATAGTGATGATACATCACATGTGGCCCATAGATAGGTAGATTTCCACCTAATATTGGAAATGGAGTCGATGACATGGAGCGTATCCTTAACATGGGACCTTAGTGCAGTTACATAGGGGTGGAGAAAGTAATCTACATATTGGGATAGGGTCGATGTCATCGACTCCACGCCCGATACTATGGGTCTACCAGGGGGATTGGACAAGGATTTGTGCACTTTGGGAAGGTGGTAAAAAATAGGAGTGCGTGGATGTGAACAAAACAAAAATTTAAATTCCACTTTAGAAATAATACCATCACCTAGTGCAGATGTGAGGAGCTCCTTCAGCAACAGCTGGTAGGTGTCAACTGGATCGGATTCCAACAAGGTATAGGAGGCTGAGTCACCCAGGAGTCTGCGTGCCTCTGTGAGATAAGCAGATAAGTCCTGGATGACTATGCCCCCCCCTTGTCGGCCTGTCTAATAACTATATCATGATTGATTTTTAGCCCGCCCAATGCGCCCAGTTCACCTTTTGTTAAATTGGGATTGAATTTGATAGATTTGGCACACATGGACTCAAAGTCACGTAAAACCAGGCTGTAGAACGTATCCACAAATCCGCCCTTGGACTGGTATGGGAAGAAGACTGATTTCGGTCTAAAAGGTGAGTGCAAAATATTGCAATCCTCATCTAAATCTCCCTCCACATACCTGGTCGGATAGGTGGACCGCTCGAAGTTGTCAAGAGATACCTGTGATCCCGAAGATGAATCCGACTCCCTCAGCAATGAAGTGAGTGCATCAATGCATTGTTCTTCCTGTGTATTAAAGACATTTCTTGGATCAGTACATTTGATATTCTTTTCCTGAATCTTATAGTGTCTGTTTAATGTAATTTTCCTCACAAAACTGTTGAGATCAATAAACAATTGAAATAAATTAGGGCCTGTATTGGGGGCAAAGGATAAACCCCGCTCTAATAAAGACTTTTCACATTCAGTCAATACTGTGGATGAAAGATTGAAAATATTACTACACTCTATTGGTGTAACTATTCCTCCTCTGTTTTTCTTCTTCCTCTGGACAGCTCTGCCTGCCCTAACTCCTCTGCTCCTCTTTTCCCTTGGCCCGAGGGCCTGTTTGGGGCCTCGCGGTCCCAAAGGGGATAATGCCTGTCTGGATCTCTCCCCTTCAGTCCCCCCTCCCGCCTCGGTGTCCCGTCTAAAAAATGGGCAGATCTATGGTGGGTGGTGGGTTCTTTGGGCCTAGCCCCTCCAGTGGTGTCAGCTGATGTACCATTAGTATCCCGCACATGAGGGCTATCAGAGCTCACCCCAGTGTCTCCTGTGGGAGACTCTACCTCCAGGACCGAGAATCTCCCACTAGTATGTGTATGCGAGGAACTATTGGGTGGGCCCCGAACTCTTTCAAGCTGATCATGACTAGGGGGGGCATGATTGGATGTGTCCCTATATGTATGGGAACCACCTCTACCAGACCTGGAGCCAGACCTGTATCTCCCTCCCTTTTTATAATTGGGATTGTGTGGTCGCTTCCAGACCCTTACCTTGTTCGTGGCATAGTCCTCCTTATCCCGATTGAGTTTAGTATCTTTCCTGTCAATGATCTCCTTTTCAAACGTGATGACTCTCCTACTAGTCTTATCATCATATTCTTTGAATTCCTCAGTATCACAATAAGGTTTGAGTACCCCTTGAATTTTCTCAATCTCCAACTCCAATTCTTTCACTTTTTTGTCTCTAAAATCTATTAAAAGTTTCATTAATGAGAATGAGCACCTATCCAGTGTCTCATTCCATTCCCTGCTAAATTCTGGATTAGTTTCAAATGTGGGGGATTTAGTTACCCTTAGACCTCTAGGGATGATTTTACGGTCTAAATAGTCTTGTAAGGAACAAGCGTCCCACCAATGTCTCATTTCATCCTTCATTAAAGTTTCTAATGTAAATTTTTTTTACTTTTAATATCTATTTTATTTTCCGTATCCATATTGTTCTCGGTAATTAATGAAGGAATTAATCCACTCCGTCTGGAGTACCTTTCCTTTGCTGATTGCATCATATTTATATATATAATGGGTTCCTATACACAGGCTGCTGCTTGGGAGTAGTTATGGAACAAACAGAAAGAAAAAAGCTGCGCCTTAAAGGAACATTTAAACTGTGTATGTCTATGTATAAATATCTAATGTATAACCTAGATATTCTAGACAATATTGTAAAGGTAAACAGACCTATAACCATAAGATAGGCCTATTACAAACATACAACATATACACATAGAAAGGATAACCAGTCCTCAGAAAGTTCCGATGATGAATATGGGTACTGGTATGTAGGGTCTCCGGCAGCTCTCAATGTGGACCTACCACGTCCACAGGATATTTTCAACAATTACCTTCATTGGAGTGTGTATAAAATACCGGACCTCCCCCCCTCACGTCATCCCTTTGAAAAAGTTAGCCGAGACTGACGAAACGCGTCAGGGAGCGTCGTGACGTCAGATGCACTGACATTCAAGTCTACATTCAGCGCAGGAGCGGATTGATCCTAGCGCTAGTGCTGCAGGCACTATACACACGGAACTTTTGTCTGGGACTATTCACAGCACACCAGCCCTGGTAAACTGCTGGTACGCTGCATATTTGCCAAACGGAGCCTGGGAATGCCCCCAAAGTCTGCAATTTGACCAGATGACCTACATCAGTCCTGGAATCTGCTGAGATGCTGCTCCTTCACCAACGGAGCCTGGGACTGCCCCAAGAGCTTGCAGTTAGACCGGATGGTGGTGATTATTATCACATATGCTTGATTTTATTGTACTTCTTGTAAGTGCGTTTTTTACCCCTCCCTCCCCCCTCCCCCTCATTAAATATACTTTTATACGCTATGGGCGTGCACTCTCTCCTCTCTTTTCCTTTTTAGATATCCTGTGGACGTGGTAGGTCCACATTGAGAGCTGCCGGAGACCCTACATACCAGTACCCATATTCATCATCGGAACTTTCTGAGGACTGGTTATCCTTTCTATTGCCTTTTCTATGTGTATATGTTGTATGTTTGTAATAGGCCTATCTTATGGTTATAGGTCTGTTTACCTTTACAATATTGTCTAGAATATCTAGGTTATACATTAGATATTTATACATAGACATACACAGTTTAAATGTTCCTTTAAGGCGCAGCTTTTTTCTTTCTGTTTGTTCCATAACTACTCCCAAGCAGCAGCCTGTGTATAGGAACCCATTATATATATAAATATGATGCAATCAGCAAAGGAAAGGTACTCCAGACGGAGTGGATTAATTCCTTCATTAATTACCGAGAACAATATGGATACGGAAAATAAAATAGATATTAAAAGTAAAAAAAATTTACATTAGAAACTTTAATGAAGGATGAAATGAGACATTGGTGGGACGCTTGTTCCTTACAAGACTATTTAGACCGTAAAATCATCCCTAGAGGTCTAAGGGTAACTAAATCCCCCACATTTGAAACTAATCCAGAATTTAGCAGGGAATGGAATGAGACACTGGATAGGTGCTCATTCTCATTAATGAAACTTTTAATAGATTTTAGAGACAAAAAAGTGAAAGAATTGGAGTTGGAGATTGAGAAAATTCAAGGGGTACTCAAACCTTATTGTGATACTGAGGAATTCAAAGAATATGATGATAAGACTAGTAGGAGAGTCATCACGTTTGAAAAGGAGATCATTGACAGGAAAGATACTAAACTCAATCGGGATAAGGAGGACTATGCCACGAACAAGGTAAGGGTCTGGAAGCGACCACACAATCCCAATTATAAAAAGGGAGGGAGATACAGGTCTGGCTCCAGGTCTGGTAGAGGTGGTTCCCATACATATAGGGACACATCCAATCATGCCCCCCCTAGTCATGATGAGCTTGAAAGAGTTCGGGGCCCACCCAATAGTTCCTCGCATACACATACTAGTGGGAGATTCTCGGTCCTGGAGGTAGAGTCTCCCACAGGAGACACTGGGGCGAGCTCTGATAGCCCTCATGTGCGGGATACTAATGGTACATCAGCTGACACCACTGGAGGGGCTAGGCCCAAAGAACCCACCACCCACCATAGATCTGCCCATTTTTTAGACGGGACACCGAGGCGGGAGGGGGGACTGAAGGGGAGAGATCCAGACAGGCCCCAAACAGGCCCTCGGGCCAAGGGAAAAGAGGAGCAGAGGAGTTAGGGCAGGCAGAGCTGTCCAGAGGAAGAAGAAAAACAGAGGAGGAATAGTTACACCAATAGAGTGTAGTAATATTTTCAATCTTTCATCCACTGTATTGACTGAATGTGAAAAGTCTTTATTAGAGCGGGGTTTATCCTTTGCCCCCAATACAGGCCCTAATTTATTTCAATTGTTTATTGATCTCAACAGTTTTGTGAGGAAAATTACATTAAACAGACACTATAAGATTCAGGAAAAGAATATCAAATGTACTGATCCAAGAACTGTCTTTAATACACAGGAAGAACAATGCATTGATGCACTCACTTCATTGCTGAGGGAGTCGGATTCATCTTCGGGATCACAGGTATCTCTTGACAACTTCGAGCGGTCCACCTATCCGACCAGGTATGTGGAGGGAGATTTAGATGAGGATTGCAATATTTTGCACTCACCTTTTAGACCGAAATCAGTCTTCTTCCCATACCAGTCCAAGGGCGGATTTGTGGATACGTTCTACAGCCTGGTTTTACGTGACTTTGAGTCCATGTGTGCCAAATCTATCAAATTCAATCCCAATTTAACAAAAGGTGAACTGGGCGCATTGGGCGGGCTAAAAATCAATCATGATATAGTTATTAGACAGGCCGACAAGGGGGGGGGCATAGTCATCCAGGACTTATCTGCTTATCTCACAGAGGCACGCAGACTCCTGGGTGACTCAGCCTCCTATACCTTGTTGGAATCCGATCCAGTTGACACCTACCAGCTGTTGCTGAAGGAGCTCCTCACATCTGCACTAGGTGATGGTATTATTTCTAAAGTGGAATTTAAATTTTTGTTTTGTTCACATCCACACACTCCTATTTTTTACCACCTTCCCAAAGTGCACAAATCCTTGTCCAATCCCCCTGGTAGACCCATAGTATCGGGCGTGGAGTCGATGACATCGACCCTATCCCAATATGTAGATTACTTTCTCCACCCCTATGTAACTGCACTAAGGTCCCATGTTAAGGATACGCTCCATGTCATCGACTCCATTTCCAATATTAGGTGGAAATCCACCTATCTATGGGCCACATGTGATGTATCATCACTATATACCTGTATAGAACATACCAAGGGGTTAGAGGCAATCAAATATTGGTTGGATAAGGATTCACTATTCCCAGAAAAACACAGGCAATTTATTTTACAAAGTATTCACTTTATTCTCACGCACAATTATTTTTTATTTGAAAATGATTTTCACTTACAAATCTGTGGAACGGCCATGGGTACGAGATTCGCTCCTAGTTACGCCAACCTCTTTATGGGGTACTGGGAGGAATCCCATGTCTGGCAGAACATCTCGCTTGGAGCGGGTCTCGTATACTATGGTCGTTTCATAGATGACATTATTATAATTTGGGATGGAGAGGAGTCGGTCTTACACGACATCCTGAGCTCTTTCAGCGACAACTCGTTTGGACTCAAATTCACTTTTGATATCAACAACTTGTCCACTGTCTTTCTGGATCTGGCCCTGAGCATAGACACAGACCTGAATATCATCACCACCACACATTTCAAGTCTGTGTCTGTGAATAGTTACGTCCATGCGTCCAGCAACCATCACAAACACTGGCTCAACAATATTCCCTTGGGGCAGTTCCACAGAATTCGTAGGAACTGCACAAGGGATGTTGACTTTGAAAACCAGTCGGTCACACTTGGGAAGAAGTTTCTTTCCAAGGGATATGATCCCGTCGTGGTGTCCGACTCTCTCAGCAAGGTGAGTTCCATTGCTAGATCGACTCTACTTGAAAAATCCAAAAACAAACAGAATAAACAACAGAGAGGAAAACGTTCAGGTTATGACACCCCAATAATACATTCAGAGATAGAGAGGTCGACTGTAAGATTTATCACTACTTACAACCTGTCATCCAAATTTATCAATAGGATTTTAAATGACCACTGGTCCATTCTAAAGTGTGATCCTCATCTAGGACCTATCCTGCCGGATAGAGCTACTGTTACATACAGGAAAGCAAGGAGTATAAAAAACATACTAGCTCCAACTAGGCTTAAATCTTCCTCCATTTGTGATACTGCAAAACAGAAGGGACCATTGGGTAACCATCCCTGTGGTCGCAGTCAATGCATTACGTGCAGGCATCTTTTGAATCAAACTCAAGTTTGTTCTCCAATGAGGGGTACCACGTATGATATCAGTAGCTCTATCACCTGTCTCAGCACTTATGTTGTGTATCTTATACAGTGCGGTTGCAGTCTGAAATATGTTGGACGAACCACCAGGACTCTGGGAACTCGCTTCCTAGAACATAGGAGAAATGTTATTAAGGGTCTTAATAATCATAGTGTCCCTCGACACTTTAAATTATTTCATCAACAAAATCCCAAGACCATGCAAATTATGGGAATAGAGACCATTTCTTCCTGTGTTCTGGGAGGCGACCGGTTCAAGACGCTCTGCAGGCGGGAATCCTATTGGATTCACCAATTGGGCACTCTCAGTCCTGGGGGACTAAACGAATGTTTAGACGTTAGTACTTTAGTTTAGATATTCCTCGGATGCCTCTTCCTGTTCTCCTCCTCTGCTTCTCAGTCCATCCCCTGTTTGGATCTCCTCCAGAGGTCCCCCTATTCCTATTCCCATCCCCCTTCCTTTCCCCCCCCCCGCCCCCCCCCCTCCTATTCCGTACCTTCCCCTCCCAGTCCCTACCCTCCTCCCTTCCGTCTGACAGATGGATGATCCATTCATTGCACATTAATGTTGATTTATAAAATTGACACTTTAAAATAGGGACACTGGGTCTAATAGATGGTATGAGGAATTTACCTTTACATATACACAGCACAACACTTAATAAGCACTTTTATATATATCATTTAGATATTCACGTAAAACGGCCAATTAGGGCCTGGTAGTCACTATATAGAATAGATACAAATAGGTATATAGTATAGAGTATATAGTACACATAACTTATTTTTATTTGATTTCAGTATAGCACACATATGTAGACACACCTCCGGGCCCGAGCTTTGTTTGTGGCATACAGACTCCAGTTTCATACTTCCTTTTGAGTTTGGATCTCATTTGTATGAACTTTTATATTTTTATTTTCATTTTATTATATATTTTTTATATACTAAAATGTCATCCTTATTTATATTTAAATTTATAATTAAAATTATTTTGTCATTAGTCCAATCATATGGGATCATAAGAATTGACAATTTATTTATGCACGCATCAGGGTGCAATATTTAATGTTATTCAATTGTGGATGTATATATATATATATATATAATTTTAATGTCATATGATCTCCTTTTCTATCATCAATATCTAAGTATTATACTCCAAACTGGCCTATGTGTGATCATCCCTCTATATATAGGTGGGATCTAGATATGCAATATCATTGCATTATGTTGATGTAATGCAATGTATCCCATAGTTAATACTGATGGGGTTTGATCCACATACAAGATACGTATTTTCAATTTTGGTTTGAACCCTAGAGAATAATGTTGTTTTATATTGTTGTTTTATAATTGGTTATTGAGGATTATTTTTTATTTTATATATGTTTAACTGTGTGTTAATTGTATATGTATATTTAGTAATATGATAGACATTGAATGTATAGGTTAATTGTATCATCTCCTCCAATTCTTTCAGGGTAAATATCTGCATTTTATGTAATTATGTATGTTATAGTGCTGGTAGCACGGTTAATGATAGCAGCTGAGTAGGGGCGGTTATTCAACAATTACCTTCATTGGAGTGTGTATAAAATACCGGACCTCCCCCCCTCACGTCATCCCTTTGAAAAAGTTAGCCGAGACTGACGAAACGCGTCAGGGAGCGTCGTGACGTCAGACGCACTGACATTCAAGTCTACATTCAGCGCAGGAGCGGATTGATCCTAGCGCTAGTGCTGCAGGCACTATACACACGGAACTTTTGTCTGGGACTATTCACAGCACACCAGCCCTGGTAAACTGCTGGTACGCTGCATATTTGCCAAACGGAGCCTGGGAATGCCCCCAAAGTCTGCAATTTGACCGGATGACCTACATCAGTCCTGGAATCTGCTGAGACGCTGCTCCTTCACCAACGGAGCCTGGGACTGCCCCAAGAGCTTGCAGTTAGACCGGATGGTGGTGATTATTATCACATATGCTTGATTTTATTGTACTTCTTGTAAGTGCGTTTTTTACCCCTCCCTCCCCCCTCCCCCTCAATAAATATACTTTTATACGCTATGGGCGTGCGCTCTCTCCTCTCTTTTCCTTTTTATATATATATATATATATATATATATATATATATATATATATATATATATATATATAGTGCAGAATAAATTAGTTCTTCAGTATTCGGTGATACCTTTTTTATTGGACTAACCATTTATGTCATAGGACAAGCTTTCGAGATTTATCCTCTCTTCTTCAGGTCAAGCAATACTGATATACAAAGGAATCTATGGCTAAAACAGTGTGGAGAGAGGGGGAAAAAATGATTTTTTTACTGTAGATAAGGTAGGGTGTTAAGTGTTTGAAGCCAGGGGACAGTGTCAAAGAATGGTGGGGAGGGGGAGGGATACGGGGGGGGGGGAGAGAAAGTGTGGATAAGAATAGAGGCAAGCAGGATAATTACAAGCAATTTTGATAGGTTGTGAGAAAACCCATGTCCGCATTAAGTCCTTTGATTTTGGTGTCAAAGAGACTTATCTTTCTGAGTTCAGATTTTTCCGTTCTTGGGTGCTTTTAAACATTCCATTGAGGATTTTGATTTTTAGATCATTTATGGAATGATCTAGTTGTGAGAAGTGATGTCCCACAGGTGAGCAGTATCTTCCTTCTTCGTGATGGAGTATAGAGTGTCTGTGCATATTCATTCTTCCTTGTAGTTTTTGGCTGGTTTCCCCAATGTAGCAACCTTGGTCACATTTGTTGCATTGAATCATATACACTAAATTCCTGGATGTGCAGCTGTATGATCCTTTAACATTGAATGTTCTATGGTTGTGACTGGCTGTTGGATCCTGGCAAATATGTTTGCAGAGTTTGCTTGACCTGAAGAAGAGAGGATAACTCTCGAAAGCTTGTCCTATGACATAAATTGTTAGTCCAATAAAAAAGGTATCACCGAATACTGAAGAACTCATTTATTCTGCACTATCGCAACTGGACTAACACGGCTATTTTCTGCTATTGGCCCTATATATATATATATATATATATATATATAGGGCCAATTGGAGAATAGTGCTACTGGAAAAGGGACCTCAAATATACAACAGTAAACAAAGAAGCGTTAACGCACATTCAATATGACAAAATTATTTCGTTAATTTCTATGCCCGCACCTACATACAGTATTTTGGCCAAAAGATTGAACTTAATGGCTAATACTTAGGAGAAGAAAAAACATATAGAAATTAATTTGAAAAATGTCACTTGCAACTAACAGACATACGGAAAGCTAGTCGGGCTTCTATACTGTACATCACTCCGTATTTATGTATCTCTAGCTGAACAAATGAGCTGTTTGTTTGTTCTCTAATGTTGGGATATTTTTTCCCATTGAGTGTTGACAGATCCTTCATTAGCAGGTGTTTGTATTGTTGCAGTTTAGTCAATTTGTAGTACTACTAACTTCATTCCTCTGCATAGTACAGTGTGTTTAAATTCAGTGATGAAGCTTGATAAAGAATACACACATTTTAACTACTAGAACCACAGTAATTAAACGGCATGCTGATTTTTAAATGAATGTTACTGGTTACTTCTATGGGGTTTTTTTTAAGTGGTCAAATTTAAGAATAAATAAATCTTAAATATACGTGTGCCTTTTAAAAATATCTTGGATGTCTTTTTTTAGATAGTGGTTTCTAAAATTGTATGCAATATTCTGGGTGGGACTAACCAAGACCCTATAGTAAACAGGGGGAGGAATGCCCTTTTGGTCAAGGCCACATACCAAAATGCTAGAAGTAAATAAACCAATTAAGACCTCAGATTAGGATGATATACTTAGGGATGCAATGGAATTCTTTTCAGGTTAAAATAATAGGCCATTCTCAGCACAATAGCCATCAACAAAGAATGTATCGTCTGCATTTTATTCAAATTGTAATTGTGAATTTGTGAAGGTGACAAAATGTACTTAGGTATATTTTTATTTGTATAGTGTCAACAATGTACACAGCATTTTACAAAGTAAGATATTAGGTTAGAGAATTGTAATACAATAAGTGCATAAAACCTAAAGGCGCACAATTGGGAAAGGAAGCCTAACTCTGGAAGAAAGCCTAGAGCATAGGTGGGATGGATCGCCACTTCCTGTCCTCAAGGACCACCAACAGGTCAGGTTTTCAGGATATCCCCGCTTCAGCACAGGTGGCTCAATCAGTGGCTCAGTCAAAGACAGTGCTGAAGCAGGGATACCTTGAAAACCTGACCTGTTGGTAGCTCTTGAGGACTGGAGTAGGCTAACCCTGCAATAGAGTGTGTGCTGTGCAGCATAAGATCTAATGATGCGAGATGGATAAAGTATCGCTGGAGATAACTGGATACATTGTCACCTGGACAGCATTTCAAATAGCATCTCTGTACAAAACTTCCAAGGATTATTACCTAACTTTGCATTGCACTAGGCAGGCACTTTTCTTAAAAGATTCCTGTATCAGGCGACAGCTAATGTATATCATACACAAGACCAGTGGAATAAATGAAACCCCTATTGTTATTGCTAAGGATGGCTGGTTAGTTTTGAGGGTTTCATTCAAGTTCCAGCAAAACCAAAATACAACATTTTTTTAGAACCACAACAGCAGTAAATATTTTCACACTTAGTTATTCCACTAGCTTTCTACCGGGACACTTCACCTTTAATGCACGTGCGTTGCACATGACTTAACCTCTGGTCTTTCATTGCTAGTTGATATTAACGTCACCCATCCCGCACATTAGCCACCTCCAAATAATATACTTGGGAAGAAAATCACAGCACAACAGGATATTTTTCCATATTCACATAAGTCAATGCAGATAAAGTGCACACAATGGTTTTTTTTTTTGGGGGGGGGGGTGCTCTCCCTTTGTCAGGTGTCACGCTTTGTTACCACCATCTCTCCTTCTTTACATTGCATTTCATTTTTGGCCTTGTGATACTTTTCTCATTTTTGGCAGCAAGATGTGGTTATGTATGAAGAATTGATTTTTTGGAAGAAATTGAAAGAGTGCTTTGAGGGGAAAAAAAATAATGACTCAGCTAAAATCATTAGGTGGCTTCGCTATTTCTGGCATTAACCTGGGCTGTGAGGAAATGCGGTGCAATACGACAGGCAAAAGCTTATAGGGGTCCATGTTATGAAGAAAGGTGCACTCACTGGGCTGTGATCAGCTGCCTCGGGCGCACGGAAATCTGCCCACTGCGGGAGATTTGTATGGCTTATGCATCCTCCGAAACACAGAAGCAAGAAGCACTCCAGGGCTCTTGGTAAAAAACACTGTTTATTCCACAGAGATCGACATTTTGGTCAACAACCCTGACAAAAGTCAGTGTTATTGAACAAAACATCAATCTCTGTGGAATAAAATGTGTTTTGTACCAATACTCCTGGAGTTCTGGTTCCTTCTCCATTTTGTAGGATGCATAAACCAAAAAGTAAAGTGTGACACACTGTGAGTGCTCATTTGCATGTCATTACCGAGAATCCCTGGCTGGCTACAGTGGAAAGACTGTGTGCTAATAGAGAATGGGGAAAGGCAGGGTTACAGACCTGTCTGTCAAATGCAAATGCACCCATAAGTGGTATTTTTATTTGCTGGAATAAGGAGACAATTTAGTCAGGCACTACAGAGTTGTTAGCAGCTGGTTTTAAATTATGATCATGAGGTCTTAGATTAGCGCCACTGGCTGTGCTTAATAAACCATCAGGATATTTAGCACCCACACTAGTGATGATAAGTGAAGATCACACATGAGCTGGACATTTTTGGAATGGAAGAGTTCCCTGTTTCTGTAAATTGTCTCATCAGGAGTGCAAGGTGGGTGCAGTCCTCAACACAACATAAGGAAAGTAAACTAACTGGCAAAAAACATAGTTTTGTGTTAATAAATGCCTGTTGATCCTAAGGGAATTTGATCAATCTTTTAATTCTAGAGAGCAATGTACTCAAAATACCTGTTTCACAATGTGAGAAAAAGCATGTTAGGAAAGGCACACAGAAATAGTTACTGCACCTTGAAGTGCATTGGTGCTCTTTGGTTTACTATTTTACCTTGAAATTACCCTGTAGCATAAAAATACATTAATACCAGGAGTCTGGCCATTGGAGTGACAGTTGTTCTGATTAGTATTTTAGGCTTAGCTTAAATAAGCTGCAACATTTCCACAATGATGTAAGGTGTTAGGTGTATGGTGTAAGGTTACTCTGGAGTACCTTATCATCAGGCATGCCAAATTCATTACCTCTAGCCCTTCAAATGACTGTGGGGCTTGGTCTATTGTCAAGAATAGCAAACATTGCTCGGTGGTGTTTGTGCATCGATAGAGCAGCAATTGCCACTACGGTTCCACAAAATGTTATTACAAATTCTGGGTTCCTATACTGTAGTCTGATTAACACTTGGTCCCTACAGGCTGGGCGCTACAGAATGACTATATACTATTTAATCTGTGTATGCCTATTGTGATCTCCACTCCTCCTATCATGTTGTCATTATATTAACGAAGTTCACACAAGCTGTATTTTGCTCCTAATTATGGCCAACTCCAAATTGAGGTCTTGTTTCGATGAGTCCATTTAGGTTCTAGTAATAACGTTGCACCACGACCAGGGCCGCGGACAGTCAGGACTGCTGTCCTGGGCCCTGGTGGGTTTAAGGGCCTGGCTCCCTTTACAAATCAGTTCTCTACAGAAGACCTCTTCAGATGCAGGAAGCTGGTAGAGCGAAGTCCCTTCCTCTGCAGAGCCTCTGTATGTAGGTTGGTCCTAGGTCATTGGGTGGGTTCTTGGCCAGTGACTGGCCTGGACGGGGCGTCGAGGAGAGCAGTCTGAAGCTGCAGCCTGGGAGATAGGCTGGAGAAGGTGAGAGGGAAGGATTAAATCAGGGGGGGGAAGGGAACAAACAGGAAAGAAAAAGAGAGAATAAAGTACAAGAGAGAAAAACATAAGATGGAAAAGAAAGACATGAGGGGGGAGAAAATAGGTAAAGACAAGAGGGGGGGGGGAGAGTGAGCAAGGGGGGGGAGAAAAAGAGAAAAAGATGCCAGATGACGAGAATTCAGGGAAGATGACAATGAGGGAGGAATAAAGGAAAAGAAGGGGGAGAAAGAGAAATATGGGGGATTAAATAAAGATAATGGCATGTGTGAGAAAAGACAGGAGGGAGGACAAATCACATGAGGTGGGAAATAAGATAAATACCTGAGGGGAGAACAGAGAGAAAGAATGATATGAACTGTGTAAGAAGACAAAGACAGGCTGGGGCGAGTGGAAAGAAACATGCTTGGGTGGAGAACGGGAGAGAGAAACATGTTGTGGGGGGGGGAGGGAGAGACCTGCTTAGGGAGAGGGGAGGGAAATAAATGCTGGGAGGGAGGAGACATACATGCTGTGGGAGGAGAGGGGGCAGAGATATGCTGGGGTGGAAAGGAGAGCGTGAAACATGCTTGGGGAGAGGGAGGGAAAGACATGCTTGGGGGAGAGAAAGAGAATCTTCAATGCTAAAGAGAATTACATGAAGGGGAACATACAAGAGTGAAGGTGGGAAGCGAAAGACGTTGGGAGAAATAAACAGAAAAGGGTGAAATGAAATCGAGAAACGCATTATGGAAAGGGAAAAAAACATTGGAAGGAAAAGAATGAAATACATGCTGGGTAGGAGAGAGAAATACATGCGAGGGGAGGGGAAAAGGAGAGAGAAATACATGCGGGGAAAGAAGAGACATGAGGGGGAGGAGAACAAAGAGACATGATGAGGCAAAGTACACCAAATATAATTGTCGTAATATTTGTGGGGGCCCAATTCTTCAAATATGTCCTGGGCCCAAACAACTCTGTTGCTGTCCCTGACTGTTGTTAGCAAAATAACCTCTGATACCCCATTATCGGCGATTAGTGTATCTCCCACACAAATTTCAAAATGCTGTACCATATACTACGTCCCCATAGTCTATAATTGGCATTAGCATCTTCTGAGCTATGCACTTTCTGACTAGCAGACTTAGGGAGGATTTGTTCCTATAAAGAACACCTAGTTTGGCATCCAGTAGGTTTTGGATGTCAGGGTATCAATGTGCAACCCACCTTGGCACTGTCATAGTTTAATGAATAACCCACAACTGTCTGTGTGGTTGCCAGCCACTCTAGTGATTTGAGCATGGAGCCAGGTTAGTCAAGGTGTATGAGTGTCATCTCAGAGAAGACTGGGTCATTGAGTTGCATGCAAGTCCAACTAAATGAGTGAGTTTGCATGGATGCTAGTTTGAGGTGGGGAGTGTCAATCAATTTCTGTGTATAGTGTCCATGTGTGTATGTTGTCTTTAATAGTATAATATGTATATTGTGCTTTAGTAAATGTGTGTATGTATGAGTGTACACTTCCTGTCAGGAGTGTGTGAGCCTGTCTATGATGTCTTTATCAGATGTACAGGGCTGTGTGTGCATATCTGTATTTGTGTAAGGTGCATGTGTGTATACTATATGATGCCCGCCCCTAACACTTTGGGGCCTGTTCTATAACCCTCAATAAGCCACTTATCGAGGCCTTTTCGGCCAAAATGCCTGCTGCTATTCTGTAATCATTGATAAGTGATCGATAAAGGCATAAATCACCTTTTTTTCAGCCGTCCAAAATAGATCGCCGGGTAAGCAGCGATACGCCAATAATCATCAGTTTCTGAAACTCGTGCAATTATAGTAGCCCGAATTAGTTTATCGATGCTAATCGAGGATCTAGAATGGCGAGTTTCTCCCCAAATCCTCACGCCAGGAAAAGTGTACCATGTAATATGTTACATTAGTTTAAAGGATATGACATCATCCCTTAAAGGGATGTCACATCTTTTATAACTAATGTGACATATCACATGGTACATGAATCAATGGGATTGTTTTCAATCCCATTGGCTGTAATACCATGTTATATGAGACATGTGGTGTTAAGGATGTGACGTACCTCCCTTGGAGATGACGTCACATCCTTATGTAGCGGTCATGTAAAATGGCTACAGTCATCTCTCCTGCTGACAGTAAGGCCTGGTAAGTTGTGGGCATGCCAGCAGTAATTATGGAGGTTTGCCCTCACACCCTGGTGGGGTGCCCTGTGTATGGATGGGAGTAGTCACATGCTCTGACTCCATGGTTAGTGATGTCAGAGGTGTGTCAGCTTCCAGAGTGTACATAAGGCACAGCACTGAGTCTAAAGTGAGATCTACGTTCAGCTCTGCCAAGAGGAGGAGTTCTGGCAGGAGCCAAGTTCAAGTACTAGCCTAAGAGACTGAAAGTTATGTTATAGTAACCATAGAGGAGACTGTGTCCAGGGACCTGGCACAGGGCAGTGTTCCCTGCGGGGATAGGGAATCCCTATCTAAGGAGAGATACACCTTTTAAAGGGAGGCACTGACTGCAGAATGAGTGGCTAAGAATATACTGCGAGGGGCAGCTAGCCCACATCACTCAATAAAGATGTTCTCATTCACAAACCCTCTCGTGTACATGTGTGGAGTGAATGTACAGAGAGGAGCACCACGGAGGAGTTCCTCAACAGGATCATCCCCATGCGGACGCAGAGACCCTGATGAGGTGGAGGCGCTGCACTGGAACTAGGTGAGACTCAGCACACTACCTCAGCTGCCTGTCTGGACGGGTCCTCCCCACACACCATCATGCGGGAGACTCAGGAGTCCTGTTGCCAACAGGTGCACCACCAGACACTACCACACTGTAATGGGGGCCGGTTAGACCGCAGGGGCCAATGTGAAATTGGGTGGGTCAGGCCGGTTCACAAAAACCGTTACACTTACAAAAAAAGGCGAGCACATGATACAGCGTCCAATCGGATTGGAGCTGCACCATCTGACCCTAAAATGTGACATCACCGGCCCTATATAAGGCCTGTTTTGTCTTATTTTAGCTCAAGAAGACAATATCCATTGTGGTAATGGGGCCTGTATCTCAGGAAGCAGGGGGTCCCCTGACCTGAAATCAACGCGGTTCTGCTCCGGAGACCCCCTGCTCATCTACACTAGTATTCAAATTTACATTAAAACCGTGCAATCGCTGGCGAGATATGCACAGGGAGAGGCGGCTCTCTCTGTGCAGCTCTCTCTGCAGCTGGAACAAATGCCGGGTGAGCTCTTTAGAGAGAGGCGATCATCACGTCGCCAGTTACTCACCCGTTTTGGGAATTTTGCTAACCGGCCCAACCGGCCCAGCGATTTATTTTATGAAGCCTTATAGAATAGTCCCCTTTGTGTCTATTTTTTTAACTTTGAGTTGCAGTTTTTCTTTATTTCTAGGCAGGGCATTTAACAAGTTTCTGCTTCCTCCTAAATGACAGCCCTATTTATATGTAAAAGGACTGGAGATGTTGTATTTTGAGTCCGATTAGAGATTGGAGCAGTTTATCCAACGTTTTTTAAGAATTACACTTTTGAGCGCTAAAGCCTTATACACGTAACAAAGGACACCTCTGTGAAACCAGCGGCAGTAATCCTTTTTGAATCATGTTATATCTGTTACATATAAAGTTACAAAAATGTATTCAGATCCTGTGGCAAAAATCAATATGAGGCCTCTTTTGTTTAATCCCAGTGAAAAGTATATAACTGTGATCCACCGTTTAGTCCTGATTCATGAAAATTCCCCAGTAGCCTTATTATTTTCTTACACAAAAGCTATCAGCAATATTTCTCACAGAACAGCATCACTGGTGTGATCGCTATTATGCATAGATTAAAGCAGGGGTGCACAAACTTTTCAGTTTGCTCCCCCCTTTCTGCTCTCCCCCTTGCTTGCAACCCCCCCCCCCCCCCCCCCTTACCTGTTCTCGGCATCTTCTGACATCACAACGTCATGTGACTACGCCACGTCATTAAACGCTGCATTGCCATGACGACGCTGGAGACCAGGTAAGTGAGTTACAGAGGCCTCACACGCACTCCCCGGGCATTCAATTTGAATGCTTTGGGGAAGAGCGCGGGGTCTCTTTAACTGTCGCGCCTGCCCTCCCCCCCACTCCCAGAACATCTCGCGCCCCCCAGTTTACGCACCCCTGGATTAAAGTATAATAAAATGACAGGGTGGATTGCTGCTTTAACAAATTCCAATTATTTAAAAAAAACTTATCAGTTATTTAAAAAAAATGTTTACATACATTTTCCCCTGTAAATAGATTCAAGTTAACTGTTGGTTAATTTAGTGCCCCAGGGTTCGATAATAATAATAATAATAATAATAATAATAATAATAATAATAATTGTAATAATAAAATAAAATATTAATAATAATCTTACAAAGTCATACATTACCTGGTTTTAACCTATTAAACTTATCACTGACATTGGTTTAATATGTGAGAGTGCACCTTTGTCTGTACAATATTTTCCTATTATATACAGTGGCAAAATATCAATCTCACAAACAGGTGAAAAGGAAAGATGAATAAAGGGTGACCTTAGACAAGTTCACAACAGTTCTTGACAGCTAATGCTTTCTCAGACACTGTGCAGATCATTATTGCTGGACAGTGTTTGAAGTAGAAGCATTATGGTGTCCTGCAGGCTTTTCTTGTTTGGACTTGTAAGTATAGATCATGCATGACCTACAATAGCTGATTGTGATGGTACAGCCTAGAGGCATTTTCACGGTTCAGAAACAGCCATGTATCAAGTGAGCTAAAGAAGGTGCAGGCATGACGTTTTGGAAGCGGGAGACAGAAAATGGTCAATAATCTTAGCTGTCCATGGATCTCAACAGTGTAAAGTGTTACTGTGTTAAAGTCCTCTGACATGGAATAAGAGTTTGTGACCAAATGCCACATAAACACTTTTTTTCTGCTTTAGGGTGTATTTTAGTTCGTGAAATGTATATTTTAGAATTAAAATAAGTAGTTGTAGCCGTAGAATGGCATACATATTGGATGCACTGTAGCGTATTCCATGTAATTCTGGTCATGTACTGTATATTGTGGAAAATGTTTATTGGGTTTATTGGGCATAAAAACTTTACACAAGGTTAATTTTCCATTAAAAAAAAAAAAGGAAATGGCACTAAACTGCTGAAAAGAATGAGAATATCCAGGGAGAAACTGGGGAAGATTTAGAGTTGTTCCAAAACTCTGAAATCGTAGAGCAAACCGCTGTTTTTTTTAATTAAAAACTGGTTTTGTGCTAGGAGCTATTTAGTGCTAGATTTAGGGGTCTTAGAAAACAGACGTAAAAGTAGTTTTATGCCTACCAGGAGAAATCTGCACTACCAACATCTAAGAACAGCACTACCCTCTCTTAAGGGTTGATATTGATATCAGCTTCTTTGGCAGATTTAGAATAAGCCCATTAATCTGAAAATAGGTGGATACTACTCATGTAGACTTGTGGATCCACCCGTGGCCACCCTGGTCACGTAGCTAGTTGTATAATATATATTTTTGGGGGGCTCTCGCTTTTCTTTAGCCCTGTGATTGTAACCTAAGCACCTGTATGTAATGAAAACTCTCTTACATTTATAGAATATAAATTTTTGTGTGCTGGCAACTCCCTGTCTATTGGTTAGGGTGTGTGGTCCTATCACTACAAGTGTGTCATCACATTAGCCGATATACTACAAGAGCTCATTTACTTGTACTGGTGCCCTATCACAACCACCATTATTGTATTAATAACAGCATTGGAGCCACGGATTGTCTAACAACTAGTTGTCAGTGGCCCACATGAGCTACTGTATCAAATATACTACCAAGTAGCCAATTATATGCGTCTTCCCTCTCATCATCAGGGTCATCGTGTAGTAGCTAATCAGCCCGGGTTATTTGTCACCACCAATGTGCAGATGGTGTTTTCATTGATCTGGTACCTAGATCACTGTTTACACACACTGGGTCTTTTCTAACTACTGTGCTCGAAACTACACTACTAAGTTACTTTGTTGCGGTCTTCCATGTTGCAACCTGAGTTACCATAACCAGTTACAACTGTTACAACCTTGTCGGCACTACACAGTTACCTGTGATATGTGGTTGTATCTGGCATTTAGATTACTATTCACATGTACTAATGAGCAGTTCTAACTATAGGGTTCTAAGTTTAGACGCATGTGGCAGCCCTGATTGGCTCTTGACAAACAGGACTAGCTTTCAGAGGATTACCTACTCTCTATAAGCACCACCAGTATTCACTCATCCAGGACTGTGTACTATCAGACACACTACCAGAGTTTGAGTGTCAGTTCTGTGTCCACGGGCTTCTTTCACAGTGTACTGATACTTTCAGTAGCCCACGTGGCAATCAGCCAACAACATTAGTGTTCAGGGGACCATTATCCTACCATCACTATCTATCTCAGGCTACCTTCGCTTGGTGGTTAACATCTCCCCCTATCTCATATATACACCACCTTTTTCTGAGGGCTGTATTTAGTTGTCGTGGTATTAAATATTACCATATCCCTTACATGTACAGCTCCGGAGTCCCCACTGTGTTACTCCTCCTGGGATCTTTTGTGCTTCATTGTATGTTATTGTAATGCCCTTTACTTTACTACCCATGTTTCAATAAAGGTATACTTTTCATTTTACCACTAATTAATCAGAGGGGTGTCAGAGTGCTATATATTGGGCTTCTGTTTCTCATTTAGTATAGTACATTTTAATAACTCCCTGTTATTCTATTACCCAGGTAATTTTTTTAATGAAACATGTATTTTCACCCTAAATAACATCAATGTGTAAATAATTGACCCTACTTATAATTTGCACAGGGCAGTCTTGCAGTGAAAGAGTTATACAAACTTGAAAATTCAAGTTTGTGTTTGTTTTGCGCTATTGTATTCAATCCAAACACCGACAGACATTGCACGCCTCAGTCATCATTTCAGTTCTGCTTTATTCATGACAGGAGTGAGACATCTAGTGGAGATAACAAACTAAGGCATGTTTGTAGTTGTACAGCAAATAAAAATATCATTTGTGAGCACATTCACATCTCAGACAGCTCTGTAACCCCATTATCCCAGTGCATGCAATGCTTCCACTGCAGCTAGGGATTCTGGGAAATGACATGCAAATGAGCACACACCGTCACCTATTGCTTCTTATTCATTTTAACATAGTTATTGTATGAGTCCAGTGCCTACTAATACACTTAGCACTATTTTAAAGCAGCAATACTATTTTACAACTTTTTTCCCTTTATGCTTATATGTAAAGTATGTAACAATGTGTAATTCTACATTCTTACCTAAGATGGCAATAGCGTGGTGCTCCTGTTATAAATCTGTCAAAATCCTGATTGTGTGCCTAACATAATGGCAGCTTCAGTCAGTGTCAGGCAACTACAATGTATCCTTATATTACTGTGGGAACCTTATCTATTGTTACAATTTACAGCTCAAACTGCTGGGAACATTTGCAACAAATTAGCTGAAAGATCTTGCACTGCTTGGGATGTGGGTTAAAACCGACTATTGAACTCAAAGGAGGCTTTAAAACTAATTTTAAATGGCATTAAGAGTTGAATAAAAACAAGAAGAAAAAAAAGTTGATCGGTAATTTAGCCAAGTACTTATCATTGTGTGGATTGTATTGATGCACATATTACGGGGGGGGGGGGATGGGGAGGGATTACGGGGGAAGGACAGCAGCTGGGACTTCTGCATTAACATATATCCTGCATTGAGAGGCATACAGTACTGCATCATTGTGTGCAATTGTAACAGTAGCACTGCAAGTACTGAACACCTGTGTAAGTGCAAAGCCAAATCAAGTGTTCCACTTCTTGTCATTGAAGTAAAGATTTTAGGTAGCCAGCTATGGAAAGGCAAGATTGGTTTACTTTGCAAAGAACACAATAGGGAAATGTGGACTTGCCTATTTCAAATGTAGTGAAACAAAAACTATGTACATGTTTAATTTATCTTAACACAATCAAATATTAACCCTTTGAATTCCCCATGATGTATCCACTTTGCGATGGGGTTTGGCACACTAGGAGGCCCATGACATAGAGGTTACAGTATGGACCCATTTCCTAGAGGAAATCGCATGCCGAACACAATCTG
Source organism: Ascaphus truei (assembly GCF_040206685.1). Lineage (NCBI taxonomy): Eukaryota > Metazoa > Chordata > Amphibia > Anura > Ascaphidae > Ascaphus > Ascaphus truei. Next base: position 22,989,202 of record NC_134484.1, on the reverse strand, counting down.
GCACACAGGCTAATGCGGACAGAAGACTCGTCCTCCTCCGTGGCTGTAATCAGGGACGCTACGATCAAGGGATTGCTCTAAGGAGCGCGTCTGCCACACAAAGGGTGAAATAAATAAATGAATAAATTGGCCACAAGATAAATCGATGGATAGATATAGGCTACATAGAATTGGATAGAGCTTTAGAAGTTTTAGCATATTCCAAAATACATATTAGAGGACACTATTAGGTAGAATGTTATACTTAAATACTTAATCCAATTTCTACCATAAAATCACAGACCTTTTTAAAATTCTGTGCACTTCTCATAGTTAATTGTATAATACAGGGAGTGTAGCACATGGGTGACCAACTCCAGTCCTCAAGAGCATCCAACATGCCAGGTATTAAGGATATCCCTGCTTCAGCAAAGGTTGCTCATTCTGACTGAGCCACTCATTGAGCACTTGTGCTGTGAACATTTACTCATTAGATGGGTGCAAATAAATGTCCCACTATTCAATATATATCAAATAGTCCAGAGTCCGGTTCTTTTCTCAATTTATTCAGAGACAATAGAAAACATTTTTCTCAGCATCATTTCAGTTGCATCATTCAGGCATATCGAATTTGGTTACAGAGTGGATAATGTTAGCTTAGTTGTTCTTAGCCTGGGTGTTAAATGATTCTGAATTCTATCAATCCAAATGCAATCTTTATCCATTTTTCATCAAGCAGTCTTAACGTACAGTAGCAATACCTGTTTTTCTCACTGTCAGCCAAATCTTCTTAGTCAATCACCAATATTAGAACACTGTTTAGCAATATTTACTTTGATTTAAAAGAACCTATTTGTTCTGTCACTACGTAACTATAGTTAATTCTATGTTACTTATCTTTTAAGACACTTCTCTATTGTATTTTCTTTTACTACAAAACAATCTATATACTTACCTTTGATTCCAAACTCTTGCTCATATACTATTCAACTCAGTAGACATTAAACATACCAAGTTTCTAAATCACATAAAACATCTGCCTGTCTTCAGACTGATTTAATGTCTTATTTTTGTGGAGGCAGCTTATCCCAGGGAGCGGGAGTGGCTCAGTGAGTAAAGACACGGACTGGCACTGGCTCCCTGTGACCTTAGGCAAGTCACCTTATCTCCCTGTGCTCCAGGCACCAAAAACATAGATTGTAAGCTCCACGGGGCACGGACTTGTGCCTGCAAACTGTCTCTGTAAAGTGCTACGTAAAACTAGCAGCGCCATACAAGAACATATTATTATTATTATTATCATTTTCCAATATAATTTCTAACTTAACACTAAATTACTTATTTAACTGGTTACATGCTGAATATATGTGTATATAGGGAATATAGCATAATTAATATTTTAGACTTGAATTCATGCTGTAGCAGGGATATCCTGAAAATGTGACCTGCTGGTGGCCCTTGAAGACTGAAGTTGGCCACCCCTTCTGGGTCATTTAACTTAAAAATCTTCATCACATAAGATTTGCAATAGGGTCAATCTTGAATTGTTACAAGACTGTACAAAATAATTGTGAACATTTAAAAAAAAAGTTGAACGTGTATTACATGTTTTGTAGCAGAGTGGGAAGATTTACAGTGTGTTTATAGTGTACCATATGAATTTCTACAATGTTAATACCTTACAGATATATCATACAGAAGTGGGGTAATTTAAAGGGATTTGTCCAGTTTGCTACTGTATGTAAACAATTTGTCAAGATCTTGTCAGATATTGTCAGGACCTTGTCTATCCTCTTGTTGTAGATAGAAGAGGGCAACAGATATCCAGGCAGACACAGTTCTTTAGATCTATCACCCTGATAGCTGGGTTTATCAGCACAGAACATGCCTAATTTCCAAGGATGGTTAAGCCAATATTTAAAGATCAGTCCTTGCTAAATACCAAATTTTACGAATGGTAGTGGTATGTTCAAAACATTCAATGAATGCAACTGTAAAAGTAGAAAAAATTTGACAATTTGTTTTAAATATTTTTGTTTTCGTGGGAGATACTGTAAAACCTTTTATGGATTTCTTTGCTATATTTGCGTACATCTACAGTATATCTTTTATTTATACATAATGTCCTCAATGTACTCAGCACTTTACAAAAGCGATAGTACAGTACAGGAAATGATAATACAATAAGTGCAACAAACAACATCAGATTCAAACCCTCTCCCCACATCATGGAGCTGTACTTCAATTCCTTCTGACATGCGCGATACTTCTAGCACTAGTGGAACACAGCAGTTGACCTCTAACTCAACTGTGAATACAGGCGCCAGGTCCCCAAGTGTATAGTCAAAACTAAGCATATTAAGTGTCAGCAAACTCTTCAAGATTGTACATCTTCTGAAGCTATGTCCACATGCAAATGGAAGCCTAAGGCAGAGTCTATGGTGACTACAGCCGTGTGGAGGCGCGCTGAGGCTGAGGGAAAGTGGGTGCTTTCCGTGGCCTTAGTTCGCGCACCGTCCGGGGGCGTGTCGGGGGGTGGGCCAGTGACATCACGGAGCTGGTTCGCCCTCATTGGGCGAACTGCTCACGTGACCGGCCCTGCGCTCCCTTGAGCGCCAAAACTAAAATTGGATTGTCGGCTACGTTTCCGCACGCCTGCGGAAGCGTGCGCGAGCTCCTGCTAAAGCCGCTCTCATTTGCAGGGGCTCACTGCTGAGCGTCAGCGCGGGTCAGCACGGATCAGCGCCTAAGCGCTGACCATGCCCGCCGCCTAAATAGGGTGTGAGTATTGTACTGATGAAAAACTGCTCATTTAAAGACAGAAGCTGCAGTGGGAAAGAGAGAATATAAAAATGCACCCATATAATAAGATGCTCTCTACCCAGAAATCCACCAAGCGCTCTACTTCCCATGGCTCTAACAAAAGCGGAGGTGGCCCTGGCAAGTATGGTAGCAATGGACATCGCACAGATTACATGATCATACTTGGAATTGTAACCTCAGAGGAAGAACAGCAGCAGGATGTGCTTGTGTGCTTGTTTCTGTTGTTAGTAGAATCAGTACTAGTACTATTACTAATAATAAACTCGGGGAAAACTCTGCCATGACAAGGAAAGTTTCTGTCACTGGACTTTATATCTCTTCTACACTTTATAACACTGCCACGCAGCAGGGCACTGACTTCTCTGCTCTTGTGGAGCTTGAAAAAATCAAAACAATAACAGCACTACTATTATTGACGTAGATCAAGATGATCGAGAGAGTCCGGCTAATACAACATAAGGAGCACTTGCAGGCAGGCGGTATACTGTATTATGGCTGGAGTGCCAGGTTCAAAAACAAAAGAAAAAGGATCTCATCTCCAGTCTGGAGCATATTCTAACCTAACAAACAAATGCAGGACTCTAAACATACACAATATAAGCACAGAGTCAGCAGAGGCAGGAAAAAAACTCAATCACCTTGGCCCTTTGGGAATGGTACCCCACACGTAGAAGCAGACTCAAGATTCGGGGTAACTACAGGTGGTTCAAGGTGATGTACTGTAGTGCCGACGAGTACTCTAAAACAAATCTAGGGCAATCACCAACAAAATGTAGGTACATGCTGGGTACACGCTGCAATATTTCAGTGACATTTCTGCAGACAGACGGATTAACAGCGGGGGTCCCCGGCAGTCCTATTCAAACTGAATGGGACTGCCAGGGACCCCTGCTGTGTTAATCCGATGGGCCATTAGTCTCTGCAGAAATGTCACTGAAATGTTGCAGCATGTACCCAGCATGTACCTGGATCTTGTTGGTGATAGCCCCAGATTTTCCAAGGCAAGTTTAAGGCACGTTTTAGAATACTCGTCGGCGCACCTTTAATAGGGACATGTCTGGCTAAGAGCAGCGGGCATATACAACCCTAGGGTTTGGTGGATAGGAGGATGATCAATGTGTCATTTGATGAGTGATGATGATCATGAGGATCATGAACCTGATGGGGAACTATATGGCTCCTGTACGTATACAGTATCTATAAATAAAGCTATGGCTGTGTTACCTCATTTATCGTGTTGTGGTGTTTTTTTGAGGTGAGGGCACAAGAAGGCTCCACAGGTCATGAATGGTTAGAGGTCCAGAGGACAATTAAGATGATATGCTTGGTATTTTGTATATTATAAAAAAAATACAACACTTTTTGTTCTTGACTATTTTTTTGTAACAAACTTTTTATTTGAATTTTATAAAAACAGATGTAGCCGAGTCCCCCTACCCTGCCTCTGGTGCGGGGGATCTGTTTAGTTGTTCCACGGAGCTCCATGCGATCAGGAGGTGGGGGCGTTTTTTTTTGCGAGATGCGCATGCGCAGTGGAGGAGACAGTGGCCATCTTAGTGTAGCTCTGTGGATGCAGCCGCGTAACTAAAAGTCCAAGAATACCTAGAGGAAGGAACTGTACCACATGGGATTGCCCAGCCAATAGGATTGTAACAAGGGGGAAAACAGGATATCCTCCGTGTGCAGGAAGCACGTGCGCCAGTCCTGATGGAGGAAGAAAAGAAGAAGGCAGTGTCCAGGGAGCAGTTTTTCCTGGCATAGGACTAGATCTTGCCCACTGGGCCCCAGTTAGATCCTGAGCCATAACAGAGGAGTGGTGTAGGGAAGGCATCAGATAGGCACTCTTCCCCTACTGATTCTTCTGTACTGGTGACCGGATGGCCACACGGAGCTCTGCGACCTTGGATTAGGCCTCAGTTCTCCAAAACATACAGGTGAGACCCTCCAGCTGGAGCTCACCACACAAAGGGGATCAGGATACTTAGGAGAGATGGGATTTGTGTTGGAGGCCCTGCTGTGTGGGACCCGCTCCAACTCACTACGCCAAGCAGCACCTGGGTACTGGAGTACCCAGGCAAGTACCCAATGTACACCTACATCCACATGGGGTAGCGCTACCTCACACTTGGGTGGGAATTGCTGAGACAGGACGCCAGGGGATTGGTGCCACAGCACCCTCAGTACTTTGGGGGAACCACCACGTGTTGGATCATTGGATGTACACACTGGGTACATTTATTGCCATTATTGTATGTGTGTATGTGTTAGTAGGTGTATACAGTAAACCTTAGTTATATACATTGTGTGGTGTAGTATTCTTTACTGTTTATTGGTTCCTGTGAGGGGTTATCCCGCCAACGCTGGAATCCCTCATAGGTGGAGGCGCTGCACTGCAAGGAGAAAGAGCTCACCCCAGGCTTCCGAAGGAGCAGGCTTAGGCCTCCTGTGAGCAAACAGGTATAGATGCCCGCGTAGTTGCTGCGTAATTCCCCTAGGCATAGGGAAAGGGGGCAACACAAAGGAAAGGGGATACAGAAAATAGAAAAAAGGGGGGAAGGTACCACATTTTTAACACAGGTATCATAAAATATAACGACGCCCGGCCACATCACCGCACTTTACTCAGAATTACACACTGATTGATTCAGAGATTTGCATATTCCCCCATGATTCCCAGGGCTCCCATACTTTTTGAAATGTATTGTATTATGTCTCACATAGAATGTCAACCTTTTCATAGATTGCACCTCATTTACTCTCAAATTAATCTCTCTCCTACAGGGGGCTTGGGACTTTTTCAGGCCCCAGCGATTGCACGTCTCGCCATGGTCAGAATATGTAATACTAATTTAGATACATTTTGATTTAAATTATCTAGAGGCTTTCCCAGAACCATTACAAATGGGTCTAGAGGGATTCTTATCCCGATAATTTGACGTAACAGATTCTGCACTATTCCCACGAATCTCTGTATTTTTGGGCAAAATCACCAGATATGGGCCATATCCCCGACACCACTGCAACCCCTCCAGCAAAGATTCGTGGTCCCTGGGTAAATCTGCCTCAAGCTTAGAGGAGTCAGATACCATCTAAAAATAACTTTATAAATATTTTCTTTAGCTATGGTGCATAAAGATGTGTTCGTTGAATTGACCCAAATATCTTGGCAATCTTCCCATGAGATCTCTTCCTGAAAATCATGGGCCCATTGATTCATATAACGGTTGAAACAGGGAGTGTTGAATTCCCGAGAAATAAGAACTTGGTCCAAAATAGAAATGAGACCCCACTGATAACTTCTTTTTCTACAAATCTCTTCGAATACAGATCCGTCTGGGAAAGACCCTCCAAGGGACAACTGCCTAAGATAATGGCAAACTTGTACAAATCTAAACACATCAGCACCCGTGAAAGAGTACTGTATTTCTGACAAAAATCGCTGAAGTTTAGCAGTTTACCATTGAATAGCATATCCCCCACATCTCTAACATTTTTAGCTTTCCACAGATTAAAAGAACCAGTAAACCAACCCGGACCAAAATCAGGGTTATCAAAAATAGGGGTACATCTCGAGGTAGCTGAACATAATTGATAGTGGGTTTTGACGCTGTGCCAAATTTTAAGAGAAAATTTTCTTACCGTCGAATCAAAAAAATACAGTCTTGATCATTTTAGTGACTTTTTATTCCACAAAAGGGCCGGCTATGCCACAGAACTATTAAATATATTTTCTAAATCTACCCAAGTATATTGATTTTTCTCAGAATGCCAAATTATTATCTGTTTCAGATGGGAAGCTAAATAGTATTTACTAATATCAGGAACCGCCAGACCACCTCTTTCTCTGGGTGCGAGCATAACTGATCACTCAACTCTTGGTCTTTTGTTACCCCATATATTTTGTCGGGATAGCGACCGGGAGTGTCTAAAAACAATAAAGCAGTTTCGGAAGAGCATTCATCTTAACAGATATAATATGGCATATCCAGGATATTTGGTGGCCATTCCATATTAAAAGACCCCTTTTGATTCTTGTGAAAAGTTCTGGGTAATTATATTTAAAAGGAGATTGGTAGTTTTTCTTGAGAAAGAGCCCTAAATATTTCAATCTAGCAGTATTCCAATGGTAATTGAAATTTAATTAGATTATTTTTACCTCTATATCTGATAAAGTTAAATTTAGTGCCTTTGACTTGGCCGAATTAATTTTATAGCCCGAAAGTGAGCCAAACCCAGAAAGATCTTTTTGTAAATTGGGAAGAGGAGTCAGAGGATTAAAGATTATCAGATTAATAACATCAGCAAACAAAGATAATTTGAAATTTTCGTGGCCGATCTTAATACCCTGAATATTGGGGTTCATCCTAATTTTAATAGCAAGCAGCTCAATTGTTAACGCAAAAAGCAGAGGATATAATGGGCAACCCTGCCTAGTGCCACTCCTGATTCTAATTTGGTCTAACCTGGCATTTTTAAAGAAGCTGTTGGGGCGTCATATAGGGCCTGGACCCCCTTAAAAATGGACCAGAAAAAAAAAACTCATGCATAGTTCTGTCCAGGAAATCCCATTGAATTATATCAAACGCTTTTTCGGCGTCTAGACTGTATATAGTCTACAGTATTATATTAATAATCGCACGCGTATTATCAAGGCTTGATGTTTGCTTATAAAACCTACCTGATCATTATGTATTAGACAGGGAAGAATTGGATTTAATTTATTCACCAATATTTTGCTATACATTTTTTTTTTGTTTCAATTTATTTTTATTGTTTTAGAGAGACATAACAAATATATTGTCCATACAACAAAGAGCATTAACAGTTCGTCACCTGAAATAAAATAATTGATATAACACGCGTCTCTCATGAGCTTAACAAAGGATAGAGAAGAACGTAGAAAAGAAGAAAAAGAAGGGTGGGAGGGGTGGAAGGGGGGGGGGGTAGGACGAGCCCATTTGTCTGGTATTTCTGTATTTATTTATATAAATGATATATATTTATATATATTTCCCTAGTTTCCTGGCCATATTTCCCAAATTTTGTGAAATTTGTCAGTTTTCTGGTTCAACTGTGCTGTGAGGAGCTCCATCATCTTTATTTCCCTTAGTCTCCGTAAGACAGTCTGCCTAGAAGGCGCATTCACCTTTTTCCAGGCAGCCGCAATAGCACAGCGGGCAGCTGTCAGTACATGAGTGATCATCTTACTTTCTGCCGTTCCTAATTCATCTATTGGTTTGGCCAGCACCATGGTCAGCGGTTCCACCTCAACCTCCACCCCCAAGTACTCTCTGATCAATCTTTGTATCATGACCCAGAATACCTGAATTTTTGGGCAACTCCACCAAATATGAACCATATCTCCTTTTTGCCCGCATCCCCTCCAGCACAAATCCGGGAACCCGGGGAAGATCTTAGCCAGCCTACTCGGAGTTAGGTACCAATGAAATAGAATTTTATAAATATTCTCTTTGATAGTGGTACAGATTGACGTTTTTGCAGCTACCTCCCAAATGTCCTCCCAGTCTTCTCTATCGATCTCTGTATTCAAATCTTCTGCCCATTTGATCATATAGCTATGTTGGGAACAACCCGTTAATCGCGCCAGACCCAGATATATCTCCGAAATCAGTCCTTTACAGTAATATCCTTTCCTACACAGTCTTTCAAAATTTGTTAAATCTTTGAATGCCGAATCTATAGAGACTGATTGCAGGTAATGCTTAATTTGGAGGTAACCAAACACTGGTATATTTATGATTTTGTGTTTCTTCTCCAGCGCTTGGAGTGGTAGAATTATACCGTTATCTACAAAGTCGTCAGCTACCATCAACTTTAACGTCTTAAATTTATTGAGTCTCTGTGGAAGCCAGCCTGGGGAGAATTCAGGGTTATAGAATATAGGGGTTAGTAGTGTTGGACTGGCTGTCAGACCATATTTATTTTTATTTCTAGACCATATCCGCCATGTACATTTCATTGCCCCCAGTTTTAATGTTTCCAAGAAGGTCTCTCCTCCCCTCTCGGTCCACATAGCAGCCGGGAGAGAGAGAGGTCTTGTATAGGTAGACTCAAGTCCCACCCAGCAACTGGTGGCTGGATCATTGTTCCAAATTATTGCTTGTTTGAGTTGGGCCGCCAAATAGTATTTAATGATATCCGGGACTGCCAAGCCTCCGCAATCTTTTAAGCTCCTGCATTGGAATATCTATAGGAAGAGTCTGGAAATAATACAGGAGTCTTGGTAGGATATTCATTTTGATCGTGGCTATTCTTCCTAACCAAGATATCTGGTATTCGTTCCAGCTCTGGAGGTCATTTTTTAGCCTCTCAAATAATGGTGGATAGTTATGTTTGTATAGTGTATTATACTCCCTTGTTATTTGGATTCCTAAGTATTTGATCTTTGTGGAGTTCCACTTATATTTAAAATTTGCGTGTAATAATTTGATTTCAGAATCCAATAGGGTTAGGTTCAATGCTTCCGACTTATCCATGTTGATTTTATATCCCGATATTTTGCTAAATTTATCTAGTTGTGAATGTAAATTCGGGAGTGAAATCAAGGGGTTGGCGAGAGTTAGGATAATGTCGTCGGCAAATAGGGATATTTTGTAGTTTGTCTCTCCTATTACAATTCCATTTATGTTTTTTTCGTCTCTAATTGTTGCTGCCAAGGGTTCAATAGAGAGAGCAAACAGAAGCGGAGACAAGGGACATCCCTGTCGAGTACCATTCTTTATGTTTATAGGGTTTGAGTCTCCTCCTGGAAGTTTCACTATAGCCGTGGGAGATCTGTATAGGGCTCTTACACCTTCTAGATATGGGCCCTGAAATCCATATTTAAGTAGGGTTTGGTCTAGGAAATCCCACCTAATCCTGTTGAATGCTTTTTCCGCATCCAAGCTCAACAGGATGGCCTTTGTGGATGAGAGATGTACATGGTCGATTATATCTATAATTTTTCTAGTATTGTCTGAGGCCTGTCTGCCGGAAATAAACCCGACTTGATCTATATGTATCAGGCTTGGGAGTATGGGGGTCAATCTATTTGCCAGAATTTTGCTGAACAGTTTTAGATCCGAATTAAGGAGGGCTATGGGACGATAGTTACCACACTGTAGTGGGTCTCTCCCCTCCTTTGGTATGATTGCTAAATTAGCTTTAGACATAGATGGTGGGATGACTGTTCCTTCCAGAAACGCATTAAACATATCGAGTAGATACGGGGCCAGGACCGCCTTAAATTTTTTGTAGTATTGATTGGAGAATCCATCTGGGCCTGGCGTTTTGTTGGGTTTTAATTGGGCAATTGCATCTATCAATTCTTCTAGAGAGATTTCCTTATTTAGGTCTGAGAGGTTATTTTCCGAAAGTGTCGGAAGTTTACACGCCTCCAAGTATGTATAAATAGCCTCTGCATCTGATGATTTATTTTTGGGAAAATTTAGGTTATATAGTTTATTATAATAGTCCGAAAATTCGTTCGCTATTTGCGTCTCACAATGTGTCTTCGTACCTGATTTTGTCAAAATAGCTGTTATTTGGGATTTAGCTCTCATACCGCGCAATTTGGAAGCGAGTAATCGGTCGGCTTTATTACCTTTATCATAATATTTTTGTTTGGTCCACCGTAACGCCCTCTCCACTTCATCCATTTGGGTCTGCTTAAGTTCAGATCTAGTTTTATCTAGCAATTTGAATAGATTTTTCGAGGGATTAGTTTTATGTTTCTGCTCCAAAAGTTGGACTTTCTCCACTAGCTCATTATAGAGTTTTTGCTTTATTTTTTTCTTATGTGATGCTATGGAGATGATATTCCCTCTGATTGTCGCCTTATGGGCTTCCCATAACATTGCTGGTGACTCTACAGAGCCCTTATTCAGCGTGAAGTATTCTCTGAGTTTTTGTTTAATCTCTATTTCTACATCTACTTGATTTAACAGAGAATCATTCAGTTTCCAATTATATTGGTTAGTTCTATAGAAGGGGAGGGAGAGTGTCAGCGAGACCGGGGCGTGATCCGACCAAGATATTGATCCTATGTCTGACTGGGAGGTTGCCTGGAAGATGTCTTTAGTACCCAGAAAATAATCAATCCTTGAGTAGGTTTGGTGTGGGGGGGAGAAATAGGAGTAGTCCCTCTGCCCCTGGTGCTGTGCCCTCCAAATGTCTGTCAGGGAGAACTCCTTCATTATCTGTCTAAATTCTCTGGCATTCTTTTCCGTGACACGGGGATGTGGAGTCCCTGAGGGGTTTGTTCTATCTAGTTCCGGCATTGCTATCATATTTAAATCTCCTGCTAATAACAATGTAGTTCGAGTTTGGGGGTTGATAAGGTCACATAGATCTCTTAAGAATTTGGGTTGGCCTTCGTTTGGGGCATAAATGTTAACAAGAGTGACATCCACTCCCGACAGTGTACCTTGGAGAATAATGTATCTCGCTTCTGGGTCAGCATTCTCTTGTTTTAACAAGAATTTGACCGTATGCTTAAATAAGACTGCTACCCCTCTTTTTTTTGTGGGGCATGACGCATAGTACGCCTGTGGGTAAACCCTCTGGAAAGTGTTTGGGGGGGTCGTAGTATTGAAATGCGTTTCCTGTAAAAACAGTATGTCGCCTTTTGTTTTTTTGAACTCTTGGAGGGCAAGTTTTCTTTTGATGTTTGAATTTAACCCTCTAACATTTAAGGATATTAATTTAAGTGTCGTTTTAAGAGCCATTTATGATTTTGGCATGTGTATTGCGTCTTACCTTTCCCTCCATTTTCCCACGATGGAGGGGAGACTTGCCTTCAGAGCTCCTCTTGTGATCAGCGTAGTTGCTTTGTGTAATCTCAATGTCTTGTCTTTCCTTTCGGCTCAGCTGGGTTTTGTCTCTGTTTAGTGTGGGCTGGGGGAGGTAGGTAGGGAATAATGGGGGGGTGATAGCAAGGAAGAAAAAGAAAAAGAGAATGAGTGGGCGATATGTACGCCCCGTCATAGGTACCCCCATCACTCTAAGGATGAGGGGGTGTAGGGCATAGTGCCCCTTGAGAACCTCTCGGAACGCTCCGCCCATGAACACACCCGGATACACCCCGGACCCCCTGTGATTAGTCATGTGGTCATCTGGACTTAGTTAAAAGGCAAATACATTAACAAGAAAATGGACCTAGTTAAAAAGCAAATACATTAACAAGAAAATGTATAACAAGTTAACTGCATCCTCTTGGAGCTCCGCATGTCAGCAGGCCAGGCAAGTGCTCCTCTTATGTGTAATGCGGATGAGATGAGTGGGAGGGATTCCCTACTCCTCCTCTGCTGGGGCCCTCTGTGTGGCGATCCTTTGTGATGCTCGCTGTGGTCTCGACTGCTGGTGTTGGCGCTCTGTATCCTCCGCATCTCCAGCGTCATCCTCTTCTCCAGCTTGCGTCAGACCCAGGCCTCGTAGGAACCGCGTGCAGTCCTCAGGATAGGAGAGCGTATGGAATTTGCCTCCCTTATTTACCACAATTTGCTATACATTTTTAAATCTGTATTAAGAAGTGAAATTGGCCTGTAACTAGCGAAACTCATTGGGTTTTTACCACCTTTAGGTATCACTATTATATTTACTTTTGGCATTTGCATGGGAATCTGGGAACCTGATAAAAAAACTATTGAACATATCTAAAATATGTGGCTCTAAAATTCCCCAATATTTTTTATAATATAAATTTGAAAATCCGCCCGGGCCTGGGGCTTTTGAGGGTTTCAAACCTTTAATAACCTCTTTTAACTCTGAAATATTTATTTTAGCATTGACACCCTCCAATTCTTTCTCAGATAACGTTGGCAACTCCCAAGCCTGTAGGTAGCTATCTATTTGCTCACTGGATGTTTTGTGGATGTTTTATTATAGTTAGGGTCTGATGAATCCAGATTATACAAATGATTATAATATTTAGAAAATTCCTCTGCAATTTGGATAGGGTTATGTGTGACCTCCCCATTACCCTTATCGCTGAGACTTGCGTTTTAGATTTAACTTCTCTTAACTTACTTGCGAGCAGCTTGTCTGCTTTATTACCCTTATCATAATAGGTCTGATGAGTCCACTTTAATGCTTTCTCTGTGTCTTCCAATCTTAGCTTACAGTATGTAATTCCTCTCTGGTCTGGCAAAGAAGCTTATAAATCTTCCTGCATGGGCGTATTTTATGTTCCTGTTCTAGTTCAATAATTTTTGCCGTAAATTTTCCCAGATTAAGATGTTTTTATTATTTTCCTATGTGAAGCCATTGAGATAAATTGATCCCTATTAGAGGCTTTATGGGCTTCCGAAAGAGTGGTCAGGCTTTCGACTGAACCTTTATTTAACTTAAAATAATCTACCAATATGTTCCCTATCTGCTCCTTGATCCCCATCTGATTAAAAGCGACTCGTTTAGACGCCACTGCAAAACCTTGGGCCTAATAAAAGTGGGTTTCACGACCATTTCCACAGGGGCATGGTCCGACCATGTTATAGGGCCTATATTTGTCTGGGCGACCCGATCCAAGATATTCTCAGAGACAAATATATAATCAATTCTTGTATAAATATCATGGGAGCGAGAATAACATTTATAAGCTCTTTGTTTTTTATTCTTCATACACCAAGCTATATTTTGTCTTGGTGACGAGGACCTGTCCAAATCGGGGTTCAGGGTCATATTAAAATCCCCTCCAAATATTATATCCCCTGGGGGGACTCCTCATTGTCTTCTAAAACTGATTTCAGAAATTCAATTTGTTGATCGTTTGGAGCATATATGTTAACTAAAGTTAATCTAACCCCTGCTCGAAGACCCATCACCATTTTAAATTTACCCTCCTTATCCCTTTGAATATCTTCCATTTGAAATGGGACATCATGTTTTAACTTAATAGCTACTCCTCTTTTCTTCTTGGAAAAAGAATAATAATAAGAAAGCAGGTAAGTACCCCGAAAGGTGTTGGGAGGATCCTGGTTGTTAAAATGAGTTTCCTGAAGGAATAAAATGTCTGCCTGCATCTATGGGAGAGGGAGTGGCTCAGTGAGTAAAAGACACTGACTGTTTGAAGCAGGGGAGCCTGGTTCAATTCCCGGTGTCAGCTTCTTGTGACCTTGGGCAAATCACTTTATCTCCCTGTTCCTCAGGCACCAAAAAAACATAGATTGTAAGCTCCACAGGGCAGGGACCTGTGCCTGCAAAATGTCTCTGTAAAGCGCTACGTATAACTAGTAGGGCTATACAAAAACATGCTATTATTATTATTAAATTCTCTCAGAGATAGTCTCCTTTTTTTATTTGAATTTAGTCCCTTTACATTTAAGGAGACTACTTTTATTAGTCATAGATTACAAATTAAAACTCACTCTCTGCTTATCATGATATGTGGGATGAAGTGCGGGTGTGTCGGTGTCATTACCTGATCCTGATGACTTACTACGATCCATTTTAAGGGAGGGTAGGCGTGTCCTCCTTGATGATCTGTGGTGGTACTGGGGAGGAGGTGCAATTTAGAGGGGAGAAAAAGTTAGGGGAGACAGAACAGAAACAAACAACAACATAAAAGGAATGGACCTACTGTTCCAGAACCTTTTAACTAATGGTCCGAAACTGGACCAAAATAAAGGGCTAGAGAAAACCCAAATAGGGGGACGCATGAGCCTCTTGGACACCGTGACCTCCGAACTCCACCAAAAGACTCCTTCATACTCATACCTCCAAAACTTCTTATCCAAATTCCTATCCCTTTAATTAAAATAATAATATTTGCCTTCAAAACTAAAAACACATAAACCTCTAATTCTAAATAATTTCACCTTTCCTGAACAGTATACAACTTATAATTATAATAATGGGGTTACAGATTTGGACCTTAATTTTGTCCCCCGCAAAATCATTAGGATCAGCCCACCTACAAAAATTAAGCAAATTAACATAGAGACTATTAGAAGGTCTCTTTTCTCTTTAGTTAAAATATCAAAATCACAGAGGAAAAAAGTCTGCCACAGACTATAAACTCAGACGCCAACCTCATCCTCGAACTGATCAGTTTTTAACTGTGAAGACAGGACCTTGTGCTCCCTCAGGTCAGTTAGGCGGACTCGGAGACTTCTAATCGGGCACCTTTTTCAGTCTGTTGTGAGGCTTCCGGTGGACTCTTGGACCTCAGAGGATGCTGTGATTTCATGGTCGGCCCGTGGTCGTGTAGACCAAGGGCTCCTAGAAAGTTCACCGCCTCTTAAGGGAATCTCAACTAAAAGTGCCTCCCATCTTTATTTACAACTTGACAGAACAGGAAGGCCCATCTATAGCGGATATTGTTATCTCTGAGGACCGCCATGAATGCGCGACATTACTGGGTGTGGGACAACCGGGCAGGTATCTCTACTCATCAAGTGCATCAATGTACACACTTTAGTGGGCAGCGCTGTACCACACTTTGGGAGAGATTATTTACTCGTGGACACATGGGTGGCTGGGTGCCTGAGGGCCCCTCAGGTGGTGGGACTGTATCACCAGTGTATGGACACCACGTGGGTGGTTAATGGAGGGTACGGTCATGCGTGACCATGGTGGTTGTGTATATATTCTGTGTTTTGCGGTCATGCATGACCGTGGTGGTTGTGTATATATTCGTGTGTTTTGTTGCATGGGGTTCCATTAACAGGGTCATTCCACATAGTAAAATTCTGTACAGGTGGAGGCACTACCGATCATCAACTCAGGTAAACCCCAGGCTCCCAGCAGCGGAGGCTCAGGCCTCCTGTGGGCCACAGGTATTGGACCGCACACACACACACCATAGCTACACATCTCCAAAGTTGTGGGGAAAGTGCGCTACATACATATATATACTGTGTAATGTGCTAATTTTTGAGGTTTCGCAGAGCTTGCTGGGTATCTGTGTGTTTTTTTAATTTGTCCAGCTGGTCTCAGCTGTTTTGGAGGTAAGTGGCCCCTCCCTCCCAGGGTTTAAGCTAGCCCCTCCCCACTTTCCAAGTAAGCAGGTGTTTTTCATGCAGCTGGTTGGGACAGATCCAATGCGATCATTCTTCCTCTAATTATATAGGTAAATAAGAATTGTGATCAGTTAGTTAGGCCTGCAAATTTGGTCATGCCTTGATGTGGCTTGCAGGCTTAAAATGCTTTGGCCAAAGGGTTTAACTAAATTACCACTTTTCAAGAGATATATAGGTATTTCACTGTGTATTTTTGTAATATTTGATGTAGCCTTGGGCTTCTCTGTTTTTTGTTGTATACATTTAGCCATGCTAGTAGCACTCCAATTGACACTTATATCCATATATATATTATGTGGTAATTTTTGGGGTTTCTTAGAGCTTGCTGGGTATCTGTATGTCCATATGCAGGTCACTTATTAGAAGAGACAGAACTATTTGGGTAAATAGTTTTGTTAGATAAGGTTGCAATTCATCTAGAACAATTGTTTCCGGGATGTTCCTTACGCTGAGATTTTGCCTTCTTTCCCGATTTTCCAGATCATCAATGTTATCTTTCAGGCTCCTCATTTCTTCGTTAAGTCTAAATAACTCATCTTCCATTGAACTTCGACTCTGCAGAGATTCTTCGAATTTATTTTCCAGTTGCGTTGTTCGCTCCATCAGAGAAGACAGACCTGCCTTAAATTCAGCAACATCGGTGTCCAGAGCAAGTTGAAAGACCCCCTGCATCTCTTTAAATAAGTCTTTCAATGCCTTTGGGGTAATTTGAGTATTTTCCTCATCATCTTGTTCTTGTTTTGGCTCAATAAAGTTCTCCCATTGTTGTTGAGGCTTTTCTTGTAGTTCTTGTACATGCGCGGGCGCCATCATGAATCTCGGCAAACGGAGATGCCTTGTTTCTTTAAATAATGGGACACCGATGGGGTCTGCGGCTTCTTATCCTTCCTGAGCGGCATCCCTGGAGGTTCCGCTGGCGGGGGGAGGACTATTCAAGTATATGTATCCTGTTTGGAGGGCTAAAACATATGTGTTTGTAGCGGAGTCCACAGAGCTATCTCGGTGAGCTCTCATCCTCCTCGAGACTTCGTGCGCGCCCCCAGCGTTCTTGAATATTTAATAGGTTGGAATATTTTTGGAGTCAAAACCTTTGTTGTCACTAATACCCAATGAATTACTCTGATCCTATGTTCATTTAAGGCTTCATACCAAGGATGAGTTCTTGTTTTAACCAGACATTAAAAATGTTATGAAACCCCTCCATCGTAAGGTTGAAACAGCTGTCTGAGAGTAGGTTCACTGGCTATGCATTTCTTTATCCCAGGCTGTGCTTAAAAGTTGTGTAAAACAGCAGGCGTAGAGTTACTCACTGCACATTTGCTTGTCATTACCCAGAATCCCTGGCTGGAAGCATTGTTTGCTAAGCGATAATGGGGAAAGACAGGGTTTAGACCTGTCGAAGACATGCAAATTTACCCAGAAGTGGTATTTTTCTATTTGCTGTTCTTGGTTTAAAGATTTCAGTCTTGACCCAGTTTAACCTGATGGCATTTAGAAAATGACTATTTGATCCATTACAATTAGATTTTTGCTACTAGAATAAAAAAACAGGACACAACAATTTATTGAACAATGTATTTCATTCTGAAAAAGTTACATTGCATGTCTGTTAAATCTGTTACAGTAGCTTACAATGCAATTCAAAAGCCAGGAAACAAAAGATTCCCAGAAGATGAACGTATAGAGTTTCCTCCTAATTAAAAATGTACTTTTAATACATATAAACTAAAAATAATGAGAAAAAGACGAAAATAAAACCTTTAAATGAATTCAAAGCGCAGCGACCTCTATAATGGTGTTGGGGTATGAGCAGCAAATATTAAGTGAAAATATAATTGTCTGGTGTCTTTAATGAGCCATTTAGTTTCCAAACAATATACAAGTTAAGATTTCAATGCAACCCAACATTTCAATTGTGTTTTTTCATTTAATAAACCTGGTGCTGTTTTGTGCACCTCTATTTGTCACCCGTTTAGCACCTGGAAGAGTTTGATAAATAGTCTGGATACTTTAGTACTTAATTGATGCACACTGGTTACGTGTATGATTACATATTCATTTGCATAAGCTGTGTGTGTGTTTGTGTGGTTATTAATAGGCAGTATACTTTTACTCCTCTTTAAATTCAATCTTCAAAGGAACACAAGTTTAGACTTACTGCACAGCAATTTCCTTTTTCATTTTAATATACCAATATCTACAATAGGAATTAGCTTTCCTCTTCAGCTTAGCTGCACCAGGGAGTGTGATGGACAGAACAGTACTTTGAGTGGATTCTCTCTGTTGATACATATCATCTTTTCTGTTAGCAGCAAAGGATTCATGTGAGCTCTAAAAGACAAAAGGCAACACATTGTAATAAATTAAGATCTTTGAAGTAGATTCTTTTTTGAAGAGGCAGTCCAAGAGGCACTTAAAAAAATAATAATATTGTTTTAATATATGCAGCCTTTGATTACCTAAGCTGCCGATCAATTCGTTGTCCCGTGATCGATCAGCAAAGGTCCCGCTTCCCTGGGTTCACGTAATGGCCGCCTTTCAGATTCCCTCAATCCTTCAATCAGTGTAACTCAGCAGCTACAATGTCTCCTGATATTACTAAGGTAACATTATAACAATAGGCAGTCTACAGCGCACACTGCTGGGAACATTTTCAACAAATTATCAGCAAAAAAGGAAATATATCACTTTTAAGAACATTTGCATGTCTCAGACAGGTCTGCAAACATTATCTCCTAGCATACAGTGCTTTCACTGCAGCCAGGGATTCTGGGAAATAACATGCAAGTGAGCACACAGTATCACCTGTTATTTCTCGTCCAATTTAATATGGAGTCCTATAAGCTTTTCAGCACAGCCTGGGTTAAAGACGTGCATAACTATTAATCCTCACAGACAGCTTTTTCAACCTTTTGGGTCTCATCAGTGTGGGAATGGTCATACTGACTTTGCAATTTGCCGTTGTGAAGATAACTTAAATACGTTATGGTGGGCAAAAACAGTGACAAACCCCCTCCCCCCCCCCCCACCACCACCACCGTGCAGCATACAGCAAATAACATTAAAGCTGCAGTTCAAGCTCCCGTTTTTTTTTTTTTTTTTAGTTTTTTTTTTTTTACTTCAATAGTTTCATGTGGGCAAACTCTACTTACCTAAAGAACTGCATAGCTGCCGGTCAATTCGTTCTCCGTCTATTGATCGGCGAAGTTTGGCGACATCTTTAGATCTGGGGAATGTAAATGGTTGCTATAGGAACAAACATGCTTGTTAAAATAGAATACAAGAAAATTGGTCTTTCAAAGTAGTTTTTTTTTTTTAAACAGAAAATGCTAAAAGTATTTTTTGTTACTACAGAACTGATTTATTTAAAAAAAAAAAAACACACATGCAGGATAAAGCTTGAACTGCAGCTTTATCATGTCTCACACAGGCTTGCAACCTTGCCTTTTACCATTACCTCCTAACTTATAACGGGGAATAGCAGGGTTGCAAACCTGATTGAGATATGAATGTGCTCACAAGAGCTATTTTTATTTGCCGTATGCTGTACGTTGGATGTTTTTTGTCACTTTTTTTTACCCACCATAATTTATTCCAGGGGTGGACAACTCCAGTCCTCAAGGGCCAGCCATAATGACTGGGCCACTTATAGCATTACCTGTGCTGAAGCAGGTATACCGGAAGACTTGACCTGTTGATGGCCATTGCAGTTGGTCAAATCCTGACTTATTTAATGTATGGTGTCAACAAATAGTTAATAGCAGAAAAGATCTTGCACTGCTTGGAAGGTGTGTAAAAGCCTGCTATAGAAATCAAAGGATGCTCAGTATATTAAAGCTCATTAAAAGTGGTGTTAAGAGTTTAATAAATAAAAAAATACAGTGAGTATTATCTAATACTATAGAACTGATGTATTAAAAAATAATAATAACACATGTAGGATATTGCATGGATTACTCCTTTAACATATGTGAAATTTGTGCTGAATTATGTTCTTGAATTATAATTGCAGGCTTTTCCGCTAGTCCACTTTCTCTAAGTGGATTGATAAATGCTGACCTTAATCCTTTTGTTACTTAATCTGGAATGTTAGTGAATGCCTCAAGCCCTAAATAGCCCTACAGTATGAGATGTGCTGTGCTCAGTCACTGCAGACATTTCATACCGACAGCAAGTAACAGAAAGATACGGAGCAACCAAAAGACACCGACAATGGAAACAAATAAGAAAATGATAGCGCGGAGACCAAAACAAGAGCCGCTGAGACCCTCAGTAAGTCTGAACCACCGCCTTGTGGAGCTTGTTTGATTTTTCAACATACTTAAAATAAAAATAGGCTGGTTAAAGTCTTGATCTAGTAGCTCTTTTGTTTAGGGTTAAAGATAATGGTAATAGTGAGGGATTTTTTTTAACAATATAGATTAACAAGCAGAAAGTTGAATGTGCTAATATATTATTTGATGTGCTATTGTTTATTTAGATATCACTTTATGTAGACTTGTCTAAGTAGGTTGGTATATAAAAAAAAACTACTCTCAGCTCCAAGAATAGCCAAACGGGAACTCTCACAACTAAGTAAGAGGACCCAAAAGAATGTCCGTATGTAATATCATAGGTAGTATGCTTTTAACTATGTAAGAATAAACTTTTTTTATTTTTCCAATACCTGGTGAGTTGATCGGTGCTCATTTTTTGGATCCTGCTGTTCAACCAATCCAACACCTATCTTTGTCTAAGTAGATGTTTTGCAGGGAGTGAAGCACATTACTGAGTAAATATAAACCCTCTTTATAAAGTAGTTCTTGAACAAGAGCATTTAAGAGCGTCTCCAGAAATCTCCTCTTCTGAGCCAGAGATACAATATCCCTTTCCAAAGTGATTTGTGTTCTTAAAATGTGGAGAAGGAGCGGCTCAGTGAGTAAAGACACTGACTGGCACTGAGTGTGAAGCAGGGGAACTTGGTTCAATTCCCAGTGTCGGCTCCTTGTGACCTTGGGCAAGTCACTTTATCTCCCTGTGCCTCAGGCACCAAAAACATAGACTATAAGATCCACAGGGCAGGGACTGTGCCTGCAAAATGTCTCTGTAAAGCACTAGGTGAAACTGGCAGTGCTATACAAGAACATGTTATTTATTTATTTTATGTATGAATAACCCCCTTTAATAGACAAAATGTAGAGCTTCATGTTCTAATGAAATGTGTCGGTGTCACTATTTTTTTTAGGCTATATACACAGATTATTTATATTTGTCTCTACGGAATACAGTATACTGTCGTTGTGTAAATACATGCCAATTTAATTTATTGTTTATTGCACAAGCAAAGCTTTTTCAATTAAGTATTATTAGAAATCCATTATCTTTAGAACATTTCCCACTGACTATTTTACCTTTTACATGCTCTTTTGAATATTAAATAACAGATTATTGGCTAAATAGCTTTGACATAGAAATTGGCACAGATAAGAATCACTTCATTTTTTCCCCTATTTTTTTATATATCGTTGTTAAATGAGGGATCCTCCAGAGCTGAACCACACTCATTTCAGCTGTGGGGACCGACTGGATTTTAAGATACTTATGGATAAAGTTACCACATTTAAATCCCCCACTAGGGAGAATAAAATTGCTGACACATTTTGAGCCAGTAGCAAGCTACAACATTGTTTGCAGCTTCAAATCGGATTGCCATTTAAATGCCTGGAAGAAACACAGGTAACTTTCCTGGTGAGTATCTAAGAACTGAGTGTCCACTGAGATAAAAATAACACAAAAGCCGTGTAAAACAGCAGGCATAAGCTTATAGGGATCAATGTTAAAATGGATACGAGGCAAAAAGTGACTCAATGTGTGTGCTCATTTGCATGTCCTTACCCAGAATCCCTGTCTGCAGTGAAATCACTGTATGCTGAGTGACTACTGGGAAAGGCAGGTTTGTGGATCTGTCTGAGACACATATTAATATGCTCATACTGTATGTGTTTTTTTTGTTATTAATGTAGCCATGTAGCCCCCTGGCAACTGAAAGCCTTTGCCCTGGGTGCTGCCAGTTAGTGTCATCCAGCAGCGATAGGGTTAAGTCTCTTGCACATGGACCTGCATGTGAGATGGCTAACCAGAGAGACACTTTGTTGCTATCAGCAGGTTAAGGCTAGATGCAGTTGAGATCCCATTCCAGGAAGGGGTGGGCGTTTACTATACTGGTTTCTGCTTAGCTACTAGGGATTATGGGTATGATTCTCCAGGTAAAAGATCTGACTCTCTTCCTGGTTCTTTCTGTTGGAAGGCTCTTCTGAAGGGGCCTGTCCACTTCCCCTCCTGGGGAGTGGAAGGATGCATTGGGCCTTGCCCCACAAGGGATGAGGGGGAGCTGAGGCAAGACCCAGAGCCCTAAAGCCTCTGGGTGACTAAGTCAGGGAAATAAGCTGTGTCAAGCCCAGGGAAGTGATATGCCCCTGGGAGAGATAAGGATGTGAGAGGAGAAGAGAGTTCTGAGTGAGCCCTGTTCTGCCTTATCCTAAGGCCTCGGCCAGGGTGGCACTGAGCGGGCTGGCACGCTCACGCTGGCCGCTCTGAAACACATTGAGGCATTGTGTGTGGCCAGTGTGAGCAAGCGCCTGCGCATGCGCAACGCTTAGATGCTTGCAGAGAAGCAAATTTGAATCTGCCGCTTCCAAGCACGTCCCGTGAGCGGTTCGCCCAATGAGGGCAAACCAGCTCCGTCACGTTGTGGCCACGCTATCAGATGAGCACTCACCTAGGCGGCCGTGAATCGCCTGGCCGAGCAGGAAGCAGCGCACGAATGCCTGTTCCCTGCCCAGGCAGGGAACAGGTGCGCTGGCGCTCGTGCGCTGCGCCCTGCCCGGTCGGGTGATTTGTGGCAAGCTAGGCGCGCGCTCGCCTGGGGGCGCGGCCACAACGTTACAGAGCTGGTTTGCCCTCATTGGGCGAACGGCAAAGTCAAATTTGCTTGCTCTAAGTGCTGAGCAGGCGCAGGCGCTCGCTCACGCTGGCCACACACATTGCCACAATGTGTTTCATCGCGGCTAGCGTGAGCACGCCCGCCCGCTCAGCGCCACCTTGGCCGAGGCCTTAGGGGGTGAGGTGTGTCTGAGTGCAGAGAGTAGCCAGGGCTCTGGATGCTCTGCCTTTCCTCTTAGGTGGACTAGTCAGGTATTTACCAGGGAGGGAAGGATACAACTGGGCCAGGCTGCCCTATGAGGAGAAGGACAAGGTATGCTGTAAGGATGTATCCGTGCTGTGAGACCCCTGAATAAAAGAGAAGCTGCATTGTTGCTGGACTCCAGAGAGCTTCTTGCTAGAAGGAAAGTTCCTGTATGGATGAATCTCTGCCCCTGGCAGAGCCCTGCAGGATGGAGGCGCTGCACCAACCTGAGGAAAAGACCCCTGCACCTAAATCTCCCTACTACATCTGCAGAGACTCAGCCTCCTGGAAGCCAATCTCCCTTAGGGGGCCCCGGGGGGGGAGCAGGGGGTTACATTGCTATAATTTGTAAAGTAGAATTTTTGATTGGTACAAATGATACAAAAATATGAGGTTCTTAAGCAACTACAGTATTACAGTACTATTTACAATACTGTAGTATTACTCCCTAACCAAGTAGAGAGTATTGATTCAAAATGGATGAATGGGGTTCATTTTGCCACTTGACCTAGAAAGTTTAAGGCCAAGTCCTGAGCTGTCTTATAATGGG
Organism: Ascaphus truei; assembly: GCF_040206685.1. Classification (NCBI taxonomy): domain Eukaryota; kingdom Metazoa; phylum Chordata; class Amphibia; order Anura; family Ascaphidae; genus Ascaphus; species Ascaphus truei. The sequence continues at coordinate 22,965,669 of NC_134484.1, read as the reverse complement.
AATCATTTCCTTTTAGCAGGTCTCTCTTTCAAGTTTCAGATGCAAACTACTAACAAATCCTAATTTTTCTTCTGGATTTTGACATGATAGTATGGAAAAAAATCTTCAAAAGTCCCTAAAAAGCAAAACAAAAATCTCCAGGACAGATGAGTAGATGATGCAGAAAAAATTGTATTTATTACACAATCAAAAAAATTCCAAGATTTCAGTCTGGAAGGACCTTTTATCAGGGACGAAATGTTTGAATTTTTGACTCGTGTTCTCTGGAGTTTTTGCCTTATTATAGTATATGATGTGTATGTACTATAAGATGGTCTACACCTCTTGGAACCATGGGCTTTGTAAGCCCCTTTTTTCTGTATACATTTATGTATCACTGTTCCCCCCACCACCCCTCCAGTGGGAGATACAAAGCTTCTGCTACCTAGGGTGTGGTGCGAGTAAGCACATATCTCATACACTCTACTACTGATCCAGTCAGGTGTAAAACTAGAACGGTTTTATTAGGGCATTCACTGCATAGATGACATTATAGCGGTGCAGGTCTTAGATGACTCATGACATCAAGATGGTGCATAACCCCAGAGAATACAGGGTCTCTTCTGTTAGATCAGATGTTCCCCCGGCCCCTATAGACTGGAGGTGGGAACGCTCATCCCTGATGGGAGAGACTCACAGCCCTACTATTCTCTTCCTCCTCCAGAACAGGACTGATTAATTTGGGTACTCCTCTCATGAGGAACCAGAAGGGTTGGGCTCATGGTCTGTACCTATACCAGATAGGCTGCACACAGGCTATGAGTCACCACCTCCCTTCTGTCACTCATTAGAGGAGCAAGAGAGGGGTCAAAAGCCCACAAATTATCCTGTCACTGCCCAGACTGTTTAGGATTGACGTGATAGGTAGGAGAGACAGATAGAATGGATTTACCGTGTTACACTTATGATAATGCTTTTTTGGTTTTTGGGTGTACACGGATGTTTCCTTTTAAAGTCCACATCACACGCATTCGGTAATCTAAAAACCATTCAAATGCTAAAGTAGTGCTTAATTTTTAGATAGCAGAAGTCAGAAATAGATCTGATCTGTATAAAATGTTTATCTTTATGGTGGTAATTATATTCTTTACCCACATGAATATTTAATTCATTTCCATTAATCCAGAGATTATTGAGATTACTATTTAGGGCTCCCATGATTTTTAAATTTATATGTGGATTACATTTCTTGCTAAAAATTAGAGTGGATAAAATTCAGCTGTGAGAGACAGTATATTAAGTCTGATGTGGGTGCTTTCAACTACCGCCTGACGAAGCAGATTAGTCTGTGAAACGCGTTGTGGTAGAGCATCGTGAGTGTTCATTGCAGAATAGCCCTTTGGTAATTTGCCGGTGGGGTCGAGAGAGACACTGTGAGCCGAGGAGATGCGCTAGACAGAAGCATACGGGTTGCGCTTCACTGTGCATACCTGGAAGTAGCAGAATCACACAGAGACACTACTCGATCCTAGTGCGCAGGATAGAGTGTCTCAAGCACTGCGCTCTCCTTTGCAATCACCAATTGGGCAGCATGGACATCACTTTTTAAAGAATTCACTGGATAACAGATATTTAATATGTTATTTACTATTTGTACTTGTTTTATATTATATATTACATATTACTTCAACCATGGTGCGCTCTGTCCCTTTTTTCCTTCTATATTTGATCCACTTGTGGAGTGATCTTCGCTGGACTCTTAGTGGAGGAGGGGTTTACCGCCACGCACAGGTGCAGCAAAAGGAGGGAGTTGATTTACATCAGAATCTATAGGAAGCATGAGCGCGGATCAAAACTCTTCTTCTAGTCAGAAATAGAACTTTTCAGACCACACTCAATCTTCTCAGAATCTTCTGCATGTATTAATATTTCTAGTTTGAACAGGTTGGATTATATATTTTAGAATTCCATGGTAGTTTCCATGTGATAGTGCCCTAATTGCTGTTTAATTAAGAACCTCCTAAATCCCCATTCCTATGAAGTACATAGGCAGGGTTTAAATTGGAACTGGTCATCTGCAGATTTTGTGTGCACTCGAAAATGGAAACGTCATATTGGCCAAAACGTGAAAGCTCGTTTCACGGACATTTAGGATGACAATGCAGATTTCTAAAACTTCCATTTAAGTTCGTGGAGAAAGAAAAAAAAATAGACGTTCACTCTGATAAATAGGTCGCATGGAAATGGTACAAGTAGAAATTTCAGAAAACTTGTGTAAATATAGAAGACATTATTTTTCGTCTCCAACAATTTAAGCCTATTCACAATGTACTGTACAAGTGATTCTAATGTATGCTGTATGTAACATGGCAGTCTCTCAATGACAATAATTACTAGTATAATAATAATTATTAGTGTTGCTCTGCATCTAATCTCAACACACGATTATATTTGTGATGCCACATACCGTAACTAGTGTTTTAGATAAATAACTGCTTGAAAACCATGCAGAAAATATTACTATGACATTTTAGTATTATTAATTAATATGCATAACATAGCATGTTGTTTTTTGCAGTTTGGACCAGTAGCAGAAGAAAAAAAGACATCTAAAGGGGAAAGCACAGTCAGTGAAGTCCAAGTACTCAACCTGCAAAGAAATGCTATCTCCACAGCATCAACTCCCAAAGCAAAGAAAGAGCTCACATTTTTAGGTCATGAATCACCTCTGTGTGCTACAGAAAACACATTGAGTAAAACGGAATTGATGGTAATGGAGCAGATAAAAGGTAAACCCAGTCTCCACAAACTATCTTTCTCAACAGAGACACAAAGCATGGACAATTTGCCCTTGAAAAGGCCAATTAAATTAGCCCCATTAAATCTTCCAACAGAAGTAAAGGAGGCCCAACTTCAAAAAATCATGGCCATAAAAGATGAAGCCTTTCTTGCTAAACAAAAACTTTCCAAACAATTTTGTACAGACAAAATAACCTGTGAAGACAAACACATGAAGGGAGACCCATTGAATAAAGTAAATTTGACTGAGAAGACGTTGCCAGATATGAAAAAGGGCAACAATTGCACAACAGAGAAGATACCCTCAGTCCTTACAGATTTCCCACTAATCATAAAACCAGCATTTGAAAAAACCCAAGAAGCACAATGTACCAACTCAAAGTCAAAATTCAAGGGTAGCCTTCAAGATCCATTTCCTAATAATATCAAGATGAATCCCCTGCATTCTCATAACATTTCTGCCAAAGGACATTTCAGTTCAAGACATGTCAATAACCAAGAAGAAAAGCATAATAGAGCTAAGCCAGTAAAGACCATAGGATTGAATATCGAGTGTCCACATCAGAAAATTGGTGTCGAGAAAAAAGAAAAAGAACCCAGGGAACCCAAAAAATCTTTTGTATCAAAATAATGGTGTGAAGAAATATACATTAATATGAATGAAATATGGTGGGTAGAAGTCAGCTGGTTACCAAAAAAGCACACGGGATAGCTGATATTTCAAACGCACAATAAGAACAGTATTTGAATAAAGAATGACACATCATATCTCATAAGAATGGTGGGGCACTCACATTCCATTTGGATTGGATCTATTCTTATTGTAGAAAATGGGGGTTTCAACCGTGGCTCCTAATAGCCACAGATCTAAAAATAATTTGGGAATATCCAATCAATATGTGATTCGCAAGTTTTGTGTGCATAAAAATTCACAACCATTTGGGTTTTATTTAAAACTATGATCTTATAGATACATGTATTATCAACAGTTTGCTTTGTTCACTTTGTTTTGTTTTTTTAAAGAACATTGTTAATGTGCTAGACATCATTTCCTGGACAAGAGCTGATTTATTAAGGAACATCCTATAATGAGAAACTCCAGCTCATATTCAAGATGTTGTTGTTTAACCTTTGCTCTTGTGGCTTGATGAATGAAGTGGTTTGAAGTAGAAACAGTATGGAAAACAATACGATGTTAACTTAGTTATTTACTGCACATCAAAAGGAGAAGGTCGGAGATAAAAGAAATTCAAACATCACGCAAAAAAATCTTCAAAAGTATACAAAACAATTAAAATATTGTATTGCTGCATTTTCAAGATTCCTGAGGTTCCTGATATGAAAAAATAATGCTACAAATACCTGTACCACAGCGCATGGAAAACCAAAAAACATTGCTATCTGACATTAACGGCGTACAAGAATCACGTGACTAAAAAGCCACCCTGGTTAAGAAACGTAACTTTCTCACAAACAGAATTCTGGGGTGAATTGGAAGACCGGAAAATTCGTCATATGTAGTATTTACTGCAGTCCTTTAGTGTAATTAAACTGAATCCTAATAGTAGTTCATACAGGCTGCTTTTTAACCTGTGCAGAGGAAGTGCATATGAAAACTCTCAGCAGATCTTAACAGGAGTATATACTTACAATAAAATGTTCATAAAGATTAATTCCCTCCCTAAAATGACATTCAAAAGTTAGCTCAACTAGTGCCCGTGAAAGAAAGCTAACAGTCAGGTGCATATTTCAATGGTGCTGGAGATCAAATCCAATCAATCATTTCTAATTAAAAAAAAAATAATGTAATTGATACAGTTTCTTTGTATCATAATATAATCCGGTAATCATTCATATTAAACATAGAAGTGTGATTATTTGAATGTAACACTTGGTTGAACTGTATCTTTTTTAGAATTTTACCTATTTCAAACAGCCCAGAGCAGTTGTGTTGCTCCTCAGCAGTATAACTATCCCTGCTTAAAAATATGTGCAATTATAGAAATATACATGACCCCATGACGTTGTAACTACTGTACATCTTTAGGCACATATCTGCAAAATTGATTTTTTGTTTTCTCTACTCACTATGACTGGTTATATGACTGGTTATATAGGATACTATCCTGGATCACTGTTATCCTAGCAATAATTACAGCACATGAGTGCAATTGTGAGGGATTCTTGTGGGGATAGGATTTTCTTCAATCCTTACCTCCCATGTGTGTATATAGTGGTTAATATTGCAACCAGAAAAGGGAAATTACGGGTGTTATTAGCGCAATTTTAAGTTGCACATCAATATTGCAGTAATAATTTACCAGTTGCGATATTTGGCCCAAAATCACAATACGGGAATTACACTGGCGACACACTTTATTCGAGCTCGGCTAGTCCCACGAATTCGGGTATACCCGGGTGTATTGAGGTTTGTGACTGTTTTCTGCCCGAGTGCATTGGGTTATTTTCCAGGCAGTGATTGAAGCATTTTATTCCCGCTGGCTGCAATACTGCACAGTATATATATATATACTGCATTACAATTCATGAATTTATGCCATCTGGTAGACACGCGAAGCATTGCAGCCTATTAAATCCTAATCATTATCATTTAACAGATCAGCCGCCCGTCAGCCAGGCATGAACCCAGGCTGGGAAGGCAAACGCAACGGGGCTTGTCAGAGGTGAGGAGCGGCGCATTCCAGGTATCTGCCAGGTACATACTGGGTATTTGCTCGAATAAAGTGTGTCGGTGCAGTAATGTGACCATTAATAATGCGTTAATTTCTACCCTAGGCTTCTGTAATATCTATTATTACAGAAGCCTCTAAATCAGAGCTTTCCAAACTTTTCATGTTGCATGTTTTAAACATGAATCATTTCGCGACACAGTAATTCAGTTTTACTAGCAAACCGGAAGTTAAACTAACCCCTTATAAGAGATACGGACACATATATAAATTGTAGTAACGAAATGTATGGGGACACAACATATCTAATGAAAACCTTTCATTTATATTTTAAAAAATATATGATTTGTAAGATAATAACATACATTTCCAAGATTGTTGTCATTTATGAGTAATTTACACACTCTCACACACACTCTCTCTCGCACACACTCGCGCACACACACACTCACACACACTCACACACACTCACACACACGGGATCGGACACACGGGGGGCAAAATCGGAGCAGGGCGGCCAAATGGGAGCGGGGCGGGGGGCAAATCGGACATGGGGGGCAACTCGGACCAGGGGAGTGCCAAATCGGACAGGGGTTGCCAAATCGGATAGGGGTGCCAAATCGGACCGGGGGGTGCCAAATCAGACCAGGGGGGTTACAAATCAGACCAGGGGGGGCAGTTCAAACAAGGGGGAGGGCAAATCAGACCAGGGGGTGCCAAATCGGACATGGGGGGCAAATCAGACATGGGTGGGGGGAAATTGGACATGGGGGAAAAAATTGTACCAGGGGGGGCTAAATCAGAGCTAAGGGAGGCATGGAGCTGTACTTACCTTTCGCTCCATGCAGGAAATGGCACCTCCTCAGCTCAGATAGAGATTGGCTGCGCACCAACCAATCAGGTGGGGGGATTTTTATTTATTTATTTTCCCCACGGCCCGGCAACCCCCCTGTTGGCAGCCCTGGCTGCCCGCGCCCCCCCCTAAATAATCCTGAGCCCCCCAGGGGGCCCCAGTTTGCGCACCGCTCAGAAGTTTCTCCCGTGACACACCTACACACTGCAGCCGACACACTAACGTGTCGTGACATACTGCTCTAAATGAAATAACATCAAACCATTTGATGCCGTTGTTACCAAGGTATAACACATGCACCAATGCCCTTTAAACCTGCTTCATGAACCATGTGGAGAAATGGCTAATTGACTCTAGCTACAATTAACCAGCTCCATGCTGGACTCATCAGCTACAGACAGGCTTTAGGTGTGCTGCCTTCTTTAACTGGTGAAAAAGCCCTGTCACATACCTCACCTGTTTGTGGGTAGCTTGTACTATCCACTGCTGAAGCCCAGCCCTCTACTCTCTCACAAGACATGCATGCAGCTCAAAACGAGAGTTGTTGGAGGGAGAGAACCATCAGTCATGCATGGGACTGGAGTCCTTTCTCTAGGTACCCATCACTCATCCCAGTAATTTTGGCATTCACCTTTAGGCCACCATCTGGCACTCCTGATAGGAATCAGCAAGGGTTGCCACTTTCTAACAGTTTGTGTCCCCAATATGTGGCCTTGGTTGAAGAGAACCCCAGTTACACAGTCCTTGTGTCTGGGGCAGATAACCAATGTCTCTTCTCTTACTGTATGTGCACAGTCTTTCCATGAATAGCTTAACTTGCTCCCTTCTGCAGAGGACTTCTAGCTCAAGCTTCTTATTCCACTTTACCAATTCTTCTTTAAATCACTTGCCAATGAGATCTCTCCTGCTTCATGTGATCTTTTCTTCCCTGAGATTAGGGTGAATACCTGTGTCTGGTCCAGTATCATTGATCCGGGGTGGTTCACCCTTGGTGTAGTTTTTATCCACTCTGATTGACCCCTGTAATATCTTTGTTTGTATAATCTGTACATTTATCTTCTTGGGCCTCTCTTTTTTGACGTATTACTTTTTCTAAACTATCCGATTATTCAATGTGTGGGGAAGTCCCAAGTGATGTCTGGCGGGATATCTCTACTGCAGTAGTGTGGTCTGGGAGCTCCTTCCTTAACGGTGGACTCCGGCCTACAGCTTCCTTATCCATCATGGGCTCGCCCGCAAAAATATGACACCTTTATCCATAGAGGGTTAATTTGCGGCTGGTTTAGGATTCCTAAATTTCTGTACATCAGTATTTTTGTCATTCTCCTCTGACTTCCACGTTACCCATGCCCTCTCCTTTTTGCAGTTCGCCAGCCTGTAGTCTTGTGCATTTTCCACTTGCAAAGACGAGTGGGCAACTACGGTTGCATCTTTAGGGGCCTGATCACCAACACAGTTCTGTCTTAATCTAGCCAAAGACAGAATCCTTATAGTGGCTATTTTCATCGTGAGGAAACTGGTTTGGGTCACGTGGGTTTGGTAACAGGACTGAATTTATATTATCTGTCGCAGTCCAAATTTGCTTCTTTTTCCTGGGTTTTATGGGCTGTCAGTTGTAGCACTGAGATGGAATTGTGGATGCACTTATAACAATGCACAGCTTGCTTGGTTATTGACGTATGATCTATATTTGGACTGAATCACACAAGCAGCTTTTCCTGTAGTATCTTAGCTGCAGACACGTCCTAACATTTGACTGGACCAGAATTACTGATTTTTTCAAATATTCATACTTCTTCCTTTGTACTGTAGTTGCATTCTCCACATTAACTGGAGAAGGCATTCTGTTTTAGTTTGGCGAGTAAGCTAGTGAGTTTTTATTCCTCAGTAAGCAGCCAGTATGACGAGTGTTGCAGCGTGTTTTTGCAGGTACTATCTCTCTCCAATATTCCTTGGATGAGAGCTCAACTTTATTTCTGTAGTGTTAGGCCACGCGTATAGTGCCCGCTATCAGCGACGTGACGGGTGATGTCACCCGTCGCCGTCGCCACTAGCGAAAGTTATATTTTGCTTTGCGGTGGCGTCCCGGGCTTCCGGGCATTAGATTTGTTCAGGGGCTGTCACATAATTCAAATCAAATATTCCCAGCTTCCAAAGTCCGCGACGCGACATCGCTCCGTCGCATTTTCGCCGTCGCACTTACTATAAGCGCACTCGGCGGTGGCAATGTATTTGTTTTTGCGGGCACTATATGTGTGGCCTTAGCATGCTTCTTCGAGAGTCTGCTCTGATCTTAGAGAATTCCAATTGCAGACACAAGGCGTTTCTCCACTCCTGGCGAAGAGCGCCCTCTGCTTCTTCCAGTAATAACTGTACTTCCAACTTTCCTCTGTGTAAGGAAAATTAAACCACCCCAATCAAGCCCTAAAGTTCTCCTCACTAGAATATTTAGAAACTTTAACCCACAACAGTTTCTGGCTGACCTTAACAACTGCCCTTGGCACAGAATCGATTTAATTCCCGACCCTTATTCTGTGCTCGACTATTTCCAGTCCAAGTTCTTAAAACTCTGTGATACCCATGCTCCACTACGCAGAATAAGGGTACGGGGTGCCCACCTTCCATTGGTTACACCTGACCTTATAGCACTCTACCAGTTCAGGGATGCCTTGTGGAAAAGCTACAAAGTAACTGGCACTACCAAGGATCTCAATCACTACAGATGCCTGCGGAACATGTGCACAAGGCAAACAAGGCATGCAAAAGCAAATATATTACTCTTACAATCTCCTCCAGAATACATCAAACCCAGCTAACTTCTGGAAGGTTATCAACAACATATTCCAGCCTTCTAACCATCAACAGCCAAGTAATATCACTAAGGGGGATATTACTCTGACAAACCCCACCAACATTGCAAATGCATTCAATGATTACTTTGTGGGATGTGCTACTAACTTATTTGCGAAACGCAAACCAAACCACAAACCTGAATCTCATCCTGGGAGTACCCATATAGCCCCATCCCCTCCCAACACTGCCCACAATTTTCAATTTGGCCCAGTACCTTTAGAGGAGATTACTCAAGCGCTCCGCAAATTAAAACTAAGCAGCCAATGTGGACCTTACTTACTACAATCTAGGTTCCTAAGACTTAGTATCCCAGCAATTGCCAAACCAATTGCTTCCATAGTCATCTCTATCCTGTCTGCAGGCCATATCCCTAAGACCTGTAAAACTGCCAGAGTTGTCCCAATCTTCAAAAGTGGGGACAAAAACACTGTCTCAAACTACAGGCCAATTTCCCTTCTCCCAATCCTACCCAAAGTCATGGAAAAATGTGTCCACTCCCAATTAAGCAATTACTACTCTATACCAAGACAAATTTCCCTTGCCAATTCCAAGCTGGCTTTCGCCCCAAACACTCTACCGTAACTACCCTGCTAAAAGTTTGCAATTAAATCCAGTGTGGAATGGAACGGGGTCAACTCACTGGTGCAATATTCCTAGATTTTGCAAAGGCTTTTGATACTGTTGATCATGCTATCCTGCTTAACAAACTCCAGAGCTCTGGAATAGGTCAGCTTGCTTTAAACTGGTTTCAGTCCTACCTAAAAGGTAGATCCCAACATGTGTCCATCTCAGACTCTAAGTCCAACCCCAACCTGTGGCGTCCAGCAAGGCTCTGTTCTGGGGCCCCTACTCTTCTCTGTGTTCATCAATGATCTTCCCACAGCTTGTCCGGAAGCCTCAATACACATGTATGCAGATGACACAATCCTATATGCACACAACCATAGCCTCTCTGACCTTCAACACATACTTCAGTCTGACTTTTTGAGACTTGAAAACTGGATTTCCCAAAACAAACTGTTTTTAAACACTTACAAGACTGTAACAATGGTTTTTGGGACCAAGACTACATTTTGTAAGCTTCCAGTGACTCAGCTCCAGATCAGAACAAACGCTAACACCACCATAACATCTGTTACTAGTTTTAAATACCTGGGCATATGGTTTGACTCCCACTTAACATTCGGGAAGCATATTGATACCCTGACATCCAAAACCTATGCCAAACTAGGTGTACTTTACAGGAACAAATCCTCTTTAAGCCTGCTGGTCAGAAAGCGTATCGCACAGCAGTTGCTAATGCCAATTTTCGACTATGGAGACATAGTATATGGCTCGGCACCCCAAACCCACCTTTGCAAACTTGACACCCTCCACAATTCAATTTGTCGTTTCGTTCTCCAATGCAACTACAACACACATCCCTGCGAAATGCTCAAAGAACTAGATTGGTCATCACTCGAGTCTAGGCGCAAAGTTCACCTTTCCTGTCTTTGCTTCAAATACTTTCTAGACAAGCTAACCATCTATCTGAACACGCTCCTCACCCCTACCACATGCAGCACTTATCATCTGAGATCAGACTCCAAAAGACTGTTCATGGTTCCAAGGCTCAACAAAGTATCCGGCCGCTCCTCCTTCTCTTACCGTGCACCCAAAACTGGAATAACTTACCGGAGACTCTCACATCCACCACCAGTTTAAGTTCTTTCAAAACTAAGGCTGTCTCACATTTTAATCTGGTCTGTAACTGTTACAGGCACCTATAATATACATCTTCACTAACTGTGCATGCAATGTATTGTATATAATGTATACCCTGTTCATTTATGTAACTGTATTTGTAACCATGTATTATTTGTCATATTAACTATGTCCAGGACATACTTGAAAACGAGAGGTAACTCTGAATGTATTACTTCCTGGTAAAACATTTTATAAATAAATACAATTCTCCTTAACTTCTTTATGACGTTTCCCTTCTCCTTTACTGGCTTGATCAGCCAGATATGAAACCTCCTCTGTCAAATTCTTTCTTACTACAGTCTCTATAACCCTCAGGACCTTCTCGTAGTCCTCCTTTCATTTACACACCTCTGAGTTGAGAATCTGGGTAATCTGGCATGAGACGCTATCTCTATGTTGAGGGAGTGAAGTTCTTTCCGAGACACTTCAAGATCTGTACCAAGACTGTCTTTTTGATAGCCTTTCAGCTCCACCTTGAGACTGTGAAAACCCTTTTTTTGTTTTCCAAGAGATTTCCAGCTCTATGTGGAGACTACTGATCTCCTGGAATAAGCCTTCCAGCTCTATGCAGTGAGTGTGAAGCCAGATTACCAGCAAGGGCCTTTAATAATGTACAAAACTCCAACACAGAACAGGAACAGAAGCAGAGGCAGAAGCATGGGCATAAGGAGTCTGACACAAAACAAAGATAAGGGAGGAACAGGAAACATGAACTATAAGGACAGAGGACAGGAGCAACGAGGAGAAAGAAAGACAGAGGAACCGCAGAGCAGACAGAAACCGGTGGACAAAGAAAGGAACTATGGCTAGGAGCAGGATGTCTAGGGGACCTTGATAGTCCGGGGTGGGTGGTTAGGTCTACCTGGTGGTTTGCAGGGGATGGGGGTTAACCCTTTAATTAATATAGTGATTAAGGGGTTAGGGGCCATTAGATTGTTTTATTTCATGTATTATTTCTGAAAATGGAGGACATGGCCCTGCAGTATGCTGACGAGGATGCCCTTCAGAATGGTAGGGGTAAGTAGAAAGGTTTATTTACTTTATTTATGCTGCCTGGCTAATGTTTGATTTAATAATGGGCAAATGAGCTATTAGCTACCACGGGGACTATCCGGGGACACCTGCCGGCCTCTGGTAGCAATCATGTGTATAAAAAAATAAATTCTGGTTTTATATGGGGGCAAAGGGGGTGGGTTGTGTATTGGTGTTTAGTACATATTGTAATTTTTATTGAGGCCAGAGGGGGTGAATGAAGGGACAAATACCCGCTTCACTCACCCCCTCTGCCCTCAATAAAGCATCTATCCTTAACCCTTTAATTGCCTTAGCGGCTATCCGCTAAAGTAATGAAGCTGCTTTAATGTAATTTTTATTCATTGTGTGAGGGAACAGGGGGTCTCCTGAGCTGAACCGCATTGATTTCAGCCTCGGGGACCCCCTGCATCCCGAGTTACAGGCCCAGTTATGGGGTGCCGGTATCCCCTTCATTATTTAAATCCCCCGGTCACGTGACGTGGATGATTTAAAAATGACAGTGATACTGGCACCTGATACCCCATACCAGGGCCTGTAACTTGGGAAGCAGGGGGTCACGAGGCTGAAATCAAAACGCTTCAGCGCAGGAGACCCCTATTCCTGCTACGGTAACGAATGTGTTACATTTTTTATTATGGTTTAATTACTAATGTTTTGTAGCAGGGGGTCTCCGGAGCAGAACCTTGTTGATTTGAGGACTGGGGACCCCCTGCTTCCCGAGATACAGGCCCTGTTTTGGGATGCCTGTATCTCTATGCATTGAAATTCCCCGCGTCACATGACCATGGGAATCAAATGCATAGGAGATACCGGCACCCCATAACGGGCCTGTATCTTGGGAAGCTCCGGAGACCCAATGATCACGTACACTTGTAATAAAATGTCAATTAAAAAAAATTATTTGGACGAGATTTGCGCAGGGAGAGGCGTCTCTCTCTCTCTGCAGCAGAAAGAACTCGTCGGGTGAGGCCTTTTCAGAGGGGTGATCTCCACGCCGCCGACTACTCACCATTTTTGCAATTGTTGCTATCACTGTTATTCAGGGCTTTCTGCATACTGTGATAGCAACGCTGTAAAAAATGGCAATTTAAAAACCCTGGCGATTTTTTCTATCGGTGCTTAGTTCATAGGCCCCTTAGAAAGGTGCTAGTACTGGTAGGGTGGTGACCCATATGGAATTAATTTGAAAAAAGCATACCCAATGAAGGCTACCCCAGTAACGCTGTGCTACTTTTCTGTATAGAAATCTCTGCATAATAAATCTTTTAGTTTTATTCAAAGAGTCAGCAGTTTCTGCCAATTTTTCTTTTTTATTGTGCTGCAGGCCCCTTCATTTTTGATACAATAGTAGCTGATAGAAAGGTGATATAGTACACTGTGCATTTTTAGAAGTGTAATAAGTCAGACCTTTTCTATTGTAAACAAAAGTTGCAAAAGAGCCAAAATCTTATTTATTGGTGCACCATAGCACATAAACTGCCATTGAAGTTAATGGGACTTTTCATGCCATACTGCCCCGATTTCCACATCGCTGTTTAATGGATCACCCCTATAAAGTCAGCCCATAAAGTTTCAGGATACATACGTTTTTTACATTAAGTTTGAGTCGGTGGAGGGCCATCTAGGATGATATAGCAGGGAGACATTCATAAACTTTGGTCTGTACAGCAGGTGTAAGGTCGGGGGTTGAAAAGTAAATTTGTGTGTCGTCAGCATAGAGGTGATATTTGAACAACCCAACAGATGTGATAAGGTCACCTAGAGAGAGTGTGCAAAGAGAAAAGAGAAGATGTCCCAGGACAGAGACAAAAGAGACATTGGAAGTATGATGGGAGAGGTAAGAGGAGATCCAGGATAGAGCTTTGTTATTAATACAAAGAGAATGGAGAATGTGAAGGAGAAAAGGGTGGTCCACAGTATCAAATGCTGCAGAGAGGTTGAGTAGTATGAGCAGAGTTTAATGAACATTTTTTTTTGCAGCATTAAGGTCATTAGTTATGTTACCGAGTGCTGTTTCAGTGGTAAAGTGGAAAAAGAAGCTTGAGCTACAGTAGAAGTCCTCTGCAGTGGAGTGAGCAGTGCGGAAGCCAGATTTTAGAGGGTTTACAAGAGAATAGGTGGTGAGATACTGGAGCAAGCGAGAGAATACAAGGCGTTCAAGGAGTTTAGAGGCTAAGGCAGGAGGGAGACAGGACGATGGTTAGAAAGAAAGGTAGGAACAATCTTGCTGTTTTTGAGTAATGGTATAACTGTTGCATGTTTTAAGGAGGAGGGAAAGGTACCAGAGAAGAGTGAGGAGTTACAAATGTGTGTGAGTGTAGGGATTAGAGTAGGAGCAAGAGGTTCTAGGAGATGGGAGGGTACTGTATGAGGTCAAGAGGTCAAGTGGTAGAGGGAGAAGAGGAGATCAACAATGATACATCCTCCTCAGTGACGGCGAAAAAGGAGTGAAAGAAGGCAGGAGGAGAGTTAGGAGGAGGTGTATGATGGGAGGAGGATGCAGAAGGCATGTCCTGACGTACAGTATAGATTTCACCTTTTTCTTGAAATAGTCAGCAAAGTCCTGAGGTGAGATGGAAGAAAAACAGGTAGCAGAGGATTGCCTGAGTAGGGTGTCAAAGACAGAGAAAAGTAGGCGTGGGTAGACTTGTGCGTGTTGATTAGTGAAGAAAAGTAGGTTTATTTAGCCTGGGAGAGGGCAGAGCTGAAACAGGATAAAATAAAATTTCTAGCGAAGGAAGTCTGAGAGAGTGTGAGATTTCCTCTAAAGGCATTCAGAAGAACAAGTGCAGGAACGCTGCATATGTGTGTGGCAATTTAGACAGGGTCTTGGGTTAGAAGGGCGAGTGGCACAGAGAAAGAGGGGCACGTAGATCAAGAGAGAAGGATAGGGCAGAGTTGTAGTTCCTGACTAGGTTGTCAGGGTCTGGAGCAGAGCTGAGAGAGGACAGGGAGGAGCGCAAAGAGAAATCAAAAGCTGGTATGTCAATAGAGCATAGGTCTCTGCAGAAATGAGGAGTAGATAGAGGTGGAAAAGGGGAGAAGTGAGAGAGAGAAAATAAGATGAGATGATGATCAGAGAGAGAAAGGGAGAAATGGAAAAATCAGAGAGAAAAAGTTTTTAGTGAAAACCAGGTCTAGGTAGTGGCCATCCTTGTGGGTGTTGGCAGTTGAAGGCCAAAATAACAGGTTATAGGGAGAAAGTGGGAAGCCCTTTGGGAGAGAGGGGTCATCAATACGGCAGTTGAAGAACCCAGAGCAATTAGATTGTAAGCTCCTCGGAGCAGGGACTCCTCTTCCTAAATGTTATGTTTGTCTGAAGCACTTATTCCCATGACCTGTTATTTATATTATTTGTTATTTATATGATTACCATGTGTATTACTGCTGTGAAGCGCTATGTACATCAATGGCGCTATACAAATAAAGACATACGATACAATACAACCCAAGAAGAAGAACAAGGGAGTCTGAGGAGAGATAGCAGGAGAGCCAGAATTCAAAGTGAGAGAAAGTCCAAAGGGGGGTGAGTAGAGGTAGGTGGGAGATAGATGACTGCCACATGGAAAGGGAGAGGAGAAAAAATCTGGACAGTGAGCCGCAAAGGAGGGAAAAGAAAGAGAGGGAGGAATCAGAAGGGTTTGGTAGATAGAGAAGAGGAGCCCCACATCTCCACCCCTGCCATCAGGGCACAGAGTGTGGGAGAAAGAAAGGCCACCATAAGAGAGGGCAGCTTCAGTGGAGATCCAGACTGAGTGAGTCAAGTGTCAGTTATAGCAAAGAGCAGCAGAGAGTGAGAGAAAAAGAAGTCATGCACAGAGTGGAACTTATTGGAAAGGGAGCGAGCATTCAAAAGGGCACAGGAGAAAGGGAGAGAGGAGGGAGGGTGACAGAGGATGGTATGAGGTTAGAGGGGTTGACACCAGAAGGAGTAGAAGTTGCATGTGGAAGGCAAGGATGAGAGGATGAAGAAATTAGGCAGGGACCAGGATTGGGAGAGATATCCCCAGAAGCAAGGAGGAGAAGCATGGATAGAAAGAGGATGTGTGTGGATTTTTTGTAGGTGTGGGTTTTGTGCAGGGGTATAGCTGTGTAGTGTCGGAGGGCACAGGTAAGAAAGGAATTCATGTGAACTGAGAAGTGAAGGAGGAAGGAGAGATCGAGGTATATGAATAGAGTTAAAGACATAATGAGACTGGTAGAAAGAAACGTGTATTTTGAAAAGAATTGAGGTCAGAGCAAATATAAATAGTAGAGGAGGCATGGCAGTAATAGTTTAGTGTTGAGAGGAGAATGAGGTCTGGGATAGAAAATGCCTACTTTCCAGCACAGTTCAAATTCAGGATTGAGGGCCAGTAGGTGTTCGGTTGTCCACTTGTTCCACTCCTGTTGAACTCCCTGTTAAACTCCCCACTGCATCGCACTTAAAAAGGGCCACTTTAAAGATGAGCTTCTTTACATGTATGCTGCTGCCCATCACCTGACTGAATTAAGTTCTGCTCAGTGTCACGGTAGTGCTGCCCGCAGACCAGACCCATCCCAAGACTGAGGTGGAAAGTATAATACCACACACCCGCTGCAGAGGGGCGTGTCCGCAGTGTGGTAGTAGTTGCCAGGCCAGGAGTCTTTAGTAAGGGAACCGAAGGTACTTGCCATGTCCGGAGGTAGAAGAATCATGGTGATTGCCGTAGCCGGCGGTCAAAGGTGCCAGAGGTCCGGGAGGTAGAGGAGCGAGTCGAGATCGAAGGGCGGAGAGAGACTGCGTTGTGAGGAGTAAGCCGAAGTCCAGAGCCAGAGGAGAAGTAGAAAGCCAAGCCAGGTCAAACCTGAAGAATACAAAGAACAAGAGCACACACGAATACTAGCCCAACTAGCAGAAGCTATGCAGAGCAATGATTCCCAGGGAGAACAGGGGAATATATGTGGAGGGACCAATCAGGGATAGAAGGCAGAGCGGGGGGTGCCGTGAAGTGCCTTGTGACTGGTGCAGGCTGTGATCCTTGCCTGTGATCAGCTGTGGAGTGTGAGAGCAGGAGCAGGGCTGCAGCTGTACACGAGGGGCGTAGCTAGAAGGCCGGAGGAGTGAATAAATTACTGCCAGAGGCGCGCGCTTTGTAAGATCCTCCTGCGCGCGCCCCGACAAGATGGCGGATGCAAGAACTGGCGTCGGGCGAGATCGCCGAGTCCCACGCCGAGGACACATCAGTGAGGGGCGGCTGCAACGACCTCCGAGGCAGGTAAGGAGGTGTTGCGTGAGTCCTGCTTCCTGACACTTAGACAGCTCAATTAGCATGGGAGGCACATTAGACAAATGTTATTTCGAATCAGACATTTGTTCTACTTAGGTGTTAGCAGTTGAAATTACTAAAATAGGTACTGTACAGCAAAGGATGAGATGAAGACAGGATTAAAGAGTACAAAAAAGCTTTATTTTATCCATTTACAAGGCTCCCCAAACAACGACCTACTTCCCGTTAGATATATTAACTGATAGCAAATCATAAAGTTACTCTGTGCTTCTTCATTGGTAGCTCTCACTACTATGCTGGGTAGGTACTTATGCTTGTTTCCCTTAGTATTGGTAATCTCCTGCATAGTATCTATAGTGCCCCATCTCAAGTGGGCTCTGTTAGGAATACATTCTGTTCCCTGGGATCAGTATCACGTTACTATGTACTGCATACCTCATGCATGTAAATTGGGTCGGGAGTTTACTAAGGAACTTCTGGTGGGACCTATCTGATTATGCTCCGGAGCTACTACTCTGAGAACTCCTGCTAAGCACATCCCACATACTCCTCCTTCCCACATGAGAACAATCTTGGGCCATTACTATAGTTGCTAACTATATAGGGCACGTTCCGTAACTGAAAACAGTATATAGGGGCTGGACACTATTTATACACATCTATAAACTTTAACATATTTACAGATCTCACCGTGAGGCCCTCTTCCAGAACTCCAATGAACCTGCTTCTAGAACATTAGTTGCTGCTATATATAGCCTTCTATCTCCCTATGGTGACATCACTGGTCACAAGACCTGCAAGGGAGTGGCTATCACTTTTACACAGTCATCCGACATCACATGATGGGGAGGGGCAATACTCGAGTGATCCCACCAGGTTAACCGATTAAGGCAGTTAACCCATTACATTACTTAGTAGTCTCCAGAGAGGGGATACATAATGAGGTTTTTTGTTTGTTTTTTATTTTAGTCTTTCTTTTAATAAAGTCATCGCCTGTTTAAGGGTTCTACAAGATAATTTGTTTAACTCAGCATTAAGCAAGAGAAAGATATTCTGAAAAATACTTATAAAGTTTCTACAAAAAAAGAAATTGAAATGCCTAGATGCTGTTTATGACCAGAAGCTTCTAACAGTACATTTGTCTTTTTGATGATAATGGAAGGAACACAGTGGAGTTTCAAAGCAGAAGTTACCACAGCCTGACAGATGCTTAACCTTTATAGTTGCTTCAAATGCTTATTGGTAATTGCTTATAGTTTTGATGTAGGCTCATCATGTTTCATACCCAATTATGTTAGATGATGTTATTATTAGAGTTTCTGCTATTAGTCGGCTAATCTTTTGCATGCTTAATAATAAAGATGATATAGCAGAAGGCTTACGGAAGAATTACCAACTCCATTACATTTTATTCTATTTCACATGCCTGACTGTGAGGTTCCATGATTGGTCCTCATGTCATCAGGTGAGATTTGTGAAAGCCATATGAGATGAATCAAGAACGCCTTGCATAGCCGAAAAAAAATACTCTTAAATTCCTTCCATAAAATACATTTTCCACAACTGGCTACATTCTTTTCTTTTTTTATTTCAATTTTTTTTATTGTTTTGGAGAGACATAACAAATATATAGTCTTGGAATACATGTGATGTTTTAACAGTGTCACTTGTCCATACAACAAAGGGCATTAACAGTTCGTCATCATTACTGAAATAAAATATTTACTATATCACGGTTTTTGAATCAGGGTGGTCTGTCTTCTTATTTCCGGTTGTGTTAGTGAAGCAGCCGCTTCCGTAGGCGTCTCTCATGAGCTTAACAAAGGAAAGAGAAGAACGTAGAAAAGAAGAAAAAGAAGGGGGGGGAGGGGGTGGAAGGGGGGGGGGGGAAGGGCGAGCCTATTTGTCTGGTCTTTCTGTATTTATTTCTATGGGGTCCCTAGTTTCCTGGCCATATTTCCCAAATTTTGTGAAATTTGTCAGTTTTCTGGCTCAACTGTGCTGTGAGGAGCTCCATCATCTTTACTTCTCTTAGTCTCCGTAGTACCGTCTGCCTACAAGGCGCATTCACCTTTTTCCAGGCAGCCGCAATAACACAGCGGGCAACCGTCATTACATGAGTGATCATCTTACTTTCTGCCGTTCCTAATTCATCTATTGGTTTGGCCAGCACCATGGTCAGCGGTTCCACCTCAACCTCCACCCCTAGGTACTCTCTGATCAATGTTTGTATCATGACCCAGAATACCTGAATTTTTGGGCAACTCCACCAAATATACAAATACATTCTTTTCTAATGACACCTGTATTTTTATTTCAATGCATTCTATTTTCATTCAGTAACAAAGCAATGGCAATGAAGTTGCTGGAGTTTAAACTAAATCATTATTTTGATATAAGGAATTTATTGTTATTAAGCACCTTCATACTGTATATACTTTTGAGAGGGAGGCTACTATTATTTGAGTGGTAGAATATTTGCGGTCGAAATCTCAAGTTATTTACATTTACCCCCAAAAAATTGTCTTTCAGAATTAGTGGAAGAGTAATTGGTAAAACAAAAGGAATAAACCTTTGAAAGTATGTAGAGGAAATGGTTACTTGATATTATTCCACTTGATATTATTTTTCAATGGAGTATTTTTATAATATGTTCTGTCCAGTTAATTTTGCTGAATTTGCTACGAAATAGGTTATTTTGAATACCTATACTTAAGTCGCACCATTATTTAAAGCATGCATGTGTTTGATATATGTGTAGCCCCTCTAATTTGCCTCAGACTGACACCTACTTCTGAGGTGGTGGACTGAGTACTCTTCCACCGATATGTTATTCCCCTCTGGTCCTAGGCCAGACAAAAGGGAAGTAGACTACAGCAATGTTTATATTTCAATGGTATTTATAAAGTAGACACACATTCACATTTCATAGAAAACATAAAACTCCCCAATAATCTACGTGCGTGTGTGTGTGTCAGTGTCTTTCCGTATGGCCACCCAATCCTGGGACTGAAAGCTTGTGTAATGTTGCCCGCACACTGTTGGAGCTCTTATGTACTGTAGCAGTGTAGCAGGCCTGTACTGTACTTTGTAAAATGCTTTGGTACCCTTTTACTCTGCATCTGTGGAGGATCCCCCTGATTGTATATATGCCTCCAACTGCTCTCTTTTGGATTTTCTGCTGGGCCCCATCATGTGGTCAATCACACTCCCTCCAGCCAGCGTCGGGTGGATTGTTGACTGACTCTCGGTCACCACCAATTAGTCCTGAGATGCCTCAGGCTCCAGTTGCTCTGCCTTCGCGTGCTCCGCCAGCCTCTCTTAAAGACTCTCAACTTAGTACCGCCCCTCTCACATACTTTGTTATTGGTTTCTCTCATGTCCAACATTAGTCATATGCTCAGTGCACCCTGTAGAGGAGTGTGACAGGGGCTAGTGTGAGTGTGTGCTGCATACATTTTACAGAGGCTTAATATAACATTTAATGTGTTTTTTAATACCTACAGTAGATCTCTGTTCTTAAAACATTTAAAGCATGCTCATCATGTCATAAATCAACCTTATAAAATGTACAACAGCCTTAAAATAAATTCAAGATCTGTCATTATATCAACGTGCCTTTCAGGGAGATTTCTAAAACTTCCAATAACACGAGGAAAATATTTTCATAGAGAATGTAAACAAATTATCCACTTTCAACAACAATCTATTAAATAAGCAGATTGTATGCCATCAACAGAGTCTACTTGGGCCATACATCTTTACTAAAGTGTGTAAATATAGAAAACAATGAAGTGCATCTACTGGACATCAGACAAGTGCCCTAAACCTCAACATTCATTATACATACTATATTCATTACAGGGATAATCCTTCACAAACAAAGGGGCAGAATAATTGTCCAGTGACCGTAAAACTTTCTATATGTGTCCATATGTTTCTCATCTTTAAAAGCTACCCATGACTGGTAATAGTGTTAACAATATATATATACATTTGAGCAAAATCTTAACTTAAAATATTTTGAATATATAATGACTTTAAATGTTTGAAGAGAAAATAGGATTTTGTCATGCAAGTGTAATTAATCGGGGAACACGTCCCTTGCGGCGTGTTCCCTCCTTACCTCCTACTGCACAGCATCCTGCTGCAAGTGATCTAAGAGCGCCTCCCCAGCGGCATGCTTCCTCCTTGCCTCCTGCTGTGCAGCCTTCCGCACACATTACAGAGTGCGCGCGCCCATGCAGGGTTTTCACAGCTCCTACGGAGCTTGGTTACGCCCCTCCGCTTGTGCCGCGCGGCCGCCCCGTGCGACACGCTCACGTGATGCGTGTGAACCGCTCCCCAGTTGCGCGTCAACTCTAGTATTGCCCTCACCTGGCTCCTGTTTCTCCCAGCCTATCCCTGCCTCCGCAGAGGCTGATCCTCCGCTCCACCCCCTTCTCTCATTGGACTCATGTCTCCACATATGCTCAGCTTTGTCACTTCCTCTTTGGCTGAGCATAGTTATTGGTAGCCTTGTGTTCCCATGTCTCTGTCTTGTGCCTTGTGTTTAACCTTTCTTGCTGCTTGCCTCCTTGTGTACCGACCCGGCTAGACTTTGGACCCTACTCTGGATTACCGACCCTGGCTTGCCTCAGACCATCCGACCTCCATTCCTGACCACGGCAAACAGACTATCTACTATCCTCCTGGCTCCGACCCTTGACCATGGCACTTCAGACTTTGTTTATCTTCCTGGCACCTACCCATGACCTTGGCAAGTATCTTGACTAACCCACTCTCTCCAACCCAGACACGGCGATCTTGACTATCCACTCTCCAGGCGTGTCCCACTGCTGTGGGTGAGCAGTTCTATACTTTCCCACCTCAGTACTGGAGTCCCGCCTTGTTCGTGGTGAGTGCAAGTGTTACAGCAAGGAATAAGATAGTTACTGTGGGTTAGTATTTTGTGGGGTGTTAAGTACATCAACTCCTTGGGCATCATGGTGGTTATGATAACATGCATTTATGGGCACTTTCTGGCTACTAAGGACTCATAACTAACAATATTTTAATGATACTTGTATTTTTAGCATTTGTATCATATAGTACAACCAGGCCTTATGGGAAATGTGTTTTTCTATACTATGGATACTACAGGATTGTATGAGTCAACCTCATAGTTTTCTCTTCTCCAAGGTCACATTTGGCTATCTAATACAGATGTAGCACAGTTAACTTTCCTGCGCTGGAGAGTTCAGGGTCAAAAACCTTAGCCAAGGGGAAAACTTCTTACAGACTGATATGATACCACTGTCCAATGCTGCTCCGGCCCCTGATTCTTTTCTGGCAGCTTTGGGGAAGGTTAGTCAGGCTACATATTTACATATTTGCATGAATAACCAAACCCTCAATGTGACCAGCTGTCCAGAAATTGCCCTTACATATATTTTCCTAGTCTTCTCTACCCTTCGGTTCCTTATCTGTCCACTGGGTGTGCTGCTATTTTCTGTCTGCTTTGGGGTTCCTCTGTCTGTCTGTCTCCTCTTGGTGCTCCCGTCCTCTGTCCTTATAGTTTCCCATTTCCTTTTCCTCCCTTGCCTTTGTTTTGTGTTTGTATCCTTATGCCCATGCTTCTGCTTCTGTTCCTGTTCCGTGGAGTCCTGTAGTTATTAAAGGCCCTTGCTAGTAATCTGGCTTTTCACCGTTTGTTTCCTGCTTCCTAGTCTAAGTTCTTGCTCCCTAGTTTCAGATCCTGCTCCCCTGCCCTGCTCCTGCCTTCCTGTTGCCGACCCCTGCCTGGACCCCGACGATCCTTGCTTGCTGCCTGCCACTGAACCCTGCTTCTTACCCCGACGATCCTGCTTGCTGCCTGCCACCAAACCCTGTCTGTGACCGTGACGATGCTTCCTTGCTGCCTGCCACTGAACCCTGCCTGTGACCCTGACAATCATGCTTTCTGCCTGCCACCAACCTCAGCCCGTGACCAAAGGCTTTTGATACTTACAAGATTATGTGCTCTGGATTTGGATCACGTGCTCTAAACTGGTTTCTGTCCTATATATCAGGAAAATCCCAATACAGTATGTCTCTGACTCTAACCACCTACATCTGTAGATCTTACCTATGGGTAGAGATATTCGCATCTTTGCACAAATATATATATTTCTTCCCACCACCTGTTTAAAATCTTTCAAACCTTCTGTTGTTTCTTATTTTATATATGTTTGTAACTGTACTATATAATGTTGCCATCACAATATTCTGTACTCCGAACATACTTGATAAAATGAGATGTTAACTCAGAATGTATTTGTTCCTGGTTAAAATATTGTATAAATAAATAATACAAGGCTCTCAAGGGATTTCTATTTATATAGCGTGAAGTGCATATACTGTTAAAAAAAATGTTTAGGAAAATATCTGACTATGAACTGGGAGTTTTTGGAAGAGTACATGGTCTATAAACAAAATGAAATGAATCGTAAAATATACATATGCACCCCCTCTCCTGATATAAAATAAAGCTGTAGCACTGGTAATCTGTACTTAACAGATGGACTATATTTTACTACTATATCTGCTTGATTGATTGCTTTCCAGCTTTATCATTCTCTTCTTAGTCGCAAGTCGAGAAATTCTAGCAATATAAAAGATATCAAGCTCCCTGTCTCGCAAAGCATGGTGCTATCAGAGTTTTAACATTTTCAATTGAAACTGTTCATACATGAGAATGCTCACACTGACATTAAATAGAGCTTGCAAAAATATAAGCGCCAAACTGTTCATATTCCATCTGGACTGACACGGAATATTTTAGTTGGAACAAATTCAGGTTCTTACAGTAGCCTGAAGCCATGCAAAATGTAGACTATTCTGCCAATTATGTTAGCGACAGTCCATGAAATGCACATATAATATACCTTAGAGAACTGCTGTTAACTCCTAGATCCGGTCCTCGGTCTTGCCTTTTGTACAGAAAGCATCTTAAGTCAATATTGGACTGATAAGTCTTCCATGGCAGCTACTGTATAAAACTGTAGAATGTTACTGTCATTTTTAAGGTTGTTTAACTTTTGTGTTTTCACATTTCTGCAGTATAAGTTATGCCTATCCAAGAAAATAAACATACAGTAGTCTTCACAATCTTAGAAACGTCATTACAATTACAACATCTGGTAACTTTCTTCATCTCAGTCCTACTAGTGCCTACTACAATGACATAATGGTACAATGGGCACATAAATTTGACCCACAATCTAGAATATTGTAGTAATTTTCATGCTCAAAAGTAGGTGTTAGACAACTTTTTTAACATTATTTATTATAATTTCCCTGCAGTCAGGGCTGTCGACTGCTTTCATGGGATCCAGAACTGGAGTTACCACTGGGGCCCCCATGTCTGCGGCTTTGCAAGACCCCCTGACTCCTTCTCTTACACTCCCCTTCTCTCACACCTACTTGCTCTCACACCCCCCTCTATTTTTTCCCCGCCTCTTCTCCATCCCATGTATTTCTCTTCCCCTTCCCTCTCTTAAACTCCCACCTATCCCCCTCCATCTTAATCACTCCCCCTCCCTCTACAGTCCCTCTCACTCACTCTCCTGCCCACTCCTCCTTAATCAATTCCACTTTCTTTCTCAAATCCCACCGCCTTCTCAGACTCGATCCCCCCTCACTCAATCCCTTCCATCACTCAATCTCTCCTCCCTCACTGAATTTCACCCTCTCCCCTCACTTATTAACCTTCCTCCTCTTCCTTATTAACCCACCACAATCATAATATCTGCCCTGCATCCACTCACTCATTAAGCCCCCCTGTCCTTCCTAACACCCCTGCCTCCCTCAGACTCATTAACCCTCCCTCACACTGAATAATGCTCCCCTCCCTCACTGCATAAACCCCCTCCCATATTGAGTAACGCCCACCCCCTTCCACACAGCATAACCCCTCTCCCACACTGAGTAACAACACTTTACACTAAATCCCTCACTTACCTACAGACACCGGCTTCCACAACTCATAGCACATGCATGCACACACCATTCTCTTATTTTCTGTCCAACTTCCAGCACGCGCAGGGGTGGAGCTTCAGAGAAGGCTGGGCTGCAGCTGGGGAGAGCTGGGGCCCAGCAGCCAAATGCAGTTGTTAGGCCTGACCTCTGAGCAGGTCCAACTTCCATCACCGGCCAGCGGGTCCCCCGCAGTCACCGGTGCCCCCCCGCCCCCCGGTCGTTGGACCTGTCTGCAGTACATAATGTATGCATTATCATACACATAATGATTTGCTGATATTGATATATTACAGTGACCATTATTTGATATTTATTGAATGTGTGCACTTAAGTACATGTGTATGATTGTTTATGTGCTACGTTACTTATGTTATAACATGTTTTACCTGATGTTTACCTGTATTAAAAGTATCCTACTTTTTTACGCTATGGAGTGTAGGCTTTTACTTTGTGTTTTTTATGATGCAACATCACTAGATAGGCAAAATCTTTCTGTGGATTTGGAACCGCCTCAGATCAGCCAGTTCCTTTGGTCCGTGAATTAGTCACCAATTTGGAATTTTTTTCTTCAAAAACATTCAGCAATCTGAAGCTGGAATGTTAAAAATCAGAGACAGCGTGACAGAATCTTTCAATTTAGTAGTGTCTCAAGTTGTATATATATCCAGTCAAATATCATCCATATAAATTAGGGAGACATGTCTGTACTGAAAAAGAAGCAGACCTGATGTATCCGACTGGGAGATATGCTAATGATTATGCAAAGTATATTTAAATGAGTACCATACCACACTTCCTAAAAGGATTTCCAAACCAACTATATAGAGTTAATAAACCTAAAGCAGAGAACAAAACCTGTTGTCAAAGATACTCACCGGGTGGGGTGACAACAGAAAGGTCCCAGTTGCGTGCACTTGTTGCTAGTTAGGGATAAGAGATAGTGGGATGGCTGGTCTGTGTAGAACGTGGCACAACTGGTAATGACACACTATATATAGGTCCGCAGTGAAGGGGACAAATGGTACCAAGTAATGAAAAATTGGATAGTGGGTATTACATTAAAAGCAATTTAAAAATACAATTAAAAATGATGGGGACAACATATAGACAGACAAACATCAGGCACTACTCACAGGCCATCTATTATGACCAATAAAGCTGGCAAGATAACCCAAACATTGCTGTGAGTAGGACCAGTGTGTGAATGTCCGGTGCAGTGGGAATCGGATTAAATAAGTATCCCTAGATACATACCCCCACACACATGGGATAGAGGGAATGAGTATGGAGGGGGAGGGAAAGGAACCGTGCAATCTAGTACCTCCGCTATTCCTATCTCTAATTCCCAGTCCACAGATGCACAATAATGTATGATGATGCAACATGCGGTGCCAAAAAGTTGTAAATCAGTGCCTCTATCAGTTGGTGAGTGGCAATATCCACTGCAACCCTTTACCTGTGTACAGGGCTATCTAGCACACACCTGTCGGTGGGGTGATACAGTCAAGAGTTATTTAAGCCATATTAGTAGACTCACAATATATCAGGTAATTTACACCATATAGGTAGACTGACAATAAATCAGGATGTCAGTAATCATGAGTGTAAGCCTGCAATGGCCACATAGTGTGTATATTATGCATCAACAACAGATATGCAGTGTATAGCCATGTTACCAAATATAATCCTCTGACAGACTGTGGAGATCAATGTAATACTACTAATATGGTGGTGGCACTCTCACCCTACATACATACCCCTATAAACAGGGGGAGGTGGAATAATGAGAAGTCCCTATGCTAGAGGATTGAACTGTCCCTGCAGATAGAAAAATAAACCTGATTGCTGGTGACTCAGAATCCAAGTCGCTTTGCTTGGCCTGTTGCCAGGTCGTTGGATCCGCAACTCCGCAAATTAGCTGGATTGGGAGCCAGGGAATGAAAATCTTCTCCGGTTCGGTACACAACACATAGTCACATGGTGACCTTACCTGCACTGTTGAAGAAAATTTGAAACGCGTCGGGAGGAAGCGTCATGACGTCATCAGACTTGTGACTATGTGTTGTGTTGTGTACCGAACCATGGAGGATGCATTTTAATTCCCTGGCTCCCAATCCAGCTGATTTGTGGAGTTGTGGACCCAATTACCTGCCAACGGGACAAACAGAATATAAATCCATCCAGATTGTTTTCAGTGACGTCTTTGAATGAATCTGCATGTTTTTTTTAGTACCTAATGCGCGGGCTGACTTTGGTGCGGGAGAGGGATTTGGTCAAAACAATCCGTGGGATTCCAGGAAACGGATTTGGGCTAATTTGCCCAGCTCTACTGATCCCATCCTTGGGTTCTATACATGGAACACACACATATATATATTTATATATATATATATATATATATATGTGGTGAACAGTTATTATAATTCAGGAAATGCAAGAGAACAACCAGTCCTTGGCGCACTAACTCAGACCAGGCATACCAGTAATAAGTGGCAAGACAGTCCTTAGTTATGGTGATACCAAATGTCCGTTTGCCGCAAAAGACTTTCTGGGACTTCTTGACTGTAGAGCATGTATGTAAAGCGAAAATGTGCGTAAAGTGAAGCACTACCTTTTCCCCACTTATCGATGCTTCGGTACAGGTAGGGAGCCGGTATTGCTGTCGTTTGCCTATTGGGCGAGGGGAATCAACGCGTCACTACTACGGCAGTCTGTAGGGCACAATAAGTGTCCAAACTCGCGAGGCGAGCATACGGACACAGGTGTATGGGGCTATTGAAAATGTGTCTTTACTTGCGAGTGTACTTAAAGTGATTGTCCTTAAACGGGGGTATGCCTGTATTCTACTTTACAATACATAATTTGCTAGTACAATTATTAAAAGATATATAACACATTTTAACTGTAGAGGATTTTTTTTTTCATATTTCCATGGAACTGAAAATATCTACATTACCAATCTGAAATGTACTTATTAAACTACTTTTTAGCAAATACACATTATGCAAGCACACGCATACTTCAAAACATGTCTTGGCAGCACTTCACATAAAAATATAATCCACTCGGAGGTTAGTGTTCTGTCCTGATCAATCACCTTTCCTGCTTCTAAAGTAAAGCAAATGATTGCCAAATGAGTACCAATTAGGTAATCATAGCATTCAACTTTCCTTAGAAGTGCATTGAGATCATAGGATGTAAGGTGCTATTAGGCACAAATTATTGTTATTATAGCCATAACACAAGTACTGTAGTTTAATAGCATGATTTAAAGCACTCATAAAGCTTACTTTCTGGAAATTAGTTACTTGGGTTTCCAATCTCGTTTACTGTTTTCCGATTCATGTCTTCCCATACTTCCAATACCCATTCAATTCCACAAATGCAAAAACAAATAGGTAAAGTAAAGGTTGAAAATCATCAAGTGTGTGACATTAAAAATGGGTGGATATATATTAATAAACACACAAAATCCCAGCAAGCTTAAGAAACCTCCAAACCCACGATATTTTATATATATATATATATATATATATATATATTATATATAAATGTAAGGATGTGGTAGGAACCTCATATGTGTGTTCAGTGTGTGTCCAGTTGGTGTTTGAATCTGTTCAGTGAGAGGCATGTGGAGTGTCTGCAACAGTGTTGCAGTGTGCCAGAGCAGAGTGAGACAGGCAGTGGCTGATGCAATAGCTGAGCTGTGGGTCTGTGCAGAATAAGGTAGAGAGGCTCCATGGAGAAACTACAACTCCCATGAGCTCCTGGGCAGTCACCTGATGTGAAGAGTCAATCGGAAGGCTAGGATCAAGGGAGGAGGAAAGGGAAGCGTGGGGGAGAGACCACGCTAGTGAGAGGGGATCTGGAAGGTAAAGGAGGAGGGTGTATGCGTGCAGGCGGTCCGTGACCCGCCTGCATAGGCTAGCTTTACCCCACATGCCCTTAGGAGAAACCCCTGAGCCACAGTAGGTTGCTGTGCTGCAGGGACAGCCATAGTGGTAGCGATCAGTCACCTTACTGTGTAGACAGTTAGGGACAAGCGTGCGGAGCAGGTTTGCTGGTGAGCTGCTTGGGACCAGACACCTGCACTGCGAACATCAAAGACAAGCAAGGATTTGGCTGATCCTTTTCGAAGCATTACCGGTCACCGCCGTAACCGGAAGGTATTTATGTTAAATGCACCAACACCGGTCAACAGGTGCTGATCCCGCCTTAGGTGAGTGACCAAAGGCCTAATACACGGAGCACTCCTTTCTATTAGTGTAAGGACACGGTGTGTGGGGCACGCAGTGACGGGACAAGGAAATACTCACTAAGTGCGTGGCTGAGCCACTACTGTACAGGACAATACTCGTTGAGAGCGTGGCCGAGCCACTCACGTATAAGGACATTATCATTTAGCTGAGTTAAGGTTATATTGCGTTATAGGTTATGTGTTAGGATATATGCTGGGTGTGAATTAATATGATGAAGTGCTAAGGTACTGTTGCGATTACAGTAAAGTTGGTTGCATCACACATGTGTATGTATATGTTTGTTGCCCAGGGGAATCTCACATCACGGGGATCCTGGGTAAGTGGAGGCGCTGCGCTAATAAGTGTTACCCCAGGCTCCCAGCTAGCGGAGGCTCAGATCTCCTGGAGCCACAGGTGCGTGCAGTTACCCGTAGTCGCTTAGAGTGTCTGAAAAAGGGCTACATTTGGAGGTGCTGCTGAGAGCTCAGACCTGGGGTGCCCTGTACATTTTTTTTCTTAACTGTGCAACCAATTTTTGTTTCCCGTCATGTTTGTGCCCTCGCAGACTGAGGTGCGCAAGTGGGCCCAGCAGCATGAAATTCCCTTTACACGTGCTTTCGGCCTGGAACATATTCCCGCTACCTTCTCTCTGGGTACCGTGACAGAGCAAGTCCGGAAACTTCCGCTCTTAGAAACTGCCCGAGTGAAAGACCACTGTTATGACAGGGAAGGTGCATGGTGTAAAATACTGTACGTTACAGACCAGGATATATGTCCTAACGCACTGCCCTCAGTACTACTTCTGCCCGACGCCCCCGGCCTTCAATGCCCAATAGTACCGGTGGACCCCGGCGAACCCCTGGCTGCATCCATTCCCCAGGGGGGCCACCCTGGTCCGTCAAGTACCACCACCCCCAGTCCTGTCCATACCCCTGCAAGCGGTTTGACCCCCCGATGGCCCGCCGCCATGGGCCTAGGTACATCATTCACCCCCTCGGCCTTAGGCCCGCGCTGAGCCGAACCAGCCTGTCAAGACTAGATGCCTATTCCCCTGTTGGGGGTAGCCAGCTGGATAATGCCTCAATCACTGTGCTTGCAGAAGCCATCCACCACACTACGCAGGTCCTCCAATACCGAAAGATGAAGGCCTTCTCTGGGGATAAACCCACTCCCCTGGGAGAAGTCGGATTCGAGGAATGGCTGGACCACACGGAACAGGTACTTCCGGAATGGTCCTGCACCGATGCCATCCGGAGGCAGCGTATAGTTGAATGTCTGCGACCCCAGCGTCCCACATGGTGCACTGGTACCGGGAATTCCACCCGGACGCTGATGCGGCTGGCCTCATTTACTGCCTTACCAAGACATATGGGGTCCCTGTAGATGCCTATGCCCTCATGGCCAAGTTCCATGCCCTCGCTCAGAAAGAGGGAGAGATGGTGTCTGACTTTCTTAGACGTCTGCATGTGGATCTGTGGATCCTGGTGAAAAAGGGGACAGTGCAGAAGGTGGATGCCGACGGACTGCGCACCACCCAGCTACTGAGGGGGCTCCTCCCATTGCATCCAGTGTCCGTACGCGTCAGCAGCTGCCTCGTGTCAGGACAAGCATTGGCGTTTGATGACCTAATGGACCGGGTCCAAGCACATGAGACTGTGCTGCTGGGGCATGATTTAACCCCCGGGAAAGAAGGCGATGGGTGGGGTCAAAGATACCAAGAAGTCGGAAGCTAAAGCCGAGACGTCCAGGGATGGGGACCCCCGACAAGGAGGACTCGGAGGCGCCTGCAGTTGTCCGGGAGCGCCCTGTGTCGGGGCGAGCATCACCGACCTTCCGAGACAATGCCTACCGCAGTCACCTTCAGTGCTATGCTTGTGGGAAAATGGGACATATGCGAGCGCACTGCCCCTCCCTACGAAAACGGGGCCTCGACCGGCCAAGTCTATGTTGTGTACTCCGCAGATCGGCGAACCAGCGGCCCCGTCTCGACGAGTAATCGAATCGTGCCAGCGGCCATCGTCAAGGTGGTGATTGAAGGCATCTACGCCTCGGCGCTGATGGATACCGGGTCCCAGGTGACTATCGTGTATCGACCCTTCTACGATCAACACTTGCACCGGCTGCCGCTGCTATCTGTTGACTCCTTGCGGTTGAGAGGGTTGAGCCATGAAGACTACCCTATCAACGGAGTGGTGAAGGTACATCTGGACATTCCCCAGTTGAACACAGGCAAGCATCACCCCATGGAGGTGGAGGCCTTAGTATGTCCAGAACCCCAGGATCATCCCAGCGCCCCGATAATCATGGGGACTAACACAGACATCGTACAGGATGTGCTCCACAAGTATCTACAGGAAACGGGTGAATCACCATTGCTGGCTCTAGCTGCTTGCCTGGTGTTGTGAGAGGTTTGCAGTAAGATTGCGACCGAAGAGGAACATGGGATGCTGTATAGTCAAGAGCAGGGGCTAACCGAGATCCCGCCCGGGGAAGGAAGAATGATGATCGCCGCCTGTCGTTATCCAGCCAGACGTCCGGAGGATCAACTGTTCTCCCTGGAAAGCTTGACCCGCGATGACCGGCGACTTGGCTACGAAGTATTGGCCTCGATAAAGAAGTGGTCGGGGAAAATTCCGGCTCGAACCCTGGTGTACGTACGGAACCTTTCTCCCTACACCATGTGCATTGATCGCCGGCAACCATTGGGTCGAATCTACCCAGTAACCCCGGTGGAGAATACTATAGGTGAGCAGCCAGTGGTCACCGCCCATGCCGTGACCCCAAGGTTGGCATTCGACTTCGGAGATTCACCCTTGACAGAGGGCTGGAAAGAAAGACTGCAGACCAAACTGGAAGAACGCCAGGGGGTATTCTCCATAAGTGCTATGGATGTAGGGTGCAGTCGCAGCGCCCGCCATACTGTCAGGGTCTCCTAGACCTCCTGCCTAGCCATAGCTTCTTTGTCCACTGGGTGTGCTGCTGCCTTCTGTTGGCTCTGGGTTCCTCTGTCTGTCTGTGTTCTTGTTGCTCCTCTCTCTGTCTTATAGTTCGGTTTCCTGTCTGTTTCCTTTGCCTTTGCTTCAAGTCAGACTCCTATGCACATGCCTCTGTCTTTGATTCCTGATCTGTTCCTGTACCTGTACCTGTACCTGTATTTGAGTCTGTTCACAGTAAAAGCCGTTGCTAGTAATCTGGCTTGTCCCTGTTTGTTCCTTGCTCCCCGGTCTCAGTCCCTGCTCCCCGGTCTCAGTCCCTGCTCCCCGGTCTCAGTCCCTGCTCCCTGTTCTCAGTCCCTGCTCCTGTTCCAGTCTCCTCGTTGCCGACCTCTGCTTGTTACCTGACTTCGCTACCTGCCGCCTGCCTCGGACCCCTGCTTGTTACCTGACTTCACTACCTGCCGCCTGCCTCGGACCCCTGCTTGTGACCCCTACTTTGCATCCTGCTGTTCCAGCCACCGAGATCCTACCCACCACAGGAGTCTCCCGTGACAGAAAGCAAAGGCCAATTCTGGACCTCGCTGGAACAGATTCTTCTTCTGCCTGCACCCTTTCCTGCCTGCTGCAGCAGACCACATCCGCATGGTTGAAGTTAAGTACTTTCGTTTCTTTTTTGGAAATACCAGTTGGGAAGGTTTTTTTTTGCTGCTAAGTGTTCTGCAAGAATTATTGCGTTCATAACGGAAAAAAAAAACATTTTTGCTGAG
This sequence comes from Ascaphus truei, assembly GCF_040206685.1. Taxonomy (NCBI): domain Eukaryota; kingdom Metazoa; phylum Chordata; class Amphibia; order Anura; family Ascaphidae; genus Ascaphus; species Ascaphus truei. The sequence goes on along the minus strand of NC_134484.1, from coordinate 22,932,526 downwards.
ACTAGAACTGTTGCTGCAGAGACTAGTGCACCTTTCTTTGATATTTTTCTTTTGTGCAGTGCCTGGGTTAACCCTTGCAGTACCTGTTGCCACCTTTTAGACTCTGACTTTTCATTCCCTGGACAAGGCTTGTTGTTGCATCCCTGGTTGGACCACTGCTGTTTACAGGGTTCCCATTTCAAAAGACAAGAGTGCTTCCATTATTTTGTTACTGCATACTGTGATTTTTCTTGCAATCTGTAGTTCTTCCTATGATTGGTTCTAAGGTTTCAGGTTTACCTGCAAGTTCCCCTAAAGGTTGTTTCTCTGCAACATATGATATCCCTACGCCTGATATCAAAGGTTTCAGATTTAACTGCACGGTTCTCTGTCTGATATCCCTATGTCTGATATCTAAAGTTTCAGATTTAACTGCAAGTTTCTGTCTGATATTCCTATGTCTGATGTCAAAAGTTTCAGATCTAACTGCAAGTTTTCTCTGTATTAGTTTCCTGCTGTCTATGATATTTCTATGCCTGATTTCTAAAGTTTCAGATTTAAACTGCAGGTTTTCTCTGTCTATATGATATCCCTACGCCTGATTTCTAAAGTTTCAGATTTAACTACAGGTTCTCTCTGTCTGTATGATATCCCTACGCCTGTGTCTAATATTTCTGTTGTTCATTCTAATGCTTCTGCTTTAAAAACACATTTCCTCTTTACTGGTTTCTTGGGAAGTGTGGTTTCCCCATGTCTGAAATTATGGCTCCCACTCAAACAGTCTTGAGTAGTAAATGTGAACACTGTACCACTGATTCTTCAGAACTTCTCAAAGCAAGGAAGAAGAAGAAAAAGAAGGGAGGTATTACTGTGGAAGTTGAAACTAAGGATGAACCTTTAACCCCAGAGTCCGCATTTGATGAAAGAGATATGCTGCAGCTTAAGGCAACTCACAGACATATCCCAAGAATAGTGGAAGAAAAGAAAGATGCCCTAACTCAGATGCTTCAAGCTGCACAGAAAGCGATTGATTGTCTTTATGGACGTTTAGATAAGGAGCAAGAAGCCAAGGCTGCACTACAGAGCTGTCTTTCCTCAGCAATTGCTAAGTGTGTTCTCCAGGAAAAAGAAAAGCACCAGTTGGAGAGTGACCTGGATGTCATGTCAGGTGAGCTGGAGAAGGCATACAGCAGCGGCAGCTTTTATTCGAACAAATCACCTGCTTTTACCTGGCATGTTCCTGGAATGCCACGCTGTTCACCCGGAGCATGCCGCGCTCCCAGCCAGGCGCATGCCCGGCTGAAGCGCGGTTGATGTGTTAATTGATAATGGTTCAGGATTTACTAGGCTGCAATGCTTCGCGTGTCCGCCAGATGTCATAAATTCATGAATTGTAATGCAGTATATATGTATATATATATATATATACTGTATAACAACAACCCCTATAACCCCTAACATACAGTACTGTACACAGACAGTACTGTATATGCACATCAATGATACTATAGGCCGCGGGGGCGAGATGTGTTTGCAGCAAAGAGAGATCCGCTGCACTCTCTGCGCAAACATCGGCACATTAAAAATTATTTAAAATACATTTTTATTCATAGTGTAGATGTGCAGGGGGTCTCCGGAGCTGAACCGTGTTGGTTTCAGGTCCGAGGACCACCTGCTCCCCGAGATACAGCCCCCTTTATGAGGTGCCGGTATCCCTCTGCATTTAAAGGTCCCGATCACGTGACCGTGGCATGTAAACAAAGCAGAGGGATACCGGCACCCCCTAAAGGGGCCTGTATCTCAGGAAGCAGGGGGTCCCCGGACCTAAAACCACAGCGGTTCAGCTCCGGAGACCCTCTGCACATGTACAGTATAAATAAAACACATATATAAATAAACACTCGTTCATTACATTTGTGGCTATGTGCTATGGAAACAAAGCAGCATGACTGTTTTTTAATAATATTGTACAGTAAGCAGGGGGTTCCCTGAGCCAGAAATTAATGCTCAGGGGACACCCTGCTCCTGCACAATATTATTAAAATACAGAAATGCTGCTTCATTACCATAGCTGATAGCCGCTAAGGCAATGAAGGGGTTAACCCACCGTGCCCGCTTTATTGTGTGTAGCGGGGGTGGGTGAAGGGGGTATTTGGCCCTTGGTGTGAGTTTAAGACTTGCGGGGGGGTTGCGGGTGCACTTAACCCCTTCACGGCCGTAGCAGTTAATACCGCTACGGTCATGAAGGGGTTAACCACTCCCGCTACCCCCCCGCAAGCCCTAAACAACCATCGTTGGGGCTTATACCCCCTTCACCCACCCCCGCTACCCACAATAAAAAAAATTCACACACAGCAGCAGCACAAAAAATAAATAAATAAATCTAAATAAATAAATAAATACATGAATATAAATAAATACATTTAAAATACATTTTTATTCATAGTGTAGATGTTCAGGGGGTCTCCGGAGCTGAACCGCGTTGGTTTCAGGTCCGGGGACCCCCTGCTCCCTGAGATACAGCCCCCTTTATGAGGTGCCGGTATCCCTCAGCATTTAAAGGTCCCGATCACGTGACCGCGGCATGTAAACCAAGCAGAGGGATACCGGCACCTCCTAAAGGGGCCTGTATCTCGGGGAGCAGGGGTTCCCCAGACCTAAAACCAAAGCGGTTCAGCTCCGGAGACCCCCTGCACATCTACACTATGAATAAAAATGTATTTTAAATGTATTTATTTCTATTCATGTATTTATTTAGATTTATTTATTAATTGTGCTGCTGCTGTGTGTGATTTTTTTTTATTGTGGGTTGTGGGGGTGGGTGAAGGGGGTATTAGCCCCAACGGTGGTTGTTTAGGGCTTGCGGGGGGGTAGCGGGTGCACTTAACCCCTTCACGACCGTAGCGGTATTAACTGCTACGGTCGTGAAGGGGTTAAGTGCACCCGCAACCCCCCGCAAGTCCTAAACTCACACCAAGGGCCAAACACCTCCTTAACCCACCCCCGCTACCCACAATAAAAAAATTCACGCACAGCAGCCCCACAATTAATAAATAAATCTAAATAAATAAATAAATACATGAATATAAATAAATATAAATGTATATATATACAGTATATATATATATATAATAACAATCCCTATACATATATATATATATATATATATATATATATATATATATATATATATATATATATATGTGTATAGGGATTGTTATTATATATATATACTGTATATATATACATATATATTTATTTATATTCATGTATTTATTTATTTATTTAGATTTATTTATTAATTGTGGGGCTGCTGTGCGTGAATTTTTTTTATTGTGGGTAGCGGGGGTGGGTGAAGGGGGTGTTTGGCCCTTGGTGTGAGTTTAGGACTTTTGGGGGGTTGCGGGTGCACTTAACCCCTTCACGACCGTAGCAGTTAATACCGCTACGGTCGTGAAGGGGTTAAGTGCACCCGCTACCCCCCCGCAAGCCCTAAACAACCACCGTTGGGGCTAATACCCCCTTCACCCACCCCCACTACCCACAATAAAAAAAATTCACACACAGCAGCAGCACAATTAATAAATAAATCTAAATAAATACATGAATAGAAATAAATACATTTAAAATACATTTTTTACATATATTTACATATACATACTTACATATATATTTACATATATACATATATATTACATATTTACATATATATACATAAAATATATATTTATATACAGTATATACACACACATGATGAACCAATACACAAATAAATGTAGAAGGGTTATCAAAACCATACTGTCCTACAAATAACACTTCTCCATACAGACACACTACATTACAATGAATTTCCTTTAATAATCCTAACTGATCTTACAATCTAAATCATCAAATGACAAAGAAAAACCTCACATTCCAATCAATACATTGCATTTACATTGTATTTATGATGCATAAAATCTATGCACCATATACATTCTGCAAATGAATGTGAACAATATCATTGCAAGCAAAATACAGATAACTCCAAACAAGTCAACTATTTTAAGCAATCAAGTAAACAAAAATCAATATATAAGTACCAACAAGAATACAAAATTTAAAACCAACGCTAACCCTTACAATACCAAGGATTACATCTATCTAATTGTAAAAAATATTATACTGTACACACATTGAAGCATTGCAATAAACAACATACATCCCCTGTATCTCCCTGCCTTGAGTGTAATCTGTGTAAAGCCCCCTCCACCCTAATGTTTCTGTTAAATCTCTCTGCCTTGAGTGTAATCTGTTTAAAGCCCCCTCCCCACTAATGTTTCTGTTAAATCTCTCTGCCTGTGTTGCTGTGAGTGCAGTTTATGTAAATGTGGGGAGGGGGAGTGGGTTATAACCCCACCTCCTTGACTGTGATCTGTATAAAGCCCCCTCCCCCTAATGTTTCTGTTAAATCTCCCTGCCTGAATTGCTGTGAGTGCAGTGTATGTAAATGTGGGGAGGGGGGCGGGACCCGATGTGCATACTGTGTGGTCTAACCACCCTCACCCCTTACCCACATACCGTTACCCCCCCCCATTCTGGCCATGGCCCCTCCGCTTCTGCAAAACAGACACAAAAATTAAAACATCCAAAGTAATGTCCCCTAACCCTTTAATCACCATAGCGGTTATTAACCGCTACAGTCATTAAGGGGTTAACCCACCTTCACCCACCACTCGGGATGCCTACACTGGCGACACACTTTATTCGAGCTTGGCTAGTCCCACGAATTCGGGTATACCCGGGTGTATTGAGGTTTGTGACTGTTTTCTGCCCGAGTGCATTGAGTTATTTTCCAAGCAGAGATTGAAGCATTTTATTCCCGCTGGCTGCAATACTGCACAGTATATATATATATACTGCATTACAATTCATGAATTTATGCCATCTGGTAGACACGCGAAGCATTGCAGCCTATTAAATCCTAATCATTATCATTTAACAGATCAGCCGCCCATCAGCCAGGCATGAACCCAGGCTGGGAAGGCAAATGCAACGGGGCTTGTCAGAGGTGAGGAGTGGCGCATTCCAGGTATCTGCCAGGTACATACCGGGTATTTGCTCGAATAAAGTGTGTCGGTGCAGTACATACCCTCCCACACTAACCCCCCCCCTCGTGAGGCCTAACCACGCTCACCCAGTACCCACAAGGGAGGCCTACCCACATACCGTTGGGGAAACACCCCCCCCCCACCTCCAGTACCCACAATAAAAACAACACAGTGACCCACAATAAACATCATTCTATTTATTAAATACATTACCCACCCCCTGTGCCCCCCCATAAATACAAGATTTATCCTTTTACATACAGGGTTCATAACGCAGCCCCACGCGAGTCCCCGGTGTGCTGGCGGGGCACCTGGACAGACCTACAGGGTACCAGCAGCCCTTTTTAAACAGGTTCTGGAGGCCTGCTGGTGGGTCCCGCCAGCACCATGGCCCCCAGGTGGTCTCCTTGGGTCACTGTGGGCCACAATTGGGTCCCCACGGTAGGCCCAAGGATGTCTGGGAGACCCGGATCAGACCCACAGGTGTCTGAGGGGCCATGGGTGGTTCCCACAGGGGTCTGGGGAACTCACGGGTGCTCACTACGGGTCTGCGGTGCCCCCACAGAAGTGGGACCACACATCATCATCCCCGCACCTACGGGTCGGCGGTGCCCCCACAGAAGTGGGACCACACAGCTTCATCCCCGCAGACTACGGGTCAGCGGTGCCCCCACAGAAGTGGGACCACACAGCTTCATCCCCGCATGTGTCACCCATGGAACCACCAGCCTGATACCCGTGGGATACCCGAGGAAACCACAGGTGGTCTCCAGAGGTCCCACGCAGAACCACGGAACAAACTCTGAATGTAAAAAAAATAAACCTGGCCTATACATTCAATACATACACCCCCCCCCCCCCAACACCTACAGTACAATAATGTGCAAAATAACTATTATCCAGATATGGATTATAGATTAATTGCCCATTATTAAAAACATTAACTAGCATATTCAAATAAATAAAGTACTACTGACCTCATCAATACGATGTGTCCATCGCCAGCAACATCCTTGTCTTGTCCACAAAATACATTGCCAAAACAAAGCCAATACATTGCAATTACATTCAGATATCAATTAACCCCTTAAACAACTTATCGGATAATAACGGCAAAGGTAATTAAGGGGTTAAGCCACACTGGCCCGATACCCACCCTTCACCCATGAATTTGTACAGTGGCTTCATCATACAAATACCCACCCTTCACCCATGAATTTGTACAGTGGCTTCATCATACAACTATATATACAGTATATATATATATATATATATATATATATATATATACAGAGAGAGAGAGAGAGAGAGAGAGTGAGAGAGAGAGAGAGAGAGAGAGAGATACAGTATATACACACACATGATGAACCAATATACAAATAAATGTAGAAGGGTTATCAAAACCATACTGTCCTACAAATAACACTTCTCCATACAGACACACTACATTACAATGAATTTCCTTTAATAATCCTAACTGATCTTACAATCTAAATCATCAAATGACAAAGAAAAACCTCACATTCCAATCAATACATTGCATTTACATTGTATAAATGATGCATAAAATCTATGTACATATACATTCTGCAAATGAATGTTAACAATATCATTGCAAGCAAAATACAAACACTTCCAAACAAGTCAACTATTTTAACCAATCAAGTAAACAAAAATCAATTAGCAATCATTATTTACATCAATAAACAATTGACAGTCCATCCCGAACAATGAAAGAATGAACTAATTCACACCTCGAGCAGAACAATTCAGCATGTGAAAAAATATACAAAGTACCAACCGGAATACAAACTTTAAAACCAAGGCTAGCCCTGACCTCCCTCAAACACACAATACAATATCAACAATTACATCTATCTAATTTAAAAAAACTTTAAACTCACAATAAAGCATAGCAGAATAGACAAATTAATTTAAAACACATCAAATCAAGCTTTTAAAACAACATCATTTCTTACCCTGTATGTATATATCTCTCTAGACATATATACATACATACATACAGTGGCAAGAAATGATATACCACAAAAAAAAAATACACATGTTAAAAAAGCTTTTAAAAAATTAACAAGTTAAATAAAATACATTTCTTTAGTTCACTTACCATTACTTGCCCCCACCGACTCCCGTTGCGCAGCTTACTCACGAACCAATCCACCAGGCACAGGAACCCATAAAATAAAAAAACATAAAATAATAAACATTAAACTAAAAATCCAAATCAATCCACGGGTCTTCTATTTGTAATCCATCTTTATCTTCATCTGTATTCTTCTTTCTTCTATCTTCTTCCGGGCGGGGCGGGGTCTTCTTTCCATCTTCGGCCACGCCCTAGTCTTCTTTCTTGTCCGGATGTCCTTCCTCCGCGGCGTCTGGCTTCAAAATGAAAGGACATAGGCTTTGAAAGGCCTATGACGTCACATTTTCATCATATGGTTCCCACGGCCCTGATTGGGCCGTGAAAAACATGTGTTTTGGCCGATAAAAATAAAAATGATGACGTCACTTAAAGGCAATGAAAGCACAGCCAATCAGAATGGCTTTGCTTCAATTGCCTTTAAGATGACGTCATGAAAAGACACATGGCCGCCCTCACATGGTATGGTAGCCAATCAGAGCGTGAGAACTCCATCCCTACTCTGATTGGCTCTATTATACCATGTGACAGAGGCTTGGGGGAAAAAGGATGTGACGTAATTGAAAGCTTGTCACATGGTACTAGAGCCAATCAGAGCGTGGGAACTCCATCCCTACTCTGATTGGCTGTAGTACATCACATTCTTTTCCCCCCCAAGCCTCTGTCACATGGTATACTAGAGCCAATCAGAGTAGGGATGGAGTTCCCACGCTTTGATTGGCTATCATACCATGTGAGGGCGGCCATGTGTCTTTTCATGACGTCATCTTAAAGGCAATTGAAGCAAAGCCATTCTGATTGGCTGTGCTGTCATTGCCTTTAAGTGACGTCATCATTTTTATTTTTATCGGCAAAAACACATGGTTTTCACGGCCCAATCAGGGCCGTGGGAACCATATGACGAAAATGTGACGTCATAGGCCTTTAAAAGCCTATGTCGTCTCATTTTGAAGCCAGACGCCGCGGATGAAGGACCTCCCACAGAAGAAGAAGGCCAGGGCATGGCCGAATATGGAAAGAAGACCCCGCCCCGCCCGGAAGAAGATAGAAGAAAGAAGAATACAGATGAAGATAAAGATGGATTACAAGTAGAAGACCCGTGGATTGATTTGGATTTTTAGTTGAATGTTTATTTTTTTGTATTGTTTATTATTTTATGGGTTCCTGTTCGTGGATTGGTTCGTGAGTAAGCTGCGCAACGGGAGTCGGTGGGGGCAAGTAATGGTAAGTGAACTAAAGAAATGTATTTTATTTAACTTGTTAATTTTTTTAAAAGCTTTTTTAACATGTGTATTTTTTTTTTTTTATGGTATATCATTTCTTGCCACTGTATGTATGTATGTATATATGTCTAGAGAGATATATACATACAGGGTAAGAAATAATGTTGTTTTAAAAGCTTGATTTGATGTGTTTTAAATTAATTTGACTATGCAGCTATGCTTTATTGTGAGTTTAAAGTATTTTAAAATTAGATAGATGTAATTGTTGATATTGTATTGTGTGTTTGAGGGAGGTCAGGGCTAGCCTTGGTTTTAAAGTTTGTATTCCGGTTGGTACTTTGTATATTTTTTCACATGCTGAATTGTTCTGCTCGAGGCGTGAATTAGTTAATTGTTTCATTGTTCGGGATGGACTGTCAAATGTTTATTGATGTAAATAATGATTGCTAATTGATTTTTGTTTACTTGATTGGATAGAATAGTTGACTTGTTTGGAAGTGTTTGTATTTTGCTTGCAATGATATTATTAACATTAATTTGCAGAATGTATATGGTGCATAGATTTTATGCATCATTTATACAATGTAAATGCAATGTATTGATTGGAATGTGAGGTTTTTCTTTGTCATTTGATGATTTAGATTGTAAGATCAGTTAGGATTATTAAAGGAAATTCATTGTAATGTAGTGTGTCTGTATGGAGAAGTGTTATTTGTAGGACAGTATGGTTTTGATAACCCTTCTACATTTATTTGTATATTGGTTCATCATGTGTGTGTATATACTTTATATATATATATATATATATATATATATATATATATATATATATATATATATATACAGTATATATAGTTGCATGATGAAGCCACTGTACAAATTCATGGGTGAAGGGTGGGTATCGGGCCAGTGTGGCTTAACCCCTTAATTACCTTTGCGGTTATTATCCGATAAGGTGTTTAAGGGGTTAATTGATATCTGAATGTAATTGCAATGTATTGCCTTGGTTTTGGCAAGGTATTTTGTGGACAAGACAAGGATGTTGCTGGCGACGGACACTTCGTATTGATGAGGTCAGTAGTATTTTATTTATTTGAATATGCTAGTTAATGTTTTTAATAATGGGCAATTAATCTATTATCCATATCTGGATAATAGTTATTTTGCACATTATTGTACTGTAGGTGTTGGGGGGGGGGGTGTATGTATTGAATGTATAGGCCAGGTTTATTTTTTTTACATTCAGGGTTTGTTCAGTGGTTCTGCGTGGGACCTCTGGAGACCACCTGTGGTTTCCTCGGGTATCCCACGGGTATCAGGCTGGTGGTTCCATGGGTGACACATGCGGGGATGAAGCTGTGTGGTCCCACTTCTGTGGGGGCACCGCTGACCCGTAGTCTGCGGGGATGAAGCTGTGTGGTCCCACTTCTGTGGGGGCACAGCCGACCCGTAGGTGCGGGGATGATGATGTGTGGTCCCACTTCTGTGGGGGCACCGCAGACCCGTAGTGAGCACCCGTGAGTTCCCCAGACCCCCGTGGGAACAACCCATGGCCCCTCAGACAACTGTGGGTCTGATCCGGGTCTCCCAGACATCCTTGGGCCTACCGTGGGGACCCAATTGTGGCCCACAGTGACCCAAGGAGACCACCTGGGGGCCATGGTGCTGGCGGGACCCACCAGCAGGCCTCCAGAACCTGTTTAAAAAGGGCTGCTGGTACCCTGTAGGTCTGTCCAGGTGCCCCGCCAGCCCACCGGGGACTCGCGTGGGGCTGCGTTATGAACCCTGTATGTAAAAGGATAAATCTAGTATTTATGGGGGGGCACAGGGGGTGGGTAATGTATTTAATAAATAGAATGATGTTTATTGTGGGTCACTGTGTTGTTTTTATTGTGGGTACTGGGGGTAGGGGGGGGGTGTTTCCCCAACGGTATGTGGGTAGGCCTCCCTTGTGGTACTGGGTGAGGGTGGTTAGGCCTCACGGGGGGGGGGTTAGTGTGGGAGAGTATGTAGGCATCCCGAGTGGTGGGTGAGGGTGGGTTAACCCCTTAATGACTGTAGCGGTTAATAACCGCTATGGTGATTAAGGGGTTAGGGGACATTACTTTGGATGTTTTAATTTTTGTGTCTGTTTTGCAGAAGCGGAGGGGCCATGGCCAGGATGGGGGGGGTACCGGTATGTGGGTAGGGGTTGAGGGTGGTTAGACCTCACAGTATGCACATCGTGTCCCCCCCCCCTCCCCACATTTTCATACATTGCACTCACAGCAATACAAGCAGGGAGATTTAACAGAAACATTAGGGGGAGGGGGCTTTATACAGATCACAGTCAAGGAGGTGGGGTTATAACCCACTCCCCCTCCCCACATTTACATAAACTGCACTCACAACAACACAGGCAGAGAGATTTAACAGAAACATTGGGGGGAGGGGGCTTTAAACAGATTACACTCAAGGCAGAGAGATTTAACAGAAACATTAGGGGGGAGGGGCCTTTAAACAGATTACACTCAAGGCAGAGAGATTTAACAGAAACATTAGAGGGGTGGGGACTTTACACAGATTACACTCAAGGCAGGGAGATACAGGGGATGTGCTGTACTGTATGTTGTTTATTGCAATGCTTCAATGTGTGTACAGTATAATGTTTTTTACAATTAGATAGATGTAATCCTTGGTATTGTAAGGGTTAGTGTTGGTTTTAAATGTTGTATTCTGGTTGGTACTTATATATTGATTTTTGTTTACTTGATGGCTTAAAATAGTTGACTTGTTTGGAGTTATCTGTATTTTGCTTGCAATGATATTGTTCACATTCATTTGCAGAATGTATATGGTGCATAGATTTTATGCATCATAAATACAATGTAAATGCAATGTATTGATTGGAATGTGAGGTTTTTCTTTGTCATTTGATGATTTAGATCAGGGCTGCACAACACGCGGCCCGCGGGCCGCATGCGGCCCGCCTGGCCTCTCTGTGTGGCCCTCGATGAGATTTAAAAAAAAAAAAAAAACTTTGAAAAAATTTTTTTTTTGAAAAAAAAAAAAACTTTGAAAAAAAAAAAACTTTGAAAAAAAAATGGCGCCAATTCCCTGCGGTCCCGGCGCGCATGCGCTAGGCCCGCTCCGTCCCCCCCCCTTCCCTGCTCCCAACGCGGGGCGGAAGGGGAAGCAACATGCAGCTCCTCTGCGGGCCCGCTCCCCCCCCCTGCTCCCAACGTGGGCCGGAGGGGGAAGCAACACACAGCTCCTCTGCGGGCCCGCTCCCCTCCCCCTTCCCTGCTCCCAACGCGGGGCGGAAGGGGAAGCAACATGCAGCTCCTCTGCGTGCCCGCTCCCCTCCCCCTTCCCTGCTCCCAACGCGGGGCGGAAGGGGAAGCAACATGCAGCTCCTCTGCGGGCCCGCTCCCCCCCCTGCTCCCAACGTGGGCTGGAGGGGGAAGTAATAATTAAATAATTCAGCTCCTCCAGCGGCCTGCTTCTCACCGCTTCCCTCCGCGGCCAGCTTCTCGCGTCCCCCACGAGCTCACCTCCCGTGCCCTCCTCCCCCCCCTTCCCCCAACCCGCGCCCCCAAGCCCACCTCCCGTCCCAGGCAGCTGCCGCAGGGATATCGGGGGCAGGAGGAGCAAGCGTCCGGCGGCAACCTGCACCCACCCGGGTCAAGGTAAGTCACTGTCACTGTTAGTCACTGTCACCCAAGTCACTGTCACCCACCCACCCACTGTCACCCACCCACCCACTGTCACCCACCCACCCACTGTCACCCACCCACCCAGTCACTGTCACCCAGTCACTGTCAAGTCACTGTCACCCACCCAGTCACTGTCACCCAGTCACTGTCAAGTCACTGTCACCCACCCACCCAGTCACTGTCACCCACCCAGTCACTGTCACCCACCCACCCAGTCACTGTCACCCACCCAGTCACTGTCACCCTGTCACCCAGTCACTGTCACCCACCCACCCAGTCACTGTCACCCACCCACCCACTGTCAGTGTCACTGTCACCCACCCACCCAGTTACCCACCCACCCAGTCACTGTCCCACCCTGTCACTGTGTCCCACCCTGTCACTCTTCCCACCCAGTCACTGTGTCCCACCCCGTCACTGTCACCCACCCAGTCACTGTCACCCACCCAGTCACTGTCACCCACCCAGTCACTGTCATAGTCACTGTCACCCACCCAGTCACTGTCACCCACCCAGTCACTGTCAAGTCACTGTCACCCACCCAGTCACTGTCACCTACCCACCCACTGTCACCCACCCACCCAGTCACTGTCACCCAGTCACTGTCAAGTCACTGTCACCCACCCAGTCACTGTCAAGTCACTGTCACCCACCCACCCAGTCACTGTCACCCACCCACCCAGTCACTGTCACCCACCCACCCAGTCACTGTCACCCACCCAGTCACTGTCACCCAGTCACTGTCACCCACCCACCCAGTCACTGTCACCCACCCACCCACTGTCAGTGTCACTGTCACCCACCCAGTCACCCACCCACCCAGTCACTGTCCCACCCTGTCACTGTGTCCCACCCTGTCACTCTTCCCACCCAGTCACTGTGTCCCACCCCGTCACTGTCACCCACCCAGTCACTGTCACCCACCCAGTCACTGTCACCCACCCAGTCACTGTCATAGTCACTGTCACCCACCCAATCACTGTCACCCACCCAGTCACTGTCACCCACCCAGTCACTGTCACCCACCCAGTCACTGTCACCCACCTATCCACCCAGTCACTGTCACCCACCCAGTCACTGTCACCCACCCAGTCACTATCACCCACCCACCCAGTCACTGTCAAGTCACTGTCACCCACCCAGTCACTGTCACCCACCCACCCACTGTCACCCACCCACCCAGTCACTGTCACCCAGTCACTGTCAAGTCACTGTCACCCACCCACCCAGTCACTGTCAAGGTCACTGTCACCCACCCACCCAGTCACTGTCACCCACCCAGTCACTGTCACCCAGTCACTGTCACCCACCCACCAGTCACTGTCACCCACCCACCCAGTCACTGTCAGTGTCACTGTCACCCACCCACCCAGTCACCCACCCAGTCACTGTGTCCCACCCAGTCACTGTGTCCCACCCAGTCACTGTGTCCCACCCAGTCACTCTTCCCACCCAGTCACTGTGTCCCACCCCGTCACTGTCACCCACCCAGTCACTGTCACCCACCCAGTCACTGTCACCCACCCACCCAGTCAATGTCATAGTCACTGTCACCCACTCAGTCACTGTCACCCACCCAGTCACTGTCACCCACCTATCCACCCAGTCACTGTCACCCACCCAGTCACTGTCACCCACCCAGTCACTGTCACCCACCCACCCAGTCACTGTCACCCACCCACCCAGTCACTGTCACCCACCCACCCAGTCACTGTCACCCACCCAGTCACTGTCACCCAGTCACTGTCACCCACCCAAGGGGGAGAGTGATGTGAGGTGCAAGGGGGGGAGAGTGATGTGAGGTGCAAGGGGGGGAGAGGGATGTGAGGTGCAAGGGGGGGAGAGGGATGTGAGGTGCAAGGGGGGGAGAGGGATGTGAGGTGCAAGGGGGGGGAGAGGGATGTGAGGTGCAAGGGGGGAGAGGGATGTGAGGTTCAGGGGGGGAGAGGGATGTGAGGTTCAAGGGGGGAGAGGGATGTGAGGTGCAAGGGGGAGAGGGATGTGAGGTGCAAGGGGGCAGAGGGATGTGAGCTGCAGGGGGGAGGGATGTGAGCTGCAGGGGGGAGGGATGTGAGCTGCAGGGGGTGGTGGGATGTGTGTGGGGTGTAGGGGGGTATTGTGTGTTTGATGTGGAGGGGGGTATTGTGTGTTTGATGTGGAGGGGTGTATTGTGTGTGGGTGAGGGGGAGAGATGGGGGTATGAGAGATAGATGGGGAGTATCGCAATGGTTGATAGTGTTGGGTTCTGGGGGAGATATGAGGATGATGATGGGTGCTGGAGGAGAGATGATGATGATGATGATGATGATGATGATGATGATTTTACCCGTGCGGCCCAATTTATTTTTCCTTGGAGCAGTTCGGCCCTTCGCACTTTACGAGTTGTGCAGGCCTGATTTAGATTGTAAGATCAGTTAGGATTATTAAAGGAAATTCATTGTAATGTAGTGTGTCTGTATGGAGAAGTGTTATTTGTAGGACAGTATGGTTTTGATAACCCTTCTACATTTATTTGTATATTGGTTCATCATGTGTGTGTATATATATATATATATATATATATATATATATATATATATATATATATATATATATAGGGATTGTTGATATATATATATATATATATATATATATATATATATATATATATATATATTTGTTTATCTTCATGTATTTATTTATTTAGATTTATTTATTAATTGTGGGGCTGCTGTGCGTGAATTTTTTTTATTGTTGGTAGCAGGGGTGGGTGAAGGGGGTATTTGGCCTTTGGTGTGAGTTTAGGACTTGCGGGGGGTAGCGGGTGCACTTTACCCCTTCACGACCGTAGCAGTTAATACCGCTACGGTCGTGAAGGGGTTAAGTGCACCCGCTACCCCCCCCCCCCCCGCAAGCCCTAAACAACCACCGTTGGGGCTAATACCCCCTTCACCCACCCCCACTACCCACAATAAAAAAAATTCACGCACAGCAGCCCCACA
Source organism: Ascaphus truei (assembly GCF_040206685.1). Taxonomy (NCBI): domain Eukaryota; kingdom Metazoa; phylum Chordata; class Amphibia; order Anura; family Ascaphidae; genus Ascaphus; species Ascaphus truei. Next base: position 22,917,400 of record NC_134484.1, on the reverse strand, counting down.
ATTAATAAATAAATCTAAATAAATAAATACATGAAGATAAACAAATACATATATATATATATATATATATAATATGTACAATAGAGGACTGCGCTATTGTGTGAATTGCCAGAAATTAATGGTATAACTAAATGTTAAATAAATATAAATTAATAAAAATGTAATTGATAAAATATATGATTAAAAAATGGATATATACCAAAAATGCATATAAATCAATGTCTAATAAACAAACAATTCAAAAATAGAAATAAAATACGTGGTGCTGTGAACCTTCCTTTGTCTGCTCAATGCAGATGGTCCTATAGAGTCCAAACCAATATGTCCAGTATTTGGGGAGTAAATGTAGCACTAACAGGAAAAACAGGCAGCTTCTTTAAAAGGGTACAACGACCGCCCTCTCCACCTGCATAGAAAAATACAAGAAAAAGAAGCTCCAAATCCTAGTGCATTACTGTGCAAAATCGATATATTTAATTCCCAAAAATCTCAATAAAAGAACTCACAAACATAGAACAAATAAAAGCATGTTATGAGATATACTCATGCTCCTAGGACCAGGAAACACTGCTTTGCTGCTGAGATGAGTCTGTGACACCACTGGATCCAATGCTGCCTTTGTTGTTCACCGCCTGCAGGAACTAACGTCATAGGCACTCCGCAGATGATCTCTCCCAGGGTACAACACCAACGATGATCTTTTGGTTCCCACCGGGGATGGTAGATGCGGCACACCAGTGGATGACGTCACATGAATAGTAGATGATACCGGATCGGTATAATGTCCGAACAGCACTAAAGCAAGTGTCTAGGAAGACTTCTTCAGGGGATGGGCTCTGGGTGTGTAGTATGGCATATATATACACCCACGAGTCCAATTAGCTGGATTGAGTAACAGGCAAACAGTGTGTCGGCAATCTACATAACTAAATGATCAAATTGTGTACATATGTGAACACCTAATCATAGATCTCCACAAAAAGATATCTGCCAACACACAATGACATAATATAAAATTAATGACATTCATATTTATATTTATATATTAAAATAATAAATCAAACTTACAATTGGTGTCCTTACTTGATTATACGGACCACAGGTTATATCTAGGGATATCAAAATACCCCAATTGAACTGATTATACAGAGATGATATTAATACTAGTTAACACTTAATAGGTATGGCTTGAGGAGGGTAGATCTAATAACAAATATTAATGATTAAGAGTTGAATAGTTACTGAACAATTGATTAACTTATATTGGTATGATGAATAAATAAACTGAATATATCATAATTGGGCTGTTTATGGATCAAAAAATCTATCATGGAATTTAAGCAATGGTCCATTACAAATTATTCTTATGTTATCAATTAGATTTATATAGCAATATTGGATAATGAGTATAATAACTAGGCATGTATATCAAATACCCCTTAGATTAGAGGTTGATGTGTTTGCTAATTTGCATAAATTCCTCCAACAAGGGAAATCTTCTAAATATATGGATCTCCCTATACAGTAGAAACAGCGTGGAAGAGAGCAACATGATAATCCAAACTAAATTTAGTATGGAGTTTTAGAAATATATTTGGAAGTTTAGACCGGACATGTATCCTAGGTCACATGCATAACCAGCCTAGCAAGATTGCATGGTTCAGCCAATCTCTCGACACTCCCCAATATAAATTGGGGGGGTGGGGAAAGGGGGGGGTAGGGGGGGAGGAGGGGGGAAGGGGAAAAGGGAAGGATGGTGTAGTGTTGTGAATGATTATGTGTGTGAATATATATATATATATATATATATATATATATATATATATATATATATATATATATATATATATATATATGTGTGTGAATATTGGTTGAGACTGATGTGTGATATCAATGATTTGTAAATGAGCCCAAAGGGCACTGTGCTCAAATGTATATGTGAATAATATATAGTTATGTGTATAGCTATTAGTGGATGTTATATTAATTCCCCACTATATTTGATGAATATTATAAGTGATAATGTGAATCTCCACATAGGTGTGAATTATTAATAATCTATAATTGGTGATCACGGAGGGAACATGTCAAGCACGTTCAACCCAGACCTCCGTGATCGCCCAACTTGTGAGGGGTGAGGTTCAAATAATTGAAAGGAAAAAAGGAGGAATAATCACAATATAGGCAGATTAAGATTCAAATGACTGTGCTGACATCGATACAATCATTCAGGCCTTCTGGACTAAGTGTATTCAATTCGTAGATCCAGTATGTCTCTCTAAGATTAAGGAGTTTGTGCTTATCTCCACTCAAAAGTGTCGAATTGATTGCCTCAATAACCATGACTACTAGAGAAGACGGATCTTTGTTGTGCTTCAATTCATAGTGTCTGGAAAGACTGTGTGTTTTTAACCCGTGTATTATATTACGTCGATGTTCCAGGAATCGTATACATAGGGCCCTTTTGGTTCTACCAATATACTGAAGCCCACAGGGGCACATGATTGCGTAAACAATATAGGTGGACAGACAGTTACCTTTTATTTGATGTATAGATCCATTTGAATAGGATGTAATATTCTCTGTCTTCTTTAAATGTTTGCACGTAAGGCATCTTGAGCGATTGCACACGAAGTTGCCATTTCTTATATTCTTATTTGTTTGTGCAGTATTTTGAAAAATTTTCAGTCTACTTGGTGCCACAATTGATTTTATATTTCTGGCCTTCTGGAATACCACCGATATTTTTGGTGGCAGATTTTTCCCTATGATTGGATCACTGAGTAGAATTTCCCAGTGTTTGTTTAATATATTTTTAATTTTTTGTGAGGCACAGTTAAATTGCGTTATAAACTGAGGAATGCAAGTCTGTTTTTTATCCATGGTATGCATCTTTTTGTTTCTTGATATTGTATTGCCCTTTGACTGATCTAAAAGTTTTTGTCTATCTAGTTGACCCACTTGTTTGAAAGTCTCCATGACCATATAATTGTTGTAATCCCTACATATATATATACAGTATATACACACACATGCTCCGGAGCTGAACCGCTTTGGTGGGTGCCGGTATCCCTCTGCTTGGTTTACATGCCGCAGTCACGTGATCGGGACCTTTAAATGCAGAGGGATACCGGCACCTCATAAAGGGGGCTGTATCTCAGGGAGCAGGGGGTCCCCGGACCTGAAACCAACGCGGTTCAGCTCCGGAGACCCCCTGCACATCTACACTATGAATAAAAATGTATTTTAAATGTATTTATTTATATTCATGTATTTATTTATTTATTTAGATTTATTTATTTATTGTGCTGCTGCTGTGTGTGAATTTTTTTATTGTGGGTAATGGGTAGTGGGTAGTGGGTGTGGGTGTGGTTATTTACACAGGATCCCCCTCCCCACATTTACATACAGTACACTGCACTCAGAAACACAGGCAGGGAGATTTAACCGACACAATAGGGGGAGGGGGGCATACACAGATTAGTCAAAGCAGGGAAGTTTAGCAGACACAATAGGTATGGGGAGGGTTTTTTACATAGATTACAGTCAAGGCAGGGAAGTTTAACACACACAATAGGGGGAGGGTTTTTTACATAGATTAGTCAAGGCAGGGAAGTTTAACACACACAATAGGGGGAGGGGGTCTTACACAGGTTACAGTCAAGGCAGGGAGGTTTAACACACACACTAAAAATATGTATTTAATGTATTTATTGTTTATTCTGCCTTAACCCTTCATTGCCTTAGCGGCTATCAGCTATGGTAATGAAGCAGCATTTCTGTATTTTTAATAATATTGTGCAGGAGCAGGGGGTCCCCTGAGCATTAATTTCTGGCTCAGGGAACCCCCTGCTCACTGTACAATATTATTAAAAATACAGAAATGCTGCTTTATTACCATAGCACATAGCCGCAAAGGTAAAGAACGATTCTTTATTGATGTGTGTGTTTTATTCATACTGTAGATGTGCAGATGGTCTCCGGAGCAGAAACGTTTTTGTTTTAGGTCCGGGGACCCCCTGCTTCCCGAGATACAGGCCCCATTAGGGGGTGCCGGTATCCCTCTGCTTGGTTTACATGCCGCGGTCATGTGATCGGGACCTTTAAATGCAGAGGGATACCGGCACCTCATAAAGGGGGCTGTATCTCGGGGAGCAGGGGGTCCCCGGACCTGAAACCAACGCGGTTCAGCTCTGGAGACCCCCTGCACATCTACACTATGAATAAAAATGTATTTTAAATCATTTTTAATGTGCCAATGTTTGCGCAGAGAGAGCAGCGGATCTCTCTCTGCTGCAAACACATCTCGCCAGGGGACGGCCTATAGTATCATTGATGTGCATATACAGTACTGTATGTGTATGTTAGGTGTTATAGGGGTTGTTGTTATACAGTATATACTGTATATATACAGTATATACTGCATTACAATTCATGAATTTCTCGGCTTCAAAGACAACAGCTCGCAAACGCCCCCATGCGTTTTTACACGGCATTGCAGTATTGCAGCCAGCGGGAATAAAATGCTTAAATCACGGGCGCGATATAACGCAATACACTCCGGGAGAAAACGATACAAAACCGCACATCACCGGGATATTCCGAAATTCGCGGAACTAGCCAAGTTCGAATAAAGTTGGTCGCCACTGTATGCTGATGCTGCTGAGAATCGGCGCCTCGCTTCTAAAAGTAACGAATTCCTGGAAATCTCTATGAAGGAAATTGACAGGCTTAATACAGAGCTTAAAGTCTCCCAGGAGGAGATTTGCTACTTCAAAAAAGAGATGGAAGTCGTTCGGGAAGAGAGATGCTACTTGAAAACAGAGATACGTTCTATGAGAGATGCCTCCGAAGAGTTAAATAGTAGGTTTGAAACTATAAACCAAATGAGTAAGAACTTCTCTGTCCAAGCCAGTGAAGGAGATAAAAGACTCCATGAATCAGAAGAGGAGAAGAGACTATTGATAGAAGAAAAGTCAAGGATGCAATTAGCGCTGGAAAAAGCAGAGGGTGACTGGGAAAAAGAAAAATATCAGTTGGAGAATGACAGGGTGATCTTGTCAAGTAAGCTGGAGAATGCCTACACTGATTCTGCCCAGTACCAGACTTTCATGGCTCAAGTTGACGCAGCACTGGAAGAATCTCAGAAAGAGGTTCACAGGCTTACTACAGAGCTGGAAGCCACTAAGGAGAAGAGTTGCCACTTCAACACAGAACTGTTTTCATTGAGAGAAATCTTCGAAGGGTTAAATATCAGTTTTGAAACTGTAACCCAAGAGTGCAAGAATCTCTATGTCCAAGTCAGTGAAGGAGATAAGAAACTCTATGAATTGGGAGAGGAGAAGAAACAGTTGTTCCAGGAAAAGTTAGACGTGCAGACAGCACTGCAGAATGCAGAGAGAGTGCTGCAAGAAGAACGTGTCTCCCTGGAGCGGCGCACACAAGCAGAAAATATGCTGCAGAGTCAGCTGCGAGAACTGCGTACACATCTGCAGGACACGAAGGAGAAATGGGTGAATGCTGAAGAAAAGCAGCGAGTTCTGCAGGAAGAAAGTTTCCAGACTGCCTACAAAATAAAGATGCTGCAAGATTATTTGAGTACCCAGTGTGTCCCCAAAGAACAGCATGAGGAGCTTAAGGCCACACTGAGCATAACCAGAGCCTCGCTGGAGGAAGAGCTAAAGCTAGCAGCTGAACACACATCTCAGCAACTCACAGCGCTGCAGGCGCAGATCGCTGAGCTCAAGACACAGCTTACCAAAAAGGAGAGAGAGAAGGTGTCCGTCTGTCAAGTGGCTGGCCTGACACAGCGCTATGAGGTCAAAATGGATGATGCCTGCAAATTATTGGACCACACAGCCCGTGATAAGGTCCGGCTGCAGCTGGAGCTGTACAATGCCCAGGAGGAGTACCGGCAGCTGCAGATCAGAAATTAAGAAGATGCAACATATCTAAGCTTTACTCTGAGTCAGCTGGGAGATATGGAGTCGCGACTCAACTCCTAAAAAGCTGAACTGACAACTGCTTTGAGTGGGAAAAGAAGTGCAGAAGGACAGCTTCAAGAGCTGAAAACTCGAATAGCTGGTTTTTCATTGGGTGGTGCCACGAAACGGCAGTCGCAAGAGGAGACCATGGAGAGCAAACTCTGTGTCCCCAATGACTCATGTGGAAAGGCTGCAGCCATCCTTGATGCCCACATTCCTGATGTCTCTGCCCCTCCTTTTGGGTTGAACGCACCCATTCAGAGGTTCCTTGCAGCAACCAATGTACCTGTGGAGTTCCCTCTGCCCGCTGACAAACCACCAGAGGTGGGTCACCTTGAGTCCACTTTTCATCAAGGCCTCCGGGAAGAACCTGGATGATCGTCTGGAGAACTCTCTCGAGAGGGGGTAGTAATGTCAGGGTCGCCTAGACCTCCTGCCTAGCCATAGCTTCTTTGTCCACTGAGTGTGCTGCTGCCTTCTGTTGGCTCTGGGTTCCTCTGTCTGTCTGTCTTCTTGTTGCTCCTCTCTCTGTCTTATAGTTCGGTTTCCTGTCTGTTTCCTTTGCCTTTGCTTCAAGTCAGACTCCTATGCACATGCCTCTGTCTTTGATTCCTGATCTGTTCCTGTACCTGTATTTGAGTCTGTTCACAGTAAAAGCCCTTGCTAGTAATCTGGCTTGTCCCTGTTTGTTCCTTGCTCCCCGGTCTCAGTCCCTGCTCCCCGGTCTCAGTCCCTGCTCCCCGGTCTCAGTCCCTGCTCCCCGGTCTCAGTCCCTGCTCCCCTGTCTCAGTCCCTGCTCCCCGGTCTCAGTCCCTGCTCCCTGTTCTCAGTCCCTGCTCCCGGACCTGTCCTGCCCCGCCTGTCCTGTTCCAGTCTCCTCGTTGCCGACCTCTGCTTGTTACCTGACTTCGCTACCTGCCGCCTGCCTCGGACCCTTGCTTGTTACCTGACTTTGCTACCTGCCGCCTGCCTCGGACCCCTGCTTGTGACCCCTACTTCGCTTCCTGCTGTTCCAGACACCGAGATCCTACCCCCCACAGGAGTCTCCCATGACACATACCATTCGACTGAGCGACCCTGCCCCGTTATGGGAACGTTCTCGCCGCATAGCACCCCGAGACGTGGAAGAGGTGAGGAGATTACTAGCCGAAATGGAGGAAGCTGGTATCGTTCACAGATCACGCACTCCCTATGCCTCACCTATCGTAGTGGTTCGCAAAAAGAATGGGACCATAGGCCTCTGCGTGGACTATAGGACCTTGAACAGCCGTACGGTGCCTGATCAGTATACCCTTCCACGAATCGAGGACCTCTTGAACGCCCTGACGGGAAGTAAATAGTTCAGTGCACTGGATTTGAGATCGGGGTATTATCAAATACCGCAGGACCTTCATCATTTTCATGTCATAATGCTTTCGTTAAACATTAATGAGATCAATATGAATCTCATTGCAAAAACGCCCTCTATATGCTAACAGCAAGAGGGACGTGAGGGAATTAAAACGGTATATTTACCCCATATATAAGGATCACCACAGGCACCTACAGGGCTAATCATGGCCCGTCCATAGCCAGGATCCATTTAATTTATTCACCTCCCATGGTGGTGATTGGCCAATCTGCAAAGCCACTCCCCCGGCCGATCATCATAAAACACCAGGGAAGTGACTGTTTCCATACTCTTTCTACCTTGACAAAGCGCAGACGCGCGAAACGATCGTCGGTTTTATGACGTCACACCGGTGACGTCATCAGTGAGTGCGGAGCGGAGAGCATTGTGCGAGCTGCTTCTGCCCAAGATACCAGGCTGTATATGGCTGGGCTAAGACTGCAGCGGGGGATTGTAGATTTCTACACCGTACTGCAGATCTGTTTTGTTGCTTTGCTGACAACGCTGTAAACGTATTGATTGACGGTTTGTCTCCGGCCTGGAGTCTTGTTTGTCAGGACTCCACATGAGGGGAATCTGAGATAATATAGGGAATACTTCCAAGAGAGACCCACAACACATTCCCTGATTTAGGAGGCAGCTGATATATAGTTTAGAGACACTGGCAGAATCCAGCTCTTAACTACTGGGGCAGTACAGCACAATTTCCTTCTAGATAGGACACAAACGCTTACCACATACAGGTTGGGTGTGTTAGAGGTCCTTTCTATGACTATGGTACACAAACTCCACCTGCAACATACAAGAACGTGTGCACATTTGGAGGGTTATGCATTAGTCTGTGAGGACATACCATAGGTATTTGTTGCTGTTAGCCGCGTGCTGACTATACTAGGTCAGATTGAGCACTCCACTCTCTGCACCCATTCCCTGTTCTTTTTAACAATTTGTACTTGTCTTTGTATAACTGTTTAATAAACTATTTTTACTGTGTATCACTAAATGGTATATGGGTTTTTTACCCAGGGATTGAATCTTTCCCAACCATTTAATAGTATAGGTGAGTGCAAATAGGATCTCTTTTGGGTTTTTCCTTTTAACCCTTCCCTGCCTTAATATTATCAAATACCTATGGATCTGGAAGACCAGGAGAGAAAGGCTTTCATCTGCCCGCTAGGGTTCTACCAGTTCACCCGCATGCCGCAAGGGATATGCGGTGCTCCTGCCACCTTTTAGAGGCTAATGGAAAAGACCCTGGGGGACCTGAACCCGCAAGAATGCTTGGTGTACCTGGACGACATTATAGTGTTCGGGAAGACGCTAGAGGAGCATGAGGAGCGGCTGATGAAGGTGTTGGATCGACTGCAAGGGGAGGGGCTGAAACTGTCCCTGGATAAGTGCAAATTCTGCCGCATGTCCATGACATATGTGGGTCACATTGTGTCAGCTGAAGGGATATCCACCGACCCAGGGAAGATGAAGGCAGTGGTGAATTGGCTCCAAACTAACAAAATCCAAGAACTTCGATCCTTCCTGGGGTTCTGCGGCTACTACCGTCGATTCGTGGAGGGCTATTCCCGCAAGGCTAAACTCCTGAATTATCTCTTAAAAATCTGTCCCGAGGACACCGGCAGGAAACCACCAAAGCACAAATGCCATTTGGAGAGAAATGGACCTCTGCTTGTGAGGAAGCATTCTTGAAATTGAAAGCCAGCCTAACGCAGGCCCCAGTGCTGGCCTATGCCGACCCCGATCGAGAATACGTTCTACACGTGGATGCCAGCTTCAGTGGCCTGGGAGCAGTGTTGCACCAGAAACATGACACCAGGCTCCGCCCAGTGGCATATGCGAGTCGAAGCTTGACTCCAAGCGAACAGAACTATCTTGTCCACAAGCTGGAGTTTCTAGCCCTCAAATGGGCTGTAGTGGATAAGCTACATGATTACTTGTATGGGGTACAGTTTGAAGTACGGACAGACAATAATCCAATGACATACATCAACACGTCCGCCAAATTAGATGTGACAGGCCATCTGTGGTTTCCGGCGCTGGCCAACTATCGTTTCAACCTCAAGTATAAACCAGGGAACACCAACGTAGGGGCCGATGCTTTGTCACGGAGACCGGGGCTCCAATCTGTTCTGGATGAGGAGGTATGGGAAGAAATTCCGGGGCCTGGCATACGTGCTCTATGCTCCATAGCCACAGTAGTTGACGATCAGGTCGCATTCTCTGAGCTAAGAGCAGCCGACTCATTTGGGTGTCAATCCCGTGCCGTCCCTCGGGCCTACCGAGGCTTGGAGGGAATGAACCTTACGGAAGACAAAATTATCGCCTGGAACGAGCTAGTGCAGCATCAAATTAAAGACCCAGTGGTAGAATTAGCTCGCCAAGCCCTGCAGCAAGGAAACCCCTCTATTCTTAAGCAAGCCCCCAGAGAATTGGTGAAATTCTTGTTGAACGAGTTCGGGAAATTCGAACTGGACAATTGCCTCCTGTATCGGGTCATACCCTACCATAATCATCCCGACCGGCGACAGCTATTCCTGCCCAAGATTCTGCGGAATATGGTCCTCAGGGCCCTACACGATGATCATGGCCATATGGGTGTCGACAAAACAATCGGGTTATTTCGGGACCGATTCTACTGGCCAAAGATGAGAGAATCCGTGGAATTGCATTGCCGACAGTGTACCCGCTGCATACAGAGGAAGACTCTCCCCACTCGGGCTGCCCCCATGGCACATTTGAAAAGCTCCGGCCCCATGGATTTGGTGTGTATGGACTTCTTAAGCATCGAGCCAGACTCCCGGGCATCGGTAATGTACTAGTGATTACGGACACTATACAAGATACGCACAAGCGTTCCCCACCAAAGCTCAATGATCGGTGACCGTGGCTAGAGTATTGTGGGAAAAATACTTCATTCACTATGGATTACCGAATCGACTACATTCGGATCAAGGCCGGGATTTCGAGAGCACTCTCATTAGAGATCTGCTGAAGTTGCTGAATATAGCTAAGTCACGAATGACCCCGTACCACCCAGAAGGAGATGCTATGCCTGAACGGTTCAACCGCACGCTACTTGACATGCTGGGAACGCTAACAGGCTCTCAGAAGACGGAGTGGAGCAAACATGAGGAGACACTGGTGCATGCATATAACTGTACTCGCCACGAGTCTACCGGGTATACTCCATACTTCTTGATGTTTGGAAGGGAAGCTAGACTGCCCGTGGATGTGCGACTGCGGATATCTACCAATGGGGTATCCAACAGGACGCATTTCCGATATGTACAAAGACTACAAGACAGTCTACAGCAGGCCTATAAATTGGTGGAAAAACGGCAGCGCAATTAAATGCAAGCAACAAAAGACGCTATGACCACAAGGTGAGGCATAAAGAGATTCGCCCGGGGGATGCTGTTCTTCTTCGTAATTTAGGCATTCCTGGAAAGCACAAATTGGCTGATCAGTGGAGAAATGGGGTGTATGAGGTAGAATCAAAGATGTCTAGCCTCCCGGTGTACCGCATCAAGATTCAGAAGGCCGGGTAAAGGTATGGCATAGGAATCATCTGCTCCCCATACTCAAGTAGGGGATAACGAATTGGAAGTGCCCACTGTTTCAATAGATGGAGAAGATGAAAGTACAGAGGTTGGCCCAGAGAGTGTAATAAATGCCACCTCTGAGAACCCTATGGAGGGAACCTCTCAAAGGGGCCTTCCGGCCGCGGGGGCATCTCCCGAAGGAGCTACGGGTAAAGAGCCCCTTGGTCATACAACAGAGACGCTGACTCCAATGAGCCAGCCAGGTTATGTGTTAGGATATATGCTGGGTGTGAATTAATATGATGAAGTGCTAAGGTACTGTACTGTTGCGATTACAGTAAAGTTGGTTGCATCACACATGTGTATGTATATGTTTCTTGCCCAGGGGAATCTCACATCACAGGGATCCTGGGTAAGTGGAGGCGCTGCGCTAATAACTGTTACCCCAGGCTCCCAGCTAGCAGAGGCCCAGATCTCCTGGAGCCACAGGTGCGTGCAGTTAACCGTAGTCGCTTAGTGTGTCAGAAAAAGGGCTACATATATATATATATGCAAATACAACTGTATGCTCATCTGCATGTCTTAGGCAGGTCTGCAACCCCACCTTTCCCCATTATCACCCAGCACACATCACTTCCACTGCAGCAAGGGATTCTGGGAAATGACATGCAAATGAGCACACAAAGGCGGGGTTGCAGACCTGCCTTAGACATGCAGATGAGCATACAGTTGTATTTGCATATTTGCTTTCCTGTGGAGGGTTTTTGTCACTTTTTTTACTCACCATAACTTAACTCAGTATTATGGTATATGGTATATGTTTTCTTTTCTTTTTTCTTTCATATATATATATATATATATATATATATATATATATATATATATATATATATATATATATATGAAAGAAAAAAGAAAAGAAAACAGGCGCACACCTAGTGCATTAAAGTTTAACAATAATTTTATTGAACATTTAAAACCAGACAAATGCCCACTCACAAGTAAAGCATTATTTGAAAGCAGTTATGAGATTGGCCCTCATAAGCCAGTGGTGCCGTTCGAGCCTGTAATGGTGTCCTCTCGTGCGCGGTCTCCTTCTACCGGAAGTGACGCTCACCCGGTCTGGTGTCCCGCACAAAACGGAAGTCCCTCCAGGAAACCGAGGCCTCTCCTGACTGCCTCTAGCTGCTGCACCACCAATCAAGCCAAACGATGTGTCCACTGATCTGCTTTGCCGAGCCTCACACAAGCTGCGTTCCTCTCAGTCTGCTCTCAGTGGGACAAATGTCTGCTCTGCTCTAGCCACGCCCTACGCGTTTCATCATCGATGATGACTTCTTCAGGGGCTACCCATTGGTTGTATCCCCACAGTATTTATAGTGAGGTTCATTTGCAAACATAATTAAAAACAATTAATCAATTACAACATTAATAAAACACTTTAAACTAGTCCATTGTTACAATTACTAATACTACACTGATCACAATGGACAAGTTCTAAGGACCACACAGTACTATTGGAGAATTTTATAGCTCATAAGATGTTGACAAATATATATGGGTAGAAAAAATGAATATTGTACTGAAACTACCTATTTGTGTAATAGCGATAATTGATAAATGTATTAAATCAACATGTAGTGCCATATAGATGTGTGGCTACTAATTGAATTAGCAAGTACTTACTAGTTGGATAGAGTTAACCATACTTCATGACAATAGATGACAATTAGTTGTGATTCTATTCATAAAACATGATTGGAAATTTGGAACAAGATTTAATTGAGAGATCCCAAGAATTGGAGAATACTATCAAAACTGAATACCATCAATTAACCCCTTTATAGTATGTTCAGCAAACAATGTGCTACATAAATTATACAAATCAGGTCTTAGGGCATGGTATAATACCTGTTGAATGATCCATCTGTGATTGATTACAATTGGAGTCAGAGGTGGAGCAAAGAAGATGGTTTAAGCAAGAACAGAAGAATGCTCAGAAAGGCTAGCAATGAAGTGATGAAGTGACTATGTATAAATGGTGTATAATATATGTGATATTAAATAATAATGTGTTTGTGATGTATTAATAAAGTGAAATGGAAAAATTGTAATGATAAAATATATTAATATAAAGAATAGATATTAAAGTGATTGGATAATGTGTATGTGTAGGTGATTATCCAAATATTTTAATAATGAAATATAAATGTGAAGTTAATGATATGAATGAATGTATAACCTCTATTGGTAATGACGTGTAAAATGTATAAAAATGTAAAAAATATTTGTTGAGACCTGTTCTGGACTCAAACAGACACATCCGCAGTACAATGCATTATTGGGAATGTATATAGCCATAATGGAATGTAATGCAATAAATGCCTCAAAAAAATCCTCAAAAAATTCTGTGAAGGATGAATATTTTAGAGAGTTGACATGTCACCATAGTTCAGAGGGAGTGCCGAAGCCCTCAAACCAGACCTCCGAAGGATCACCCACCTGGAGTGATCACACTATGGTGCTAATGTCTATGTGATCATTATGTCCCCTTGGGTGCAAAGTATCTAGAATATACATCCAATAGGTCTCCCTCATACACAATCTTTTAAAACGATCACCACCCATAAATGTAGGGGGAATGAACTCGATGCCCATAACTCGTAAGGACCAAGGATCTTTCGAATGTTCATTACAATAGTGGCGGGAGAGATTGTGTGTTTGACACCCATTGATTAAGTTTCTTCGATGCTCTAAAAACCTCGTGCTTAGGGCCCTTGATGTGCGGCCTACATATTGCGGCCTAAATACTGTGGGGATACAACCAATGGGTATCCCATGAAGAAGTCATCATCGATGATGAAACGCTTAGGGCGTGGCTAGAGCAGAGCAGACATTTGTCCCACTGAGAGCAGACTGAGAGGAACGCAGCTTGTGGGAGGCTCGGCAAAGCAGATCAGTGGACACATCGTTTGGCTTGATTGGTGGTGCAGCAGCTAGAGGAAGTCAGGAGAGGCCTCGGTTTCCTGGAGGGACTTCCGTTTTGTGCGGGACACCAGACCGGGTGAGCGTCACTTCCGGTAGAAGGAGACCGCGCACGAGAGGACACCATTACAGGCTCGAACGGCACCACTGGCTTATGAGGGCCAATCTCATAACTGCTTTCAAATAACGCTTTACTTGTGAGTGGGCATTTGTCTGGTTTTAAATGTTCCATAAAATTATTGTTAAACTTTAATGCACTAGGTGTGCGCCTGTTTTCTTTTCTTTTTTCTTTCATAGGTATTCCTAGGGAGTTGTGATCCCTTATAAACGGGCTGCCTATACCTGGATGCATTCACTTGGAACAGGACTCTGTGACTTTTAAGGTTTTTTAAAAGTTTTTTGGAAAAAAGTTTTTATTTTCATTTTTTCATATTTTTCATATTTTTTATATTTTTTATTTCATTCTAGATATTTTTTGTATTACAACACAAATTTTTTTTTTCCAGAAGCATTTTTTAACAATTTTGTTATGTACACTTTGTATTAAAGTTATTACACATTTTATCTTAGAATTACATAGGGTTTTATTCGAGCACGGCTAGTCCCGCGAATTCGGGTATACTCGGGTGTATTCAGGTTTCTGATAGTTTTCTGCCAGAGTGCATTGCGTTATTTTCCGGCCGGAATTTAAGCTTTTTATTCCGGCTGGATACAATACTGCAATGCCGTCAAAATACACATGGTGGCGCTTGCGAGCTATTCTCTGTGAAGCCGTCCCCTATAATGAATTGTAATGCAGTATATACTGTATACTATATACTGTATATACTGTATAACAACAACCCCTGTAAGCCCTAACATACAGTACTGTACAGTACTGTACTGTACTGTATATGCACATACATAAATGATACTACTGTATGGGCGGCGGGGGCGAGATGTGTTTGCAGCAGAGAGAGATCCGCTGCTCTCTCTCTGCGCAAACATTCGCACATTAAAAATTATTTGAAATACATTTTTATTGATAGTGTAGATGTGCAGGGGGTCTCCGGAGCTGAACCGCATTGGTTTTAGGTCTGGGGACCCCGTGCCCCCCGAGATACAGGCCCCTTTAGGGGGTGCCGGTATCCCTCAGCGTTTAATGGTCCCGATCACGTGACCGCGGCCTGTAAACCAAGCAGAGCAGAGGGATACCAGCACCCCCTAAAGTGGCCTGTATCTCGGGGTGCACGGGGTCCCCAGACCTGAAACCTGTGCGCTTCTGCTCTGGAGACCCTCTGCACATGTACACTATCAATAAAACACATACAATATACAGTATAAATAAACACTCGTTCTTTACCTTAGCGTCTATGCGCTATGGTAAAGAAGCATTATTTTAATAATATTGTAAAGTGAGCAGGGGGTTCCCTGAGCCAGAAATTAATGCTCAGGGAACCCCCCCTCCCCCCTGCTCCTGATCAATATTATTAAAAATACGGAAAATGCAGCGTCATTACCATAGCGGATAGCCGCTAAGGCAATGAAGGGGTTAACCCACCGTGCCCGCTTTATTGTGTGTAGTGGGGATGGGTGAGGGGGGTATTTGGCCCTTGGAGTGAGTTTAGGACTTGCGGGAGGGGGAGGGGGGTTGCGGGTGCACTTAACCCCTTCACGAACGTAGCAGTTAATACCGCTACGGTCATGAAGGGGTTAAGCCCTCCCGCTACCCCCCCCCCCCCCCGCAAGCCCTCCCCAACCATCGTTGGGGCGAATACCCCATTCACCCACCCTTCCGCAACCCACAACAATAAAATACACACAGCAGCCGCCAAAAAATAAATAAATAAATGACAATAAATACATTTGAAATACATTTTTATTGATAGTGTAGATGTGCAGGGGGTCTCCGGAGCTGAACCGCGTTGGTTTTAGGTCTGGGGACCCCGTGCCCCCCGAGATACAGGCCCCTTTAGGGGGTGCCGGTATCCCTCTGCGTTTAAAGGTCCCGATCACGTGACCGCGGCCTGTAAACCAAGCAGAGCAGAGGGATACCGGCACCCCCTAATGGGGCCTGTATCTCGGGGGGGCACGGGGTCCCCAGACCTGAAACCTGTGCGCTTCTGCTCTGGAGACCCTCTGCACATGTACACTATCAATAAAACACATACAATATACAGTATAAATAAACACTCGTTCTTTACCTTAGCGTCTATGCGCTATGGTAAAGAAGCATTATTTTAATAATATTGTAAAGTGAGCAGGGGGTTCCCTGAGCCAGAAATTAATGCTCAGGGAACCCCCCCCCCCCTGCTCCTGATCAATATTATTAAAAATACGGAAAGTGCTGCGTCATTACCATAGCGGATAGCCGCTAAGGCAATGAAGGGGTTAAGGCATAATAAACAATTAATACATTCAATACATATTTTTCACGTCTGTGTTAAAACTCCCTGCCTTCTCTCTAATCTATGTAAAACCCCCTCCCCCTATTCTCGCTTTTAAAACGCCCTGCCTTCTCTCTAATCTATGTAAAACCCCCTCCCCCTATCCCCCTATTGTGTGTGTGCGTTAAGCTTCCCTGCAAGCTATGTAAAAAAACCTCCCCCTATTGTGTGTGTGTGTTAAATCTGCCTGGCCTGTGTTTCTGAGTGCTGAGTGCTCTGCGTTTAAATGTCCCGATCACGTGATCGCGGCCTGTAAACCAAGCAGAGCAGAGGGATACCGGCACCCCCTAAAGGGGCCTGTATCTCGGGGGGCACGGGGTCCCCAGACCTGAAACCTGTGCGCTTCAGCTCCGGAGACCCCCTGCACATGTACACTATCAATAAAAATGTATTTCAAATGTATTTATTGTCATTTATTTATTTATTTATTTATTTATTTAGATTTATTTATTAATTGTGCTGCTGCTGCTGCAAGTCGTAAACTCACACCAAGGGCCAAACACCCCCCTCACCCCCAATAAAAAAAAATCACGCACAGCAGCCCCACAATTAATAAATAAATCTAAATAAATAAATAAATAAATGCCAATAAATACATTTGAAATACATTTTTATTGATAGTGTAGATGTATATATATATATATACAGTATGCAGTATATATACACACATGATGAACCAATAGTACAAATACATGTAGAATGGTTATCAAAATCATACTGTCCTACAGATAACGCTTCTCTATACAGACAATAATAATAATCCATTTAATAATCCTACAGTAACTTATTTTACAATATAAAACATAACATTACGATCCACACAGTACATTGCATTTACATTGTATACTGTAAATGATGCATAGCATTAAATCTATGCACCATATACAATACTGTACATTCTGCAAATGAATGTTAACAATATAATTGCAAGCTACTCTACCAGTAAATACTGTACAAACACTTCCAAACAAGTCAACTACAGTATTTTAACCAATCAAGTAAACCAAAATCAATATATACTGTAAGTACCAACCAGAAAAGACAATTTAAAACCAAACTAACCCTTACAATACCAAGGATTACATCTATCTAATTGTAAAAAACCTTATACATTATACACAGCATTGTTTAAAGCCCCCTCCCCCCTAATGTTTCTGTTAAGCAGATTACACTGAAGGGAGAGAGATATAAAGGCCTAAAGCCCCTTCCCCCCCTAATGTTTGTGTTAAACAGATTACATTGAAGGGAGAGAGATGTTTCTGTTACCAGTAAATCTCCCTCCCTGCATTGCTAACCACCCTCACCCCCTACCCACATACCGTTAACCCCCCCCCCCCATCCTGGCCATGGCCCCTCCGCTTCTGCAAAACAGACACAAAAA
Organism: Ascaphus truei; assembly: GCF_040206685.1. NCBI lineage: Eukaryota > Metazoa > Chordata > Amphibia > Anura > Ascaphidae > Ascaphus > Ascaphus truei. Next base: position 22,899,680 of record NC_134484.1, on the reverse strand, counting down.
TTAAAACATACAAAGTAATGTCCCCTAACCCCTTAATCACCATAGCGGTTATTAACCGCTACAGTCATGAAGGGGTTAACCCACCCTCACCCACCCACCACTCGGGATGCCTACATACCCTCCCACTCTAACCCCCCCCACCCGTGAGGCCTAACCACCCAGTCAGTACCCACAAGGGAGGCCTACCCACATACCGTTGGGGAAACACCCCACCCCCACCCCAGTACCCACAATAAAAACAGTACAATGACCCACAATAAACAGCATTCTATTTATTAAATACATTACCCACCCCCTGTGCCCCCCCCCCCATAAATACAAGATTTATTCTTTTACATTCAGGGTCCATAACGCAGCCCCACGCTAGTCCCCGGTGGGCTGGCAGGGCACCTGGACAGACCTACAGTTTACCAGCAGCATTCCACAGGTTCTGGAGGCCTGCTGGTGGATCCTGCCAGCACCATGGTGCCCAGGTGGTCTCCTTGGGTCACCGTGAGCCACAATTGGGTCCCCACGGTAGGCCCAAGGATGTCTGGGAGCCCCGGGTCAAACCCACAGGTGTCTGCGGGGCCTCGGGTGGTTCCCATGGGGGTCTGGGGAACTCACGGGTGCTCACTACGGGTCCGCGGTGCCCCCACAGAAGTGGGACCACACATCATCATCCCCGCACCTACGGGTCGGAGGTGCCCCCACAGAAGTGGGACCACACATCGTCATGCCCGCAGACTACGGGTCCGCGGTGCCCCCACAGAAGTGGGACCACACATCATCATCCCCGCATGTGTCACCCGTGGAACCACCAGCCTGCTACCCTTTAGGATACCCGAGGATTCCCCGCGGGTGGTCTCCAGAGGTCCCACGCAAAACCACGGAAGTAACCCTGAATGTAAAAAAAATAAACCTGGCCTATACATTCAATACATACACCCTCCCCCCCAACACCTACAGTACAATAATGTGCAAAATAACTATTATCGAGATATGGATAATAGATTAATTGCCCATTATTAAAAACATTAACTAGCATATACAAATAAATAAAGTACTACTGACCTCATCAATATGAAGTGTCCGATGCCAGCGCCTTCCTTCTCTTGCCCACACAAAACATAGCCAAAACCAAGGCAATACATTGCAAGTACAGTACATTCAGATATCAATTAACCCCTTAAACACCTTATCAGATAATAACCGCAAAGGTGATTAAGGGGTTAAGCCACACTGGCCCGATACCCACCCTCACCCATGAATTTGTACTGTGGCTTCATCATGCAACTATATATATATATATACTGTATATATATATACACAGAGAGACAGAGAGAAAGAGAGAGAGAGAGAGAGATATATATATACAGTATATATATATATATATATATATATATAAATACACACACGTTATATACACACCCATGATAAACCAATATACAGTACAAATAAATGTAGAAGGGTTATCAAAAGCACTGTCCTACAACCAAACTCTTCTCCATACATACACACTAAATTAAAATAAATTTCCTTTAATATTCATAACTGATCTCTCAATCTACTGTAAATCATCACTAAACCTCTGAAAAGCCATTTAAACAACTTACATTCCAATATAAATGATGCCTACATATCTACTGTATGCACCATATACATTCTGCAAATTACTGTAATCAACCAAGTAAACAAAACTCAATTAGCAATCATTATTTACATCCCTAAACAATTCAGACTAGATCCCGAACAATAAAATCATTAACAAATTCACGCCTAGAGCAGAACAATTAAGCCTTTGAAAAAATATATGTACCGACAAAAATACAACCTTTCCAAACCAAGCCTACCTATCCCTGACCTTCCTCAAACACACAATACAATACCAAGGAATACATCTACAGTATCTAATTTTAAAATACTTTAAACTCACAAAATAATTAAAAACACATCTAATCCAGCTTTTAAAACATCATCATTTCTTACCCTGAATGTATACTGTACAGTATATCTCTCTAGACATATATATTGTACATACATACATACAGTGGCAAGAAATGATATACCACAAAAAAAAAAAAATACACATGTTAAAAAACCTTTTGAAAAAATTAACAAGTTAAATAAAATACATTTCTTTACTGTAGTTCACTTACCATTACTTGCCCCCACCGACTCCCGTTGCCCAGCTTACTCACGAACCAATCCACGATCAGGAACCCATAAAATAATAAACCATTCAAAATAATAAACATTAAACTAAAAATCCAAACCAATCCACGGGTCTTCTACTTGTAATACATCTTCATCTGTATTCTTCTTTCTTCTATCTCCTTCCGGGCGGGGCAGGGCGTGGTCTTCTTTCCATCATCGGCCACGCCCTTGTCTTTTTTCTTCTCCGGAGGTCCTTCCTCCGCGGCGTCTGGCTGCAAAATGAGACGACATAGGCTTTTAAAGGCATATGACGTCACATTTTGCGTCATGGTTCCCACGGTCCTGATTGGACCGTGAAAACCATGTGTTTTGGCCGATAATAAAAAAATGATGACGTCACTTAAAGGGAATGAAAGCACAGCCAATCAGAATGGCTTTGCTTCAAATGCCTTTAAGGTGACATCATTAAAAGACACATGGCCGTGCACACATGGTACTAGAGCCAATCAGAGCGTGGGAACTTTATCCCTACTCTGATTGGCTCTGGTATACCATGTGTCAGGGGCTTGGGGGAGAAAGGATGTGACGTCAATAAGGATAAAGTTCCCACGCTCTGATTGGCTACCGTACCACGTGACAGGTTTTCATTGACGTCACATCCTTTCTCCCCCAAGCCCCTGACACTTGGTATACCAGAGCCAATCAGAGTAGGGATAAAGTTCCCACGCTCTGATTGGCTACCATACCATGTGAGGGCAGCCATGTGCCTTTTCATGACGTCATCTTAAAGGCAATTGAAGCAAAGCCATTCTGATTGGCTGTGCTTTCATTCCCTTTAAGTGACGTCATCATTTTTTTTTTATCGGCCAAAACACATGGTTTTCACGGTCCAATCAGGACCGTGGGAACCATGACGCAAAATGTGACGTCATAGGCCTTTAAAAGCCTATGTCGTCTCATTTTGCAGCCAGACGCCGCGGAGGAAGGACCTCCAGAGAAGAAAAAAGACAAGGGCGTGGCCGATGATGGAAAGAAGACCACGCCCTGCCCCGCCCGGAAGGAGATAGAAGAAAGAAGAATACAGATGAAGATGTATTACAAGTAGAAGACCTGTGGATTGGTTTGGATTTTTAGTTTAATGTTTATTATTTTGAATGGTTTATTATTTTATGGGTTCCTGATCGTGGATTGGTTCGTGAGTAAGCTGGGCAACGGGAGTCGGTGGGGGCAAGTAATGGTAAGTGAACTACAGTAAAGAAATGTATTTTATTTAACTTGTTAATTTTTTCAAAAGGTTTTTTAACATGTGTATTTTTTTTTTTTGTGGTATATCATTTCTTGCCACTGTATGTATGTATGTACAATATATATGTCTAGAGAGATATACTGTACAGTATACATTCAGGGTAAGAAATGATGATGTTTTAAAAGCTGGATTAGATGTGTTTTTAATTATTTTGTGAGTTTAAAGTATTTTAAAATTAGATACTGTAGATGTATTCCTTGGTATTGTATTGTGTGTTTGAGGAAGGTCAGGGATAGGTAGGCTTGGTTTGGAAAGGTTGTATTTTTGTCGGTACATATATTTTTTCAAAGGCTTAATTGTTCTGCTCTAGGCGTGAATTTGTTAATGATTTTATTGTTCGGGATCTAGTCTGAATTGTTTAGGGATGTAAATAATGATTGCTAATTGAGTTTTGTTTACTTGTTGATTACAGTAATTTGCAGAATGTATATGGTGCATACAGTAGATATGTAGGCATCATTTATATTGGAATGTAAGTTGTTTAAATGGCTTTTCAGAGGTTTAGTGATGATTTACAGTAGATTGAGAGATCAGTTATGAATATTAAAGGAAATTTATTTTAATTTAGTGTGTATGTATGGAGAAGAGTTTGGTTGTAGGACAGTGCTTTTGATAACCCTTCTACATTTATTTGTACTGTATATTGGTTTATCATGGGTGTGTATATAACGTGTGTGTATATATACTGTATATATATATCTCTCTCTCTCTCTCTCTCTCTTTCTCTCTGTCTCTCTGTGTATATATATATACAGTATATATATATATAGTTGCATGATGAAGCCACAGTACAAATTCATGGGTGAAGGGTGGGTATCGTGCCTGTGTGGCTTAACCCCTTAATTACCTTTGCGGTTATTATCCGATAAGGTGTTTAAGGGGTTAATTGATATCTGAATGTAATTGCAATGTATTGCCTTGGTTTTGGCTATGTTTTGTGTGGGCAAGAGAAGGAAGGCGCTGGCGTCGGACACTTCGTATTGATGAGGTAAGTAGTACTTTATTTATTTGTATATGCTAGTTAATGTTTTTAATAATGGGCAATTAATCTATTATCCATATCTGGATAATAGTTATTTTGCACATTATTGTACTGTAGGTGTTGGGGGGGAGGGTGTATGTATTGAATGTATAGGCCAGGTTTATTTTTTTTACATTCAGGGTTACTTCCGTGGTTTTGCGTGGGACCTCTGGAGACCACCCGCGGGGAATCCTCGGGTATCCTAAAGGGTAGCAGGCTGGTGGTTCCACGGGTGACACATGCGGGGATGATGATGTGTGGTCCCACTTCTGTGGGGGCACCGCGGACCCATAGTCTGCGGGCATGACGATGTGTGGTCCCACTTCTGTGGGGGCACCTCCGACCCGTAGGTGCGGGGATGATGATGTGTGGTCCCACTTCTGTGGGGGCACCGCGGACCCGTAGTGAGCACCCGTGAGTTCCCCAGACCCCCATGGGAACCACCCGAGGCCCCGCAGACACCTGTGGGTTTGACCCGGGGCTCCCAGACATCCTTGGGCCTACCGTGGGGACCCAATTGTGGCTCACGGTGACCCAAGGAGACCACCTGGGCGCCATGGTGCTGGCAGGATCCACCAGCAGGCCTCCAGAACCTGTGGAATGCTGCTGGTAAACTGTAGGTCTGTCCAGGTGCCCTGCCAGCCCACCGGGGACTAGCATGGGGCTGCGTTATGGACCCTGAATGTAAAAGAATAAATCTTGTATTTATGGGGGGGGGGCACAGGGGGTGGGTAATGTATTTAATAAATAGAATGCTGTTTATTGTGGGGCTGTGCATTGTTTTGATTGCGGGGACTGGGGGTGGGGGGTGGGGTTCCCCAACGGTATGTGGGTAGGCCTCCCTTGTGGGTAGTTAGTGGGTGAGGGTTGAGGGTGGTTAGGCCTCACGGGGTGGGGGGTTAGAGTGGGAGGGTATGTACAGTAGGCGTCCCGAGTGGTGGGTGAGGGCGGGTTAACCCCTTCATGACTGTAGCGGTTAATAACCGCTATGGTGATTAAGGGGTTAGGGGACATTACTTTGAAAGTGTTATTTTTTTTCTCTGTTTTACTGTACAGCAGCGGAGGTTGCCATGGGTAGTGGGTAGTGTATTGAATGTATTTATTGGTTATTATGCCTTAACCCCTTCATTACCTTAGCGGCTATACGCTATGCTAATGAAGCCTCGTTTCTGAACTTTTAATAATATTGTGCAGGAGCAGGGGGTCCCCTGAGATTAGATTTCTGTCTCAGGGAACCCCCTGCTCACTGTACAATATTATTAAAAAGACAGAAATGCTGCTTCTTTACCATAGCGCATAGCCGCTAAGCTAAAGAATGATTCTTTAATGATGTGTGTGTTTTATTCACAGTGTACATGTGTAGGGGGTCTCCGGAGCTGAAGCGCACAGGTTTCAGGTCTGGGGACCCCGTGCCCCCCCGAGATACAGGCCCCTTTAGGGGGTGCCGGTATCCCTCTGCTCTGCTTGGTTTACAGGCCGCGGTCACGTGATCGGGACCTTTAAACGCAGAGGGATACCGGCACCCCCTAAAGGGGCCTGTATCTCAGGGGGCACGGGGTCCCCCGACCTGAAACCAGTGCGGTTCAGCTCCAGAGACCCCCTGCACATCTACACTATAAATAAAAATGTATTTCAAATGTATTTATTTGTATTTATTTATTTATTTATTGCGGGGATGCTGTGTGTGATTATTTTTTATTGTGTTTAGCGGGGGTGGGTGACGGGGTTTATAAATGTGAGTTTATAAATAAAATAAAGAATATTATTTATAGGGGCCTTAGAACAGAAGTTCCCACGCCAATTGCGCGCTCATTGCTCTTTTGTTACAATGTTGCAGGTCTTGCGGGTTTGCAGTCTGGCAGCAAAAAGCAGTTTGTACAGTAGTACTGAGTGTGAGATATTTTATTTAAAAATACAGTACAAAAACCGTGCAACACACAACAACATTCAGTATCCTTTGTTTAAGTACAGCAGGTACTATAGGGTAAAACATGTACTGTACAGTACAGCACAATATTACAGTATGGTCTCACTGAAAGTCCTCCCCATTTTCCAGCCATGGCCGATGCCTTGCATGGTGCAAAACGCCATTAATGCAGTCTCTAACGCCTCTCATTACAGGATCTGTAACAGGGTAATAGCGCTGCATTTCTTCCACAATCTTTTTCCTTAAATTGGCAGGAAGGGCATTTTTTTGGAGATTCCCATCATAGTTCACTTTGAACACCCACTCGCAGTACAATGTGTAGGGAACATGGTGTTTAAATATGATCAAGGCATACTTGTGTGGTATACCAGCACTCCTCACCCTATACTTCTCCCTCAGTGCCGGTGGCAGATCGCACAGGGAGATGTCGGGCACTGTTTGTATGCGAGCGGGTGTAGGAGGTCTTTTGGGAGCAGGTGTACTTGAGGCGATGGGCAATGGTAGGGTGTCTGGGAGGAAGCTTTCCTCCGGTAGTGGTCGCCGGGTTGTCTCCTGGCGTGGTCTTGACGGGGTTGTCATGTCCTCCTCAATAGCATAGTACACTGTATCTTCTGGTGGAGGGGGTGTGCTTGGTGATGGAAGGGGGTCGAAGGTACCATGCATCACATCCATGTCACCCCCCTGCTCCAGCGTCGGGGAAACAGGGGCATTAACACCGAGCAAATAATGTATGCCCGCTATGTCTGCCTCTATCTTGTGCATCCGTTGATCCAGCCGCTGCTCCATTTGTAGCATCCGTTGCTCCATATGTAGCACCGACTCCAGAAGCAGATCTAGCTTTGCCAGCACACTAGAATTCCCGGGGAGATCCACACTTAGCCCATTCAGGATCCGGTCCAACGAGCTGCTTGTGCATGGCATCTGGAGATCTGGGGGGATGGGTGCAACGGAGGATGAGATGGGGGTTCCCTGGAGAGAAGCGGCATCGATGGAGAGTGGAAGAGGTGACCTGGGGATGCCCGGTACAGGAGAAGTTGCAGCGTGGTGGAAGAGGGATGGAGAAGGTGACCGCTGGATTTCCGGGAGAGAAGCAGAGTCGTCCAAGAGCAAAGGAGACAGTGACCCGTTGATTTCAAAGGCAGCAGCATCTTCAGATGGAACCGGAGAAGATGGGGGTGGAGAAGCCGGGCTGAAGATTTCCGGGACAGCTACAGCAGAGTCGTCGAAGCTTATGGGAAGTTGTCTGCGGATTCGGTGAGTTGGCTGCCATGCGTCTTGCGTACCGAGCACAGTACCGTATTTCTTCTTCACATAATAAGGCTGACGTGTTTTAAAAGCCTTAGCCTTTGGGGTCAGCAGAAGGTTTTCTTTGTTGGCCTTAGCCTGTCGCTTTGCCTTTGGCTTGGAAACGGTAACTGCCTTTCTCTTTTTCAGTGTGGCAGGCACAGCAGAGGTGAGATGATTCTTTCGTCCATAGAACCGGGGCTGCTCCATGTAAGCGGGAGGCACAATGCAGTATCTGGACAATGGCTCAGATAAAGATCAGCAAGTGGTGGGCTATGCAACGTGTACAACCTTTTATGCATGGCGGCCAGGTACAGGTGTTGAAAGTGGGTGGTCTGTTATGTGAGTCATTAACATATAAATACACCATCCATTTTGTGGATTCACTGCACATTGAATACACATCGACTAAACATCGAATATACATTCTTGTGTTTGTATTTCTTTCTACAGTACTCGCAGCAATGCCTGTTAAGAAGATTTCAAAGGATCTCAGCATGAGAATGAAGGAGATGTACACGAGCGGAAAACGAATTGCAGATATCCAGCGCTGGTTAACTGCTTCTGGCCTCGTTGTGCCATCAAGCACCGTGTGCTATCATGCACAAGGAAAAAACAGAGACCGCAAAAAGGCACCAAAGATAACAAATGCGTAAGTATACTGTATTTATAAAACTTAACCAAAAAAAATATAGAAAACTGTAGTGTACATCTACAGTATACCGTATTTATATAGTATATTTATTATATTACAACAGTATATACTGTAGTGTACTGTATGTGTGGTCAATTTATATTTTTTGTGCAGCAGTATACACTTTTGGTATATTGCAATTCATCTGACAACGAATATACAGTATATGATGTGTATTTATTATGATATAACAACAGTATACCGTATTTATATAGTATATTTATTATATTACAACAGTATATACTGTAGTGTACTGTATGTGTGGTCAATTTATATTTTTTGTGCAGCAGTATACACTTTTGGTATATTGCAATTCATCTGACAACGAATATACAGTATATGATGTGTATTTATTATGATATAACAACAGTATACCGTATTTATATAGTATATTTATTATATTACAACAGTATATACTGTAGTGTACTGTATGTGTGGTCAATTTATATTTTTTGTGCAGCAGTATACACTTTTGGTATATTGCAATTCATCTGACAATGAATATACAGTATATGATGTGTATTTATTATGATATAACAACAGTATACCGTATTTATATAGTATATTTATTATATTACAACAGTATATACTGTAGTGTACTGTATGTGTGGTCAATTTATATTTTTTGTGCAGCAGTATACACTTTTGGAATATTGCAATTCATCTGACAACGGAATATACAGTATACAGTATGATGTGTATTTATTATGATATAATAACAGTATATTTATATAGTATATTTATATTACAACAGTACTGTATACTGTATATTTTGTCTATTTATATTTATAGTACAGCAGTATACATTTTTTGTATATTTATATTTACTGTATATTACAACATTACATGTACAGTATACAGTATACATTTTATATTGCTGCATATTAATAACACAATATAATTTCTTTGCATTGTAGGGAGACTACTCTTCTGGTGGACAGAATAAGTGAGGAGAATGATGAGAGGAGCGCATTAAGGGTTAAAAACACTCTTCAGGAAAACCACAATCTGACTGTATCCGAGAGCAGCATAAAGAAGATGAGACGCAGAATTGGATGGAAATATGGACGTGTGAGGTTAGTAGTGGACAGTACAGGAGGTACTGTACTGTAAAGTAAAAGTGTTGTTTTGCAAACTGTACTGCGCTGTGACGCTAACATTTTTTATTCATTGTCATTACAGAGCGTACCCCATGATACGGGACGCAAACAAAATCAAAAGAGTGCTCCAGGCCCAGGCATGGATCGACAGCGGTGAGACTTTCCAGGATTGCATCTTCACTGATGAGTCTACTGTGTCGCTGGAGAGATTTGCAAGATTTGCGTTCCACAAAAAAGGCCGCATAACTTTGAAGCCGCGGCCAAAACACCCTGTGAAGCTGCATGTGTGGGGTGCCATCTCTAGGCGTGGACCGGGATGCATTGTCGTCTTTGAAGGTACAATTTCTCAAATATAATGCCGCCTAATGCACTGTACTTGACTAGTGTTGCCTTACCGTATGCACTGTACTGTACTATTGAGCACTTTTCTTTTCTTGCTATAGGAATCATGAATAAAGATTTCTACCAAGACAACATTGTGCCCGTGATAGTGCGATACATCACACAAGAATTTCCCAATGGTCATCGCTTTTACCAGGACAATGATCCCAAGCACACCGCGTCGACGGCGCATATCCTTGAGCGCGGCATCAACTGGGTGAAGACGCCAGCGGAGTAAGTGCAGTAGACCGTGTCCCATTTATGTTCCCCACTGTTTGTACTGTGTACTGTATCTCTTAAACTAATTGTTCTTTCTTTCCAATCACAGATCGCCAGACTTCAATCCGATCGAAATGGTCTGGCATCAGCTGAAGGACCACATCTGTAAAGTGGCGAAACCCTCCAAGAAGGACGAGTTGTATAAAGCCATAATGAGTTTTTGGAACGATGTACTCACCGAGGAACGATGCAATAAATATATAGACCATATTGCCACTGTGTTGCCCATTGTCATCGCGCGCAATGGACAAGCATCAGGAAAGTAGTACAGTGCTGTAGTATTGTACAGTAGGTACAGTATGATACAGGTAAGTATGGCACAGATTTTAGCTTTCCCAATAGTCAGAGTATACAGTAGTTCCAGTATACAGTACAGTAGACTAGTTTGACATACTACAGTAACTGCCTACTAACTGCTCCATTTTTTTCTTTCCAGAGAAAGCTGCACCAGCCACCTACTGTACAGTAGTTCTACCATAATACAGTACGCACATACAGTACAGTACAGTAACTGAACAAAGTTTTTGTTTTCTTGTCGTTCCAGGAAAAAGGGTGCACCAGGGTGGAGGGGGGGGCCTTGTGTTCGTCAAATCTGCTTGTGCAGTCAAATGTACAGTATATAAACAGCAGTAATGATGTACACAAAACCTCTCCTCTCTCAATGAACTACTGTACCGCAGACACAATGAGGATACTGTTACAGTATGAAGGGAAAAAGAACAGGATGGGTTATTTAACATTACAGTATACTGTGCAATATTTATACTGTATATTTATATATACTGTATTTTTATTCTAAAGGTATTCGAGAATGTACTCTACTGTATGAGGACCTGGTGACTTTCAACCCTCTCAGACCCACAGAAAGGATTATTTCACATCACTGTATATTTATCCTGTATATTTTCAGTAATTTAGAAGCAGTGGCTGTTCTGAACAGCCCAGGGCCAGATTAACAAAACAATGGCTTGGATTGGATTAGCCAGACGATTGATGCTTGGCCAGGGAGGGATTAAAAACGCTAAGGGAGGGGGTGGGTGGTGTAGCTGTAGGATTGTACTGTGTCAGTATTTCCAACGCCAGGTCACCCTAATAATTGCATGAATAAACCCCCAAAGACAAGGCCCAAATATACTAGTACAGTATACAGTACAGTACTGTAAAGTATGTATTATTGTGTGTTGATGTTTTGAATTGCTGTTAACTTGAAAAGTTTCACCATTGTATTGTACTGTATTTGTAAATAAAAGTATTTTGTGGCGACTTCAGCAATAAAAGAACTGGTTAATTTATCTCACATAAAGTACGTGAATACGACCGCAATCACCATTGTACAGTAAATGGGTGCATAGGATGGAACGACAGGTGCTAAAGGGGTATAAATATGATACTGTATTTATCAGTATTGATCAAAGAGAGTTGATCAGAAGGATTCCCCTTATAAAGTATACAGCACTCTATTGTCATTCATACAGTACAGTATACTGTAGTAAAAGGTAGACAACACATGGTCTTGCAGTACAGTATACTGTATTACTAAAAATCTGTCAGGTTGACCAGAATCACTGCGGATATCGGAAAATAATACAATTTTATTAATTCTACGTACTGTATATAAGGGGAATCCTTCTGATCAACTCTCTTTGATCAACACTGATAAATACAGTAATTTATCTCACACTCAGTACTACAAACTGCTTTTTGCTTGCAATAAACAAACAAACAGGGAAATTGTCCAGGTGGTGTGGATACAGGTTAATGCCCCTGTCTGATAGGACAGACTCGGGCAAGAATGGCCTGTGAGAGGTGAATATCCAGAATGGTAGCTGGGATGGAAAGCGCTACCAACTGTGCAGGTATTGAAGTGTGTAGAAATGGGAAGGTGCCGTAGGCATCAAATGTGGAAAGCGCTCACCCAGACTTCATACACTTTGCGCTTTTTGCTTGCAGACTGCAAAGCCGCAAGACCAGCAACATTGTAAAAAAAGAGCAAAAAAAGAGCAATGAGCGCGAAATTGGCGTGGGAAATTCTGTTCTAGGGCCCCTAGAAATAATATTCTTTATTTTATTTATAAACTCACATTTATATATAAAGTATATATTTATTTCTCTTCATGTATTTATTTAGATTTATTTATTAATTGTGGAGCTGCTGTGCATGAGGGGCCATGGCCAGGATGGGGGGGGGGGGTAACGGTACAGTATGTGGGTAGGGGGTGAGGGTGGTTAGACCTCACAGTACATTATGCACATTGGGCCCCCCCCCTCCCCACATTTACATACTGTACACTGCACGACATCAATGCAGGGAGGGTTTACCAATGCAGGGAGGGTTTACCAATGCAGGTAAGGCTTTAGGCCTTTATATCTCTCTCCCTTCATTGTAATCTGTTTAACACAAACATTAGGGGGGAAGGGGCTTTAGGCCTTTATATCTCTCTCCCTTCATTGTAATCTGTTTAACACAAACATTAGGGGGGAAGGGGCTTTAGGCCTTTATATCTCTCTCCCTTCAGTGTAATCTGCTTAACAGAAACATTAGGGGGGAAGGGGCTTTAGGCCTTTATATCTCTCTCCCTTCATTGTAATCTGTTTAACACAAACATTAGGGGGGGAAGGGGCTTTAGGCCTTTATATCTCTGTCCCTTCAGTGTAATCTGCTTAACAGAAACATTAGGGGGGAGGGGGCTTTAAACAATGCTGTGTATAATGTATAAGGTTTTTTACAATTAGATAGATGTAATCCTTGGTATTGTAAGGGTTAGTTTGGTTTTAAATTGTCTTTTCTGGTTGGTACTTACAGTATATATTGATTTTGGTTTACTTGATTGGTTAAAATACTGTAGTTGACTTGTTTGGAAGTGTTTGTACAGTATTTACTGGTAGAGTAGCTTGCAATTATATTGTTAACATTCATTTGCAGAATGTACAGTACTGTATATGGTGCATAGATTTAATGCTATGCATCATTTACAGTATACAATGTACTGTAAATGCAATGTACTGTGTGGATTGTAATGTTATGTTTTATACTGTATGCTATTCATTAACTTCATTGCACTACACATCTAGGGATTTCATTCCACCTTACCACCTTTCCTACACATGATTTGTGCTGTAGGCATTGGTTATATCACTGTATGCTAATGCAGATGTGTGATGCTTTGAGACTGTCATTTATACTTTGACAAGTCTACCTTTTGGTGTGTAGTGTGCATTATCCTTAGCGTTGTATACAGTAGGTGCCTTTGAACCCAGTAACCTATTGTGATTCACTTTGATTCTAACTAGTGTTTTTTGAGTCACTATCCTTTTCATGTTTAGGGTTGACAGTGTGTGTCGTTCCCTAGTGCTGTTCATTAGTGTTTAAGGGTCCATGCCTCTTTTTTAAGTGTTTTTAAATCATGTACTGTTTATTCATCCCTTTTTGCACTGTGTCAAATAAATAAACAAATATATCAATTGCATACCTGAGTGCTCCCATATGGGTTACTTTTTTCTCTTTTCACTCACATACAGTATGTATGTATATATATATATATATATATATATATATATATATATATATATATATATATATATATATATATATACTGTATATATATATATACAAATATAGCTGTATGATATATATATATATATATACTGTATATATATATATATATATACACAGTGTATATATGTACAGTATACTGTATATATATATATATATATATACAGTGTATATACAGTATATATACAAAGTATATACTGTACAGTATATATTTATTTCTCTTCATGTCTTTATTTATTTATTTATTTAGATTTATTTATTAATTGTGGGGCTGCTGTGCGTGAATTTTTTTTATTGGGGGTGAGGGGGGTGTTTGGCCCTTGGTGTGAGTTTACGACTTGCAGCAGCAGCAGCACAATTAATAAATAAATCTAAATAAATAAATAAATAAATAAATGACAATAAATACATTTGAAATACATTTTTATTGATAGTGTACATGTGCAGGGGGTCTCCAGAGCTGAAGTGCACAGGTTTCAGGTCTGGGAACCCCGTGCCCCCCGAGATACAGGCCCCTTTAGGGGGTGCCGGTATCCCTCTGCTCTGCTTGGTTTACAGGCCGCGATCACGTGATCGGGACCTTTAAACGCAGAGCACTCAGCACTCAGAAACACAGGCAAGGCAGATTTAACACACACACACAATAGGGGGAGGTTTTTTTACATAGCTTGCAGGGAAGCTTAACGCACACACACAATAGGGGGATAGGGGGAGGGGGTTTTACATAGATTAGAGAGAAGGCAGGGCGTTTTAAAAGCGAGAATAGGGGGAGGGGGTTTTACATAGATAAGAGAGAAGGCAGGGAGTTTTAACACAGACGTGAAAAATATGTACACTGGCGACACACTTTATTCGAGCTCGGCTAGTCCCACGAATTCGGGTATACCCGGGTGTATTGAGGTTTGTGACTGTTTTCTGCCCGAGTGCATTGAGGTATTTTCCAGGCAGGGATTTAAGCATTTTATTCCCGCTGGCTGCAATACTGCACAGTATATATATATATACTGCATTACAATTCATGAATTTATGCCATCTGGTAGACACACGAAGCATTGCAGCCTATTAAATCCTAATCATTATCATTTAACAGATCAGCCGCCCGTCAGCCAGGCATGAACCCAGGCTGGGAAGGCAAACGCAACGGGGCTTGTCAGAGGTGAGGAGCGGCGCATTCCAGGTATCTGCCAGGTACATACTGGGTATTTGCTCGAATAAAGTGTGTCGGTGCAGTATTGAATGTATTAATTGTTTATTATGCCTTAACCCCTTCATTGCCTTAGCGGCTATCCGCTATGGTAATGACGCAGCATTTTCCGTATTTTTAATAATATTGATCAGGAGCAGGGGGGGGGGGTTCCCTGAGCATTAATTTCTGGCTCAGGGAACCACCTGCTCACTTTACAATATTATTAAAATAATGCTTCTTTACCATAGCGCATAGACGCTAAGGTAAAGAACGAGTGTTTATTTATACTGTATATTGTATGTGTTTTATTGATAGTGTACATGTGCAGAGGGTCTCCAGAGCAGAAGCGCACAGGTTTCAGGTCTGGGGACCCCGTGCCCCCCGAGATACAGGCCCCTTTAGGGGGTGCCGGTATCCCTCTGCTCTGCTTGGTTTACAGGCCGCGGTCACGTGATCGGGACCTTTAAACGCAGAGGGATACCGGCACCCCCTAAAGGGGCCTGTATCTCGGGGGGCACGGGGTCCCCAGACCTAAAACCAACGCGGTTCAGCTCCGGAGACCCCCTGCACATCTACACTATCAATAAAAATGTATTTCAAATGTATTTATTGTCATTTATTTATTTATTTTTTGGCGGCTGCTGTGTGTATTTTATTGTTGTGGGTTGCGGGAGGGTGGGTGAATGGGGTATTCGCCCCAACGATGGTTGGGGAGGGCTTGCGGGGGGGGAGGGGGTGGGGTAGCGGGAGGGCTTAACCCCTTCATGACCGTAGCGGTATTAACTGCTACGGTCGTGAAGGGGTTAAGTGCACCCGCAACCCCCCCCCCTCCCGCAAGTCCTAAACTCACACCAAGGGCCAAATACCCCCCTCACCAATCCCCACTACACACAATAAAGCGGGCACGGTGGGTTAACCCCTTCATTGCCTTAGCGGCTATCCGCTATGGTAATGACGCAGCATTTTCCGTATTTTTAATAATATTGATCAGGAGCAGGGGGGGGGGAGTTCCCTGAGCATTAATTTCTGGCTCAGGGAACCCCCTGCTCACTTTACAATATTATTAAAATAATGCTTCTTTACCATAGCGCATAGACGCTAAGGTAAAGAACGAGTGTTTATTTATACTGTATATTGTATGTGTTTTATTGATAGTGTACATGTGCAGAGGGTCTCCAGAGCAGAAGCGCACAGGTTTCAGGTCTGGGGACCCCGTGCCCCCCGAGATACAGGCCCCTGTAGGGGATGCCGGTATCCCTCTGCTCTGCTTGGTTTACAGGCCGCGGTCACGTGATCGGGACCTTTAAACGCAGAGGGATACCGGCACCCCCTAAAGGGGCCTGTATCTCGGGGGGCACGGGGTCCCCAGACCTAAAACCAACGCGGTTCAGCTCCGGAGACCCCCTGCACATCTACACTATCAATAAAAATGTATTTCAAATGTATTTATTGTCATTTATTTATTTATTTTTTGGCGGCTGCTGTGTGTATTTTATTGTTGTGGGTTGCGGGAGGGTGGGTGAATGGGGTATTCGCCCCAACGATGGTTGGGAAGGGCTTGCGGGGGGGGGGGGGGGGTAGCGGGAGGGCTTAACCCCTTCATGACCGTAGCGGTATTAACTGCAACGGTCGTGAAGGGGTTAAGTGCACCCGCAACCCCCCCCCCCTCCCGCAAGTCCTAAACTCACACCAAGGGCCAAATACCCCCCTCACCAATCCCCACTACACACAATAAAGCGGGCACGGTGGGTTAACCCCTTCATTGCCTTAGCGGCTATCCGCTATGGTAATGACGCAGCATTTTCCGTATTTTTAATAATATTGATCAGGAGCAGGGGGGGGGGGGGGTCCCTGAGCATTAATTTCTGGCTCAGGGAACCCACTGCTCACTTTACAATATTATTAAAATAATGCTTCTTTACCATAGCGCATAGACGCTAAGGTAAAGAACGAGTGTTTATTTATACTGTATATTGTATGTGTTTTATTGATAGTGTACTTGTGCAGAGGGTCTCCAGAGCAGAAGCGCACAGGTTTCAGGTCTGGGGACCCCGTGCCCCCCGAGATACAGGCCCCTTTAGGGGGTGCCGGTATCCCTCTGCTCTGCTTGGTTTACAGGCTGCGGTCACGTGATCGGGACCTTTAAACGCAGAGGGATACTGGCACCCCCTAAAGGGGCCTGTATCTCGGGGGGCACGGGGTCCCCAGACCTAAAACCAACGCGGTTCAGCTCCGGAGACCCCCTGCACATCTACACTATCAATAAAAATGTATTTCAAATGTATTTATTGTCATTTATTTATTTATTTTTTGGCGGCTGCTGTGTGTATTTTTTTAATAATATTGATCAGGAGCAGGGGGGGGGGGGGTTCCCTGAGCATTAATTTCTGGCTCAGGGAGCCCCCTGCTCACTGTACAATATTATTAAATCTCTCTCTGCTGCAAACACATCTCGCCCCCAGTACAGTATGTGGAGTAATTTACTGAACATGTACTGTAGAATAAATGCATAGTTTTATTTATTCGGGTTTATTACACAGTATACTGTTCGGCTGGAAAACATCAGCATACTGTACTGTACAGCACAATATTATCCATCGAAATCCCCCCATTAGCCGTTTTCTTTTCTGAGGAAAAACAAAATGAAAAGTTTTAATGTACAGTAATGGTCAGCCCCCTAAAGAAGTACCCAGCCAGCCCCACCAAAATAATAGTACTCACCATACTGTATTACTGAATTTCCCATTCAGCTTGCGCCGGCGCCGGCCCACTTCCAGTCCAGCTTTCATCATCACCCACGTCGATAGTTTGCAGAGGGACTAGCCCACCTGTAGTCAGCGGGAAATCGCTTAGGTACATGCAAGCTTCATCAAAACTGGCTGCGAAATCCATCTCAGGGTTGTCACCGATGGCGAGGGCATCATGATAAGCTGGTGCTGCTGCTGGTTCTGGTTCTGGTTCTGGCGCATTGCTTGGCAGGGACTGTCGCTTCTTATTTCGTTTTAACACGGCCCTTCGCCTTTTGCCGCCTCCATTATCATAGATACGGGAAAAACCCGGTGCCACACACCAATACCCTCCAACAAATTGGGGCTCAATACGGTGAAAACAGGGGTCACTACATAACCTTTTCCTTATTGCGCGCTTCCACAAATGAGGAGTTGGCGAAAATCTGTAAAAGTCATAATTTTAGATAAAATACTGATAAATTTGAACAACTGTTGCCATCTTATCCTCTGTTGCATTAATAGCGGCCCATATCAAATAAGCATAACTTCTGTCAGGTTTTTGGAAAGCGGGCTCCACTTGAACACTCATGTCTCTGTAGAATACTGTAGTGTAAGCGAAAATGATCTTTGTCTTTATTTACTGTAATACAGTACTGTATGTAAAACCTAAATTGATACATTTTTTGCAACTCTTCCTTCAGTCTCAAGGACAAGTTACAATACTGTAGCATACTGTACTGGGATAAAGTATCTTTTTTGGTACAGTAAACGAAACAACTTGCAAAGTCCACACATTACTTAAGTCATGAGTTTATGCCATCTGGTGGACAAACGAAACATTGCCGCCTAGTAAATTCTTCTGGTTATCATGAGTTTATGCCATCTGGTGGACAAACGAAACATTGCCGCCTAGTAAATTCTTCTGGTTATCATTTAACAGATCAGATCCCCTGTCAGCCAGGCATGAACCGTGGCTGGGAAGGCAAACGCAACGCAGCATGCAAGAGGTGAGCAGCGGCGGATTCCAAGTATCTGCCAGGTACAAATCGGGCATTTGCTCGAATAAAGTGTGTCGGTGCAGTATAATACCTGTTGAATGATCCATCTGTGATTGATTACAATTGGAGTCAGAGGTGGAGCAAAGAAGATGGTTTAAGCAAGAACAGAAGAATGCTCAGAAAGGCTAGCAATGAAGTGATGAAGTGACTATGTATAAATGGTGTATAATATATGTGATATTAAATAATAATGTGTTTGTGATGTATTAATAAAGTGAAATGGAAAAATTGTAATGATAAAATATATTAATATAAAGAATAGATATTAAAGTGATTGGATAATGTGTATGTGTAGGTGATTATCCAAATATTTTAATAATGAAATATAAATGTGAAGTTAATGATATGAATGAATGTATAACCTCTATTGGTAATGACGTGTAAAATGTATAAAAATGTAAAAAATATTTGTTAAGACCTGTTCTGGACTCAAACAGACACATCCGCAGTACAATGCATTATTGGGAATGTACAGTGTTCGACAAATCACCCAAAAATCTACTCGCCCAACCAAAAAATCTACTCGCCACCTAGTCCCGCCCCCAACTCCGCCCCTAGTCCCACCCCCAACTCCGCCCCTAGTCCCGCCCCCAACCCCGCTTTAAAATAAAATATATAAATAAAATACATTTAATAAATTCCTAGTCAGAACAACATTCGTTTTTGACATAAATGTATTTATTGTATTACATTATACTACAATTAGTCGTGTGTGTGTGTGTGTGTCAATGTCGGATCTAGAAATAAAAGCCAGATGTGAATGACTGGTTTCCTGAACCCCTTAACCAGTGTCTGGACGTCGGCGCTTCACAGAGAGACAGAGAGAGACAGACAGACAGACACCCACACACAAACAGAGAGCGGCACACCCACACAGAGAGAAAGAGAGACACACAGAGAAAGAGACACACAGAGAAAGAGAGAGAATGAGAGACACACACAGTGAGAGAATGAGAGACAAAGAGAGAGTGCGACAGAGAGAGGGAGACAGAGAGAGGGAGACAGAGAGAGGGAGAGGGTGACAGAGAGAGGGAGAGGGTGACAGAGAGAGGGTGACAGAGAGAGGGCGACACAGGGAGAAGGTGGGTGACACAGGGAGAGGGTGGGTGACACAGGGAGAGGGAGAGGGTGACACAGGGACAGGGAGAGGGTGACACAGGGACAGGGAGAGGGTGACACAGGGAGAGGGTGACACAGGGAGAGGGTGACACAGGGAGAGGGAGGGTGACACAGGGAGAGTGAGGGTGACAGGGAGAGGGAGGGTGACACAGGGAGAGGGAGGGTGACACAGGGAGAGGGAGGGTGACACAGGGAGGGAGGGTGACACAGGGACAGGGTGACACAGGGACAGGGAGAGAGAGGGTGACACAGGGAGAGGGAGAGAGGGTGACACAGGGACAGGGAGAGAGAGGGTGACACAGGGAGAGGGAGAGAGGGTGACACAGGGAGAGGGAGGGTGACACAGGGAGAGGGTGACACACGGAGAGGGAGAGAGGGAGACACAGGGAGGGATGGAGAGGTTGACACAGGGAGAGGGAGGGTGACACAGGGAGAGGGTGACACAGGGAGAGGGTGACACAGGGAGAGGGAGAGGGTGGGTGACACAGGGAGAGGGAGGGTGACACAGGGAGAGGGAGGGTGACACAGGGAGAGGGAGGGTGACACAGGGAGAGGGAGGGTGACACAGGGAGAGGGAGGGTGACACAGGGAGGGAGGGTGACACAGGGAGAGGGAGGGTGACACAGGGAGAGGGAGGGTGACACAGGGAGAGGGAGGGTGACACAGGGAGAGGGAGGGTGACACAGGGAGAGGGAGGGTGACAGGGAGGGTGACACGGAGAGGGAGAGGGTGACACAGAGACAGGGAGAGGGTGACACAAGGAGAGGGTGACACAGGGAGAGGGTGACACAGGGAGAGGGAGAGAGAGGGTGACACAGGGAGAGGGAGAGGGTGACACAGGGAGAGGGAGAGGGTGACACAGGGAGAGGGAGGGTGACACAGGGAGAGGGTGACACAGGGAGGGAGGGAGAGGGTGACACAGGGAGAGGGTGACACAGGGAGAGGGTGACACAGGGAGAGGGTGACACATGGAGAGGGTGACACATGGAGAGGGTGACACAGGGAGAGGGTGACACAGGGAGAGGGTGACACAGGGAGAGGGAGAGGGTGACACAGGGAGAGGGAGGGAGAGAGAGGGTGACACAGGGAGAGGGAGACACAGGGAGAGGGTGACACAGGGAGAGGGAGAGGGTGACACAGGGTGAGGGTGACACAGGGAGAGGGAGAGGGTGACACAGGGAGAGGGTGACACAGGGAGAGGGTGACACAGGGAGAGGGAGAGAGGGTGACACACTCACAGACACCCACTCTCACTCAGACAAACTCACACACACACACAGTCTGTCACTCACACACACAAACACTCACCCGCAAGGCAGGGGGTCGCACATGGCAGCGGGGGCCTCCGCACGGCAGGAGGGCCTCTGCAAGGCAGGGGGGTCGCACATGGCAGCGGGGGCCTCCGCACGGCAGGAGGGCCTCTGCAAGGCAGGGGGGTCGCACATGGCAGCGGGGGCCTCCGCAAGGCAGGAGGGCCTCTGCAAGGGGCCACGCCCCCTCCAGAGGGGGACGCCGACACCGCAGTATCCTGCTTAGACCGAGCAGGGAGAGGCTCCGGTGAGGGGATTTCCCCTGCTTAGAGCAGGGAGAGGCTCCGGTGAGGGGATTTCCCCTGCTTAGAGCAGGGAGAGGCTCCGGTGAGGGGATTTCCCCTGCTTAGAGCAGGTAGAGGATCCGGTGAGGGGATTTCCCCTGCTTAGAGCAGGGAGAGGCTCCGGTGAGGGGATTTCCCCTGCTTAGAGCAGGGAGAGGCTCCGGTGAGGGGATTTCCCCTGCTTAGAGCAGGCAGAGGCCCCGTTGAGGGGATTTCCCCTGCTTAGAGCAGGCAGAGGCTCCGGTGAGGGGATTTCCCCTGCTTAGAGCAGGGAGAGGCTCCGGTGAGGGGATTTCCCCTGCTTAGAGCAGGGAGAGGCTCCGGTGAGGGGATTTCCCCTGCTTAGAGCAGGCAGAGGCTCCGGTGAGGGGATTTCCAGTGCTTAGAGCAGGCAGAGGCCCCGTTGAGGGGATTTCCCCTGCTTAGAGCAGGCAGAGGCTCCGGTGAGGGGATTTCCCCTGCTTAGAGCAGGGAGTGGCTCACGCGTGGGGGGGCACGGAGGCTGGGAGAGATGGGGGGGGGGGTGGATGGCCCGATGGGAGGGGGTGGTGGATGGCCCGATGGGAGGGGGTGGTGGATGGCCCGATGGGAGGGGGTGGTGGATGGCCGATGCGAGGGGGGGCGGATGGCCCGATGGGAGGGAGGGGGGGTGACAGATGGCCCTGCAGGGGCCTGAGGCAGACAGGCGTGGAAGGGGCTGGCTGGCGGAAGGGGGAGAAGTGGAAGAGCTGAGGAGGGGAAGTTGCTGAGAGGCGGGGGAGGAGCGAAGGCAGTGATCAGAGAGCCGGCTTTTTTTTTTCTCCAGCGCGAGCGCGGGAAAAACAGCAGCGCGAGCGCGGGAAATTTAAAAAATACACGTGTGCTGCTTGTGCCAATATTTACTCGCCCGGGGGTTAAATCCACCCGCCCCGGGCGAGTAAATGTATACAATTGTCGAACACTGGGAATGTATATAGCCATAATGGAATGTAATGCAATAAATGCCTCAAAAAAATCCTCAAAAAATTCTGTGAAGGAGGAATATTTTAGAGAGTTGACATGTCACCATAGTTCAGAGGGAGTGCCGAAGCACTCAAACCAGACCTCCGAAGGATCACCCACCTGGAGTGATCACACTATGGTGCTAATGTCTATGTGATCATTATGTCCCCTTGGGTGCAAAGTATCTAGAATATACATCCAATAGGTCTCCCTCATACACAATCTTTTAAAACGATCACCACCCATAAATGTAGGGGGAATGAACTCGATGCCCATAACTCGTAAGGACCTAGGATCTTTCGAATGTTCATTACAATAGTGGCGGGAGAGATTGTGTGTTTGACACCCATTGATTATGTTTCTTCGATGCTCTAAAAACCTCGTGCTTAGGGCCCTTGATGTGCGGCCTACATATTGTAGACCGCACTCACATGATATAAGATAGATCACATAGTCACTAAGGCAGTTGATATATTCTGCTATATCATGTGATGTCCCATTGGAATAAGATTTAAATTTATTGGTTTTTATCAAATGTTTGCACGTTAAGCATCTACTTCTCCCGCATCCAAAATTTCCCTTAACCCTAATGGGAACAGATCCATCCACTCTACAATTGTTGACTAGCATAGATGTTTTTAATTTGCTCGGAGCAATTATTGTTTTTATACTCCTTGCTTTCCTGAAGATCACAGGAGCATGTGTTGGCAACAGGTGACCAATCTCTGGATCGCTAACCAAGATGTTCCAATGGTCATTTATTACTTTCTTAATTTGTTTGGCAGACTGATTGAACTGTGTAATAAACTGAGGTACAGAACCTGTAGAGTTAACCTTATTTTTTGATATTGTTTTACTTTTGGATTTCTCCAATAAGGACGCGCGATCCAGTAAACTGGCATCTGAAAACGATTTGTTAACAACTGCCATATCATAGCCTTTTTCCTGGAACTTCATTGAAAGATCTGTACCCTGGGTATAAAAGTCTATGTCCATTGAACAGTTGCGTCTTAATCTGTAGAACTGACTTTTTGGCACATTGTCTAACCATTTTTTATAATGATTGCTACCATATTGTAGGTAGCTGTTCGCAGCCACTGTTTTAAAGTGTGTTTTGGTATGAATGACATCTTGAGGACCCACAAATAGCTCTAAATCCAAAAATACTATGGTATCTGGGTGTGTAATATATGTGAATTTTAACCCCATATTGTTATCATTAAAGGCTTCCAAAATCTCCTCCAGGGACCCCCTCTCACCATCCCAAATAATAAGGATATCATCTATGAAGCGGCCATAGTAGACCAAACCCGCCCCCAGCGCAGCGTTCCCCCAAACATGGGTACTCTCCCACAGTCCCATGTAGAGGTTAGCATAGCTGGGAGCAAATTTGGCCCCCATGGCCGTTCCACAGATTTGCAAATAATACGTGTTTCCAAATAGAAAATTATTGTGATTCAACATAAATTTAATGCATGCTAATAGGAAAAGCCTGTGTGAAGAGTGCAACTCGGGATCTGACTCTAAAAAGTGACTAATTGCCTCGATACCTTTTAAGTGCTCAATACAGGTGTAAAGTGAGGATACATCACATGTAGCCCAGTGATAGGTATCCTTCCACTTGATGTCAGAGATGGAGTCAATGACATGCAACGTGTCCCGTATGTAAGAATGCAATTTGATGACATGGGGTTGTAAATAATAATCCACATATTGGGACACGTTGGATGTCATTGAGCCAATCCCCGACACAATAGGCCTCCCAGGTGGTTTAACTATATCTTTGTGCAATTTAGGAATGTGATAGAAAATAGGGGTTCTAGGGTGTTTAATGTATAGAAATTTGTGTTCCAATTTTGAAATAATCCCTTCAGTGAATGTGCCCCGGAGAAGATCTCGGAACTCCACCTGATAACCCTCTAAAGGGTCCTCAATAAGAGTCTGATACGATGTTGTATCAAGGAGGAGGCGATGGGCCTCACAGAGGTAGTCTGCCCTATCCTGCAGGACAATCGCCCCCCCCCTTGTCAGCTTGGCGAACAATTAAATCACCATTACTTTTTATGTTTTGCAATGCCAAATTTTCTTCTTTTGTAAGGTTGTTGTATTTCAGTTCCACATTATCAAGACACAACTGTTCTAAGTCCCTCAGGACTACTGTATAGAATGTTTCAATGAAGTTGCCCTTTGATTGATAAGGGAAGTATGTTGATTTAGGGACAAATGGTGACGATTTACATTTCAGTGAAGTATCCTGATCTAGATCAATTGGGGTTAGATAGGAGTCTAAACATATATTTGAACCTTCCTCATGTATAGTGATGTCCAATAATGAGTTATTGGCTAGATCCTGGTTATCAAGTGCAGATCTTTTTATGGATGGACCCATTAGTTTTCCAGTAACACTACCATATTGTGAGTTGTTTATTTGGTCTGATTCTACTAAGAATGATGTCAGGGCATTTATACATTCTTTTTCTTGTGTATTAAATTGCAATTCCGAATGGTCATCTCCTTTCAGGGTGAAATGTCGCATCAATGTTAACTTGCGGATGTATCTATTCAGATCCACGAACAGGTCAAACCTATTGGGTGTACTATTTGGAGCATATGAAAGTCCTTTAGAAAGAAGTGATAAATGTTGTGTAGTGAGTATGTGTGACGAAAGGTTGTAAATACTGTGTTTATGTGGTGTAGCTGCCAACATCTTTATTTTCTTCTGTCCTTGCTTCTTCGCTCCTCCTCTGACTCCCCTGAATCTCTTTTTCTTCGGGGTAATTGTGAATTCTGTTTCTCCCAAAGTGGATATCTCTTTTCTTTTTCTCTCTGTTCTAAAAAAGAAGAAGTGGATTGATGTGATTTGTCAGGTGAAACATGATTTATTAAATTAGAAACCTTACTGGTAGTTTTTGATCTAGCTCCTTCCCTATGTTCCACTGCAATTTGTTCATGGGAATCCCCATTATCCTCACAACCGTCCCCCAAAACAGAGTACCGATTGGAGGTGGAACAACTTGCAGTGGAAGCTGTAGGAGTGACCTTATCCTTCCTATCCATCCTAGCTTCTTTAATTAAAGTGATGATTTCATTTTTTTCTTTCTCATTGGATGTAGGTTTCTTATTTATTTTGGAATCTCTATTCTCCTGTCTATAACCTGAGTTTGATCTACCATACCTACGGTGTTGGAAAGAATCACCCTTCCTTCTCCAATTCCTTACTCTATCATTTGCATAATCATCTTTATCACGTTTGAGTTTGTTTGTATTTCTATCTATGATTTCTTTCTCAAATGATATTACCCTCTTGTGTACTGTTTCATCCAATCTAATAAATTCCTCCGTACCTTCAAATGGTTTAATAATCTCTTGTACTTGAGCTATCTCCTTCCCTACTTTCTCCAATCTTTCTTTTCTGTAGGAGATCAAGAGGTTAATGAGGGACACTGAGCATGTTTCCAAAATGGCATTCCATTCTTTTGTAAATGTTTCAGGTGCCTCAAATGTTGTTTTTTTTGTTATTCTTAAACCTCTTGGAACTAACTTAATATCTATATAGTTCTGAAGAGAAAGTAGGTCCAACCAATTTCTTGTTTCATCTTTAGTAAAATTCTCCAATTCCTGAAAATTGTTTTTGAGATTTATATTGTTCTCCACAGTATCAGTGGTGTCCTCATTTACAATGTTTGCAAGTTTATTCCTTCTGGCTAAACGTTCTTCACAGTTTTGCATCATTTTAGTGAGTATGATCTAACACTTTTATAAAAACTAACAATTTACACTAAATAGTCACTAACTAAAGTGAGTATAATACTTGAATTTAAACAGATAATTCCAACAATTCAAGGTTATAGCAATGGCAGCTACCTTTTAAAGTGATATATAACAAAACAAAACAGAAATAATAAAGGAGCGCCTAATGCAACAACCTGCCTAACTGTGAATAAGTAGCCAACTGCGTTGATACAACCTATGGGGTGGCTAAAGGGAAATAATATAATTAAAAAACCCTATGTAATTCTAAGATAAAATGTGTAATAACTTTAATACAAAGTGTACATAACAAAATTGTTAAAAAATGCTTCTGGAAAAAAAAAATTTGTGTTGTAATACAAAAAATATCTAGAATGAAATAAAAAATATAAAAAATATGAAAAATATGAAAAAATGAAAATAAAAACTTTTTTCCAAAAAACTTTTAAAAAACCTTAAAAGTCACAGAGTCCTGTTCCAAGTGAATGCATCCAGGTATAGGCAGCCCGTTTATAAGGGATCACAACTCCCTAGGAATACCTATGAAAGAAAAAAGAAAAGAAAACAGGCGCACACCTAGTGCATTAAAGTTTAACAATAATTTTATGGAACATTTAAAACCAGACAAATGCCCACTCACAAGTAAAGCATTATTTGAAAGCAGTTATGAGATTGGCCCTCATAAGCCAGTGGTGCCGTTCGAGCCTGTAATGGTGTCCTCTCGTGCGCGGTCTCCTTCTACCGGAAGTGACGCTCACCCGGTCTGGTGTCCCGCACAAAACGGAAGTCCCTCCAGGAAACCGAGGCCTCTCCTGACTGCCTCTAGCTGCTGCACCACCAATCAAGCCAAACGATGTGTCCACTGATCTGCTTTGCCGAGCCTCACACAAGCTGCGTTCCTCTCAGTCTGCTCTCAGTGGGACAAATGTCTGCTCTGCTCTAGCCACGCCCTACGCGTTTCGTCATCGATGATGACTTCTTCAGGGGCTACCCATTGGTTGTATCCCCACAGTATTTATAGTGAGGTTCATTTGCAAACATAATTAAAAACAATTAATCAATTACAACATTAATAAAACACTTTAAACTAGTCCATTGTTACAATTACTAATACTATACTGATCACAATGGACAAGTTCTAAGGACCACACTGTACTATTGGAGAATTTTATAGCTCATAAGATGTTGACAAATATATATGGGTAGAAAAAATGAATATTGTACTGAAACTACCTATTTGTGCAATAGAGATAATTGATAAATGTATTAAATCAACATGTAGTGCCATATAGATGTGTGGCTACTAATTGAATTAGCAAGTACTTACTAGTTGGATAGAGTTAACCATACTTCATGACAATAGATGACAATTAGTTGTGATTCTATTCATAAAACATGATTGGCAATTTGGAACAAGATTTAATTGAGAGATCCCAAGAATTGGAGAATACTATCAAAACTGAATACCATCAATTAACCCCTTTATAGTATGTTCAGCAAACAATGTGCTACATAAATTATACAAATCAGGTCTTAGGGCATGGTATAATACCTGTTGAATGATCCATCTGTGATTGATTACAATTGGAGTCAGAGGTGGAGCAAAGAAGATGGTTTAAGCAAGAACAGAAGAATGCTCAGAAAGGCTAGCAATGAAGTGATGAAGTGACTATGTATAAATGGTGTATAATATATGTGATATTAAATAATAATGTGTTTGTGATGTATTAATAAAGTGAAATGGAAAAATTGTAATGATAAAATATATTAATATAAAGAATAGATATTAAAGTGATTGGATAATGTGTATGTGTAGGTGATTATCCAAATATTTTAATAATGAAATATAAATGTGAAGTTAATGATATGAATGAATGTATAACCTCTATTGGTAATGACGTGTAAAATGTATAAAAATGTAAAAAATATTTGTTGAGACCTGTTCTGGACTCAAACAGACACATCCGCAGTACAATGCATTATTGGGAATGTATATAGCCATAATGGAATGTAATGCAATAAATGCCTCAAAAAAATCCTCAAAAAATTCTGTGAAGGATGAATATTTTAGAGAGTTGACATGTCACCATAGTTCAGAGGGAGTGCCGAAGCCCTCAAACCAGACCTCCGAAGGATCACCCACCTGGAGTGATCACACTATGGTGCTAATGTCTATGTGATCATTATGTCCCCTTGGGTGCAAAGTATCTAGAATATACATCCAATAGGTCTCCCTCATACACAATCTTTTAAAACGATCACCACCCATAAATGTAGGGGGAATGAACTCGATGCCCATAACTCGTAAGGACCAAGGATCTTTCGAATGTTCATTACAATAGTGGCGGGAGAGATTGTGTGTTTGACACCCATTGATTAAGTTTCTTCGATGCTCTAAAAACCTCGTGCTTAGGGCCCTTGATGTGCGGCCTACATATTGCGGCCTAAATACTGTGGGGATACAACCAATGGGTATCCCATGAAGAAGTCATCATCGATGACGAAACGCTTAGGGCGTGGCTAGAGCAGAGCAGACATTTGTCCCACTGAGAGCAGACTGAGAGGAACGCAGCTTGTGGGAGGCTCGGCAAAGCAGATCAGTGGACACATCGTTTGGCTTGATTGGTGGTGCAGCAGCTAGAGGAAGTCAGGAGAGGCCTCGGTTTCCTGGAGGGACTTCCGTTTTGTGCGGGACACCAGACCGGGTGAGCGTCACTTCCGGTAGAAGGAGACCGCGCACGAGAGGACACCATTACAGGCTCGAACGGCACCACTGGCTTATGAGGGCCAATCTCATAACTGCTTTCAAATAACGCTTTACTTGTGAGTGGGCATTTGTCTGGTTTTAAATGTTCCATAAAATTATTGTTAAACTTTAATGCACTAGGTGTGCGCCTGTTTTCTTTTCTTTTTTCTTTCATAGGTATTCCTAGGGAGTTGTGATCCCTTATAAACGGGCTGCCTATACCTGGATGCATTCACTTGGAACAGGACTCTGTGACTTTTAAGGTTTTTTAAAAGTTTTTTGGAAAAAAGTTTTTATTTTCATTTTTTCATATTTTTTATATTTTTTATTTCATTCTAGATATTTTTTGTATTACAACACAAAATTTTTTTTTTTCCAGAAGCATTTTTTAACAATTTTGTTATGTACACTTTGTATTAAAGTTATTACACATTTTATCTTAGAATTACATAGGGTTTTTTAATTATATTATTTCACTTTAGCCACCCCATAGGTTGTATCAACGCAGTTGGCTACTTATTCACAGTTAGGCAGGTTGTTGCATTAGGCGCTCCTTTATTATTTCTGTTTTGTTTTGAGATATATATATATATATATATATATATATATATATATATATATATATATATATATATATATATATATATATGAGGAAAATACAGTGAAACAGTGTGATGTGTAATAATGTGAATATGATAAAACTAATTCATATAAAAATGTGAAAAAAATATTAATCTAAAAAATACTTTGTGCCATCAATGGTGATAACATACATAAAAAATATATAACATAACAAAAAAAAAAACATATGCAGAAAGTCCAACCCTTAGTTGGGCCCAGAAAAATTCAAATTGGGAACAAGATAAATTCCAGGGATCCAAGGCTGCTCTCAGAAGGAACAACCAATTCCAGCAGAAATCTATAGAAACAAGAGAACAGAGAGCGCACGTCCCATAGTGTAAAAAAGTAACTTTAATGTTAAAAAGAGGACAAGGGGATTAAGGACACTCACAAAAGTAAAAGAAAATCAAGCAGTTTGTGATATAATCACCACCAACAGGGTAACATCGTCCTGGATCACACCAACGGATCGATATCCTATCCGGTTCACTTTCAGCAGCTCCTGATGGACAAAAAGCTGTGTCTCTGCTTGCAGTGCGATGTCCAAGTATACCAGCCTCAAATCAGCTCCTTGCGCTCTTCGGCCGTAAAGTGCACACTTGCGTGATGACGTAATGTCGTAAATACGTACCCTGATGCGTTTCATCACACTATGTGCCTTTTTCAAAGGGAATGTGTTTAAAGCAGCATGCATTGGCTTAAGGGTTGCTCGTGTAATATGAGCTTGAGACAAAAGGTGGCACTGTGTGCTCATTTGCATGTCATTTCCCAGAATCCCTTGCTGCAGTGGAAGTGCTGTGTGCTGGGCGATAATGGTGAAAGACAGGGTTGCAGACCTGTCTAAGACATGCAAATGAGCATACAGTAATATTTCCATTCGCTATGTGCTTTACTGTGGAGGGTTTTTGTCACTTTTTTTTAATCCATAACCTTAATAATGTGTGTGATATATATATAGTGGGTTTGGGGCGGGGGGTTCTTGAGCTTGCTGGCATTTTGTGTGTTTATTAATATATATCCACCCATTTTTAATGTCACACACTTGATGATTTTATATATATATTAGTGTCAAAAGGAGTGCAATACTTATATATACTCTTGAAAAAGGGTAATTTATTAAACCATTTGGCCAAAGTGTTATAAGCCTGCAAGCCACATCAAGGCATGACCAGTGAGTAGGTTCTAACACTACCTTATAAAATCCTAATTTACCTTTATTTGGAGGGAGAATAACCACATTGGACAGACCCAATCTCAGGAACATGAATAAGAACTGCTTACTTTTGACACTAATATATATATATATAAATATATATATATATATATATATATATATATATATATATATATATATATATACAAAAAAGACTGCGCTTTAAGTATCTGTCTGCAATATATTACCCACTAACTGTATAATCAATGTATAAAATATATATATAGGAATAAATGGATATAAAATATATATATAATGATGAAACCTAATATATATCAAAAAATGATGCTCTAGCACTATACCAGAAATAAATTATAAAATAAATAAAACTAAATAAATAACATAAACTAGTATCACCAATGACTGTTCAAATATAACATATAAACATGCATGTATAAAAAATAAAATAAAAAAATAAACATATAATCAATAAAATAAGTGTGCTTGGGGGAGTGTAGGAAAATATAAAAATGATAATAAAACCACAATGGATGAGGTGAATCAGAGTCCACAAAACCCTTGGATGGCAATGTCCTATAAAGATGGAAGGGTAGTAGCCCTGTGCCAAGTGTTTATACAAGCAAAGATATGCATAAATGAATGATTGCACTGGACTGATATAGAGCATCCAATTAAGTGAGTTTCCATTACCCACTTTGCTTCAGTGCAGGAGAGAGCAGAGTCGTCGTATCCAGAGCCAGGGTCTGTGCAGGAGAGTATCACGAAGTACAAGGTACTAGGCAGGGTCAGGAAGCAAGGTAAGAGGCAGACAGGCTAGAAGTAGTGAAGTTCAGCCTCACAAACAGAAGTTATGCTCGGCGAGGAATGAGAGTTCAGACAGCATATTTAAAGGACCTCCCACCAATGGGAGGCATCCAGGAAGCAGAACCGCCCTCTTTGATAGGCTGCTGGATAACGCAGGTGCGTCCTATTACACAGCCGATTGAGACCGAGGTGGAGCTTCCAGAGTGCACGCACGCATGCACCGCATGCTACCCGCCCATCACTCTGGTGACCCGGTTGCGCGCTGTCAGTGCGCGCCACGACACCTGCGGCGGTACTGGGGTGGAGACCGGAGGCGGGGCCCGCGGAGACAGAGGAGGAGCGCAGAGTACTGTTGCGCTGCGTAGCTCTGACGTCAGGATGGGGGCAGGAATGAGAGGCAGGGACCGCAGACCACCGGGGAGACCGCGCACAGCACATGCGTAGCGCGTCAATGCCAGAGGCAAGAGAGTGCACCCTGGACCAAGGAATAGCGGAGACCGACGGAACCCGCACACTGCCCGCGCCTCGCATGAGTACCACCGTTAGGCTGCCTTTCTTGAGTGCCACAGGAACCAGACGAGCGGGTAAGGTTTAAGGGGACAGAACCGCCAGAATGGCGAATTCTCAAAATAATGGGCAAATGAGCTACTATCCATATCTGGATAATAGTTATTTTGCCCATTACTATACTGTATGTGTTTGGTGGGGGGTGGGGGGGTGTATTTATTGAAATGTATGCCATATTAAAAAAATTTTACAAAAGGATTGGAACCCGTGGGGACCACCCGAGGACCCACGATGCCCACGGGACCACCCAGGGACCTCGATGCCTACGGGAACCACCGAGGACCCCTGGACACCCACAGGGACCACCTGTGGGGCCCATTACTGTACTGTACTGGTTGTTGGGGGTGGAGGGGGTGCCCATTCCTTGCCATTGGGGTTATCTTTGGTCCCAATGAGGGCATAGGTGACCACACTGGTAATGAATGGGTGTATTGGTTAGTATTGGGTTTTAATGTTTATGTTGTGTAGCAGGAGTGGGTTAAGATGGTATTTGGCCCTCGGTGGGTTTTTATGCCTAGCGGGTGGGTATCGGGAGGGGTTAACCCCTTCATTGCCTTATCGGTATTAACTGCTAAGGTAATGAAGGGGTTAATTCCTCCCACAACCTAGCCACAAGGCCTAAACACCCACATGGGCCAAATACCACCTTCACCATCCCCCGCTACGCACAATAAACAGGGCACTGACAGTTAATCCCGTCATTGCCTTTACCAGTTAGACACTAAGGTAATGAAGCTTCCTCTAAATGTATTTTTATTGCATAAGATGGTAGCTGTGGGTCTCCGGAGCTGATATTAATGTGTATCAGCTCCGGAGACTCCCGGATTTATTCCGACGCAGGAAAAATGCATTTTATTTCTAGGTCCTGCTCTAAGATCCCATCTCGCCACCCTTGGGCTGGCCATATAAATCTTTGATAAACTCGCAATTCCAGAGCTCTGATTATCTCACCAGAGTTACTATAATAGCGTGATATCAGAATGTGAGTTGGAGCTGTTTGGGAGCTCCCGCTCTGCGAGTTTGTTCAGGAGCAAGAAATCATGAAAAAATGCATTCCCCGTACGATTTGGCCAACTCATTGAGGCTTTCTGAATATCTACCAAGCAAAATTATGCGAAAACTGCTCCAAATTCTCGATGTTGGTTATCAAAGCCACTAGAATAGACCCCTTTGTATCTGACTCTGTCTTACTCTGTCTCTCCTCTCTGTCTATCTCTCTCACTTTTCCTCTTTCCCCCCTTCCCACAATACACACTTCCCTACAATACACACACACACACACACACACAACACCCCCTCACCACAATAATACACAATACCCCCATTACCCCAAAATACACAGACACACTGCTCCCTGTCCCCCACAATACACACATACTGCATCCCCCACCCCAACAATACACACACACAATAACCCCATTGTAGACGGACGTTCACAGAGGTACACAATTGGAGACTTTATAAGGTGAAATTATAACGAGGCTTTATTGTGCCTTTTCCTGAACATCAGGAAACCATCCAAACAAGGGGGAAACAAAGCTTCTATTCACTTGGGAGTGGTTCTAGTGAAATACTATGCAATTCACAACTCCCTTAGTTAAGCATGTCTCCCAGCCCCAAACACATAGCATGAAATGAACAGCTATAAAAAGTTTAGTAATAAAAGTCTTATCTGTTCCTTGTGGTTTGGAGGGAAAATCTTCTCTGTCCCTGGTTGCTACCTTTTCTTCAGGGTTTGTCAGCATTCAGGTTTAGACGTTTCCCCTGTGTCTTGGAAGCAGCTCTGCTGTGTCTTCTGGCAGAGCTCAAGACATGGTCAGCTCCAGAGATCTGTGTTCTCTTGGTCAGTCTCTCCTGGGAGACTCAAGAACCTCTGCTCTGTCTCCAAAGTTCAGCTCACACGTGAGCTAAGGAGTCCCTTCCTGTCTCAAAGGCAGGCTTTTTCTACCACCTGTAATCAGGCAGGTGGTGTTAGTTAATTTGCTACCAGCAGTTAACCACCACACTGCTGGATTAGAGGCACATTTGTGAACAGGGATAAGTCCCCTGTTACACCCATTCCCCACAATACCCCTCCCTGCTCCACAATATCCCTCTCCCCCACAAAACCCAAATTAAAAATCCCTCCCTGTCACAGTAACCAGACCTAATTCACGCTGAATATACTGGGCACTGATTGAACAGGACAAAATGATAAAATAAACTGAAGATGTATTCCCTTTTGGGCAAACACAACACTGTAAGAAAAATGACACTTAAAAATAACACTTACAGTAAAATAACAGGGGGAAGTATCCAAGAATAACACTGGCTAGCAATTTTCCCATGCTGGATCAGAGTCACGAACCACCAACTACGAACAGCGAACACTCTACAACCCTGGGGTTGAGGCAACCTGCCTCTTTATAGGGGTTGAATTCCCATCACAAACATGCAAGGAACTCTGGGAGGAAGCAGGAGTCCCCCCCACCTCCCCCCTGGCAACACAAAGTCTAGGGCTGAATGGCTGGGCATTGTCTAACCCATAGGAGGGTTGATGGCAGATACTTTTATGTTATCTGTCCCATCCCCACTCCTTATGGCTCTGCAGTTTGATAGTCCTGAATATCTCCAGACACATTGGCAACAAAGCCACTGGATGCCCTTTGAAGTCAGGGACTCCCAAAGCTCCAAGCTCATCCTCAATGCACATTTATCTGCAGGAACCTCACCGGATTAAATCAGAGGCCCCTCCATACAAATGTACACTGGCGACACACTTTATTCGAGCTCGGCTAGTCCCACGAATTCGGGTATACCCGGGTATATTGAGGTTTGTGACTGTTTTCTGCCCGAGTGCATTGAGTTATTTTCCAGGCAGGGATTGAAGCATTTTATTCCCGCTGGCTGCAATACTGCACAGTATATATATATATATACTGCATTACAATTCATGAATTTATGCCATCTGGTAGACACGCGAAGCATTGCAGCCTATTAAATCCTAATCATTATCATTTAACAGATCAGCCGCCCATCAGCCAGGCATGAACCCAGGCTGGGAAGGCAAATGCAACGGGGCTTGTCAGAGGTGAGGAGTGGCGCATTCCAGGTATCTGCCAGGTACATACCGGGTATTTGCTCGAATAAAGTGTGTCGGTGCAGTAACTCACATGCAAATCCCATTACAAGTCGCTATCTGAGAAATTAGTATATACAGTCACATAATCCCCTGAACACTTTGCAGGGCTGACTCCCAAATTACATCACAGTGCTTACTCATAGATGACAAAACACTTTACCTCATTTGCCTGCTTAACTAGACTTGGGAATTGAATTCACAGGGAATAAAAGTGCTTTGGAATACACATACATACTACATTATACATTAACCCTTTCTCTTCACACACAAATTAGGGGTAACTAGCCAGGTATAACCCCTTTTTTACAGGCCAGATTACCCCTGATCGTCACACTCCCCCACAAAACCAAAATTATAAATCCCTCCCCCACAAAACCCCTTACCCAACAATACCCACCCAAAATCCCCACATCAACAATACACACAAAATCCCCCTTCCTCACCCTTCCCCCACAAAACCCCACACACCTAACCTTGTGTAGAACCTCCATTGCCGTGTGGTCGTAGAAGTTCGGCCAGAGTTCTAGCAGGGTGAGGAGACCTGTACCTGCAACTTTCAGTGCTGGGCCCCCGCAGCTCCCGGGATGAATGTCCCAGCTCTCCCCCCTAGTTCGAGTGAAGAATCTGTTGGCTGAGTGGCTCTGTGCTGCATGTTTGACAGCCTTGTAATACTTAATATAATATATATACCAAATAGTTCTCTTTTATATTTGTATGGGTTTTTTTTTTACATTTTGTAAAAACTGAGAAAACTAAACTTATTGAAAATATATTATTACACTTTGTTATTACTCCTTGCATTTTAACACTAATTGTACCAATTTCAATAAACTCCAAGCTGTTCAACTCTAATTGCATTATCAACTCATGTGCAAGCATATGTTTGCACTAATAAAAAGTATTTGTTTGTTTTTTAAATAAAATATGTTTGCCTATTAAATGGTGTTTAGTTTTCTACTGTACATATTTTTTTCAAACTTTTTTATTGTGGTTTCAGAAACATACAGGTTATAACAATACCGTGGAAACATCACATTAGTCCTTGCGAACCAACTGGATGCCCACGTCGCCTAGCGGGGACCACCTGGAGACCCCCAGACACCCGTGGGTACCCTCCGGGGTGCACTGTGGGGCCTGCAGACACCTGTCGAGACCACCGGGGACCCCTTTCAACCTGGGGTATTAATCATGTGTGTAAAATAATAAATCATGGTTTTATGGGGGGGGCACAAAAGGTGAGTGGGGTATTTGTGCTTACTACAGTACATATTTTTACATTTAAATTGTATTCCTAGTGTAGATGAGCAGGGGGTCTCCAGAGCAGAACCGCGTTGGTTTCAGGTCTGAGTACCCTCTGCTTCCCGAGATACAGGCCCCAGTATGGGTTGCCGGTATCCCTCTGCTTTGTTTACATCCCACGTGGATTTTAAAATGGAGGAGATACGAGCACCCCATACTGGGGCCTGTAACTCGGGAAGTAGGGGGTCCCCGAGGCTGAAATCAACTTTTTTCACCTCAGGAGACCCCCTTCTCATGCACATTATGAATAAAAATAAAATGTAAGCAGCGTCATTAGCTTAGCAGCTATCCGCTAAGGTAATGATTTTTTATTTGGGGGGGGGAGGGGGTTATTTGATACTAGTGTGAGGGAGCAGGGGGTTTCCTGAGTTGAACAAAGTTGATTTCCCTACTTCCCGAGATACAGGCCCTGGTAGGGGGTGCCAATATCCGTCTGCCTTGTTTAGATCCCACGGTCACGTGACCCAAAGGATTTTAACATGGGGATACCAGCACCCTATAACGGGGCCTGTATCTCGGGAAGTAGGGTGTCTCTGAACCTGAAACCAATGCGGTTCAGCTTTAGAGACCCCCTGGTCATCTACACTAGGAATACAATTTAAATGTAAAAATATTTACTGTAGTAAGCACTAATACCCCACCCATTCCCTGTGCCCCCCCCATAAAACCATGCTACATTACTGTAGTTTTAATAAAAAACCCACGATCGCCTGTGAGACGCGCGCTGTTAGAGTGACTGATTCAGCCTCTTACTGCGCGTCTATTACATACAGGCAGACCCAGGTAGGATTCACATAGCAGGGACCCGTGCTGTGTTACTCCGATGGGCCATTAGGGCTTGTCCAGGGTGGCGCTGAGCGGGCGCGCACACTCACTGCAGACACGTTACGACAATTTGAATTTGCCGCTCTCAAGCGCGTCACGTGAGCGGTTCGCCCAATGAGGGCGAACCATCTCCATGACGTAGAGGCCCCCCCGTACACGCGCGCACCTAGCCAGCCAGGAAAAGCACGGCCGAGCAGGGCACAGCGCTGGAGCGCCAGTGCGCCTCTACCCACCCTGGACGAGGCCTTAGTCTGCTGCGGTGCAACTCGCAAAGGATCTCGGGCATATCTCGAAATTCCATTTCGAGATTTGTTTGAATAATGGCCGCTGCATCTGTAGCGGGAGACGTCTTGATTTTGGGTGCGTTTTGCTTTCCCTGTCATTATCGATACCTTTAGGAATAGTTTGCTGTAGATATCGCTTAATTTCAGGTCGGATTGTGCTCGATCTAGTAGTTTTATTAGGAGGGACTCGGGAGCTCCTCTTCTAGCCGTCCATACTCAATAACGTCACCAGAAGCCTCTCTCTACTGTACATTTATAAGGGAATAGACACGAAATCCAGGGGGAGCATGGGGGAGAAACAAAAACAATTCTAAATGCAGCAGAATGGCAATGGGTAATAAAAGATTTCACAATCTTGGCTCTTTAGAAATGACTACTTACAAGATGTAAGAGTCAAACAAGCAGGATTGACTACTAGTCAGTGGTAAGTATGTGAAGTGGTGGTCATCAAGGTGGTTCTGGTAACTCAGGAGGATACGACCCAAAAAGAGAGAACAAACTGACATAGCACAAATCAACCAAGTTTACAAAGTTTATCTACATAAAAAAAGTAATACACTCACAATGTGGCAGTTAAAAACAGGCATGTAACACTTAAGAAGTGTATCGGAGGGTATGAATAGCCTGCTGGCTCACCATCCCGCAACTCCCGGTACTCGTCTGTCTTTGCCTCTGCTACACTGTGTCACCGCACGGCTCGGCGTCTGACGTCAGATCCGGTTTCCTCGGTCAGGTGGGGGCTGGCCTTCAATAACTCCTCTCCTTACAGCTCCGCATCAAGATACTCCCACTCCACGCGTTTCGCTACGTGGAGCACGTGGGCCCATTTTTTCCTTTAATCTATTTAGGTTGGTTGTAATTGTGCTATACCACTAGCCCAACCCTACCTCCCCACCACCCTTCCTTTATAAGTACATTGTGTGTCTATTATTATTACTCTGTATGTAGAATTTATTTTAGTAAGTAATTTATTAAATGTTAAGTTTTAACCACCCAGGAGTGCTTTTTGAAAAATGAGCTACTAGTTGGATAGTGGAAGCACCAATATGCTCCTGCTCTCCAATTTTTTGCTAATGTATACATATTTATATTCATTTTTATTTTTCACTTATTCAAGTATTCACTATTGTTCACATATCAAGTGTTCAACCCTTTTATCTGTTTGCGCCTGTTTTTCACTTTATTACTACACATTTATAAGGGAATAACATTGTAAAGAGAAATAGATTGTTGGTTGTATGAAGGCCAGAGCTTTCATAACTTAGTGTTTACTGCTTCAGTTCACACAAGATGTATTAGAAGTTTTATTTGCATAGGTGACTTTTCCATCCATCAGTGCTGGATACACATATTTTTAGATTTTCATCACCAATAAATCA
Organism: Ascaphus truei; assembly: GCF_040206685.1. Taxonomy (NCBI): domain Eukaryota; kingdom Metazoa; phylum Chordata; class Amphibia; order Anura; family Ascaphidae; genus Ascaphus; species Ascaphus truei. The sequence goes on along the minus strand of NC_134484.1, from coordinate 22,860,762 downwards.
GTTAATGCATATATGTGATATTATCAACATGGTGCAGTTGTTTTTATTTTATAACACTAAGACACCTTTTTGTTCTGGTAATGAATTGTTTTTATTAGCACTTATTAGAACTGTAAGCTGTGTTACATTAGAATCCTCTCTTTCCTTATCCCAACATATAAACGCTGTTACTAAATCTTGACACGTCTTCCTTTGCTACATTGCTAAGATACTGTACGCCTCTTCCTATGTTCCACAACCACTAAAACATTAATGCATGACCTTTTTCTCTCCGTATTGATTACAGAAACATTCTTTTATCTGGCCTTTTTGCTTCACACCTCTCTCCCTTACACTCCATTAAAAATGCTGCTGCTGCTGCCCTTTACCAGACTCCCACAGCTTATGTCAAACTTCCCGGAGGAGACTCAACCCCAATTGATATTAAAAATGGAACCAGACAAGGCTGCCCCCTGTCCCCGCTTCTCTTTGCATTAACGATTGAGCCCCTAGCTGCGACAATCAGGAAGGAAGTCAATATACAGGGAATCCCAATTGGAAATTCCCATTATAAAATCTCCCTATTCGCGGATGATATAATATTAACTTTAGCTAACCCACTGATATCCCTTCCCAACCTGCAATGCCAAACTAGATCAATTCGACAAAGTCTCCGGCTATAAAGTTAACAATGACAAATCGGAAGCATTATATCTAACCCTCCCAACCCCAGAACTTAAGTTACTGCAATCAAATTTTAACTATAAATGGAGTTCCACATATATTAAATACCTAGGTATACAGATTGCAAACTCCTTTGACTCCCTTTATCAATGTAACTACCCCTCCCTTTTTGATAAAATCAAAAAAGACCTGCAGGTATGGAATAAATTCCAGATTTCATGGATGGGAAGAATCCTCTCTACCAAAATGAACATCCTCCCGAGACTTCTGTATTATTTCCAAACCCTTCCGATAAACATTCCCCTGCCTGAGCTTAAAAATATTCAAAACCAATATTTCAATTAATTTGGAAAGATAAAAGACTGAGAGTATCAAGATCAGTAATGTTGGCCTCAAGGACGAGCGGAAGTATGGGGGTCCCGGATATTATTAAATACTTTCAAGCGGTCCAACTAAAACAAATAGTAATATGGAATAATGACCCGGCATCCTGTTGCTGGTTAGGAATTGAAACTCACTAGGCGAGTCCTCTATCCCTTACTGCGGCTCTGTGGACACAAGAGGCCAAAGAGACGCTAACACAAATATTTGACTTGGGATCGATGAGGTGCACGTGGAACATATGGTCCAAATACAAGAGGAAATTTGCATTGGCCTCCTCCCCATCGCAGCTAACCTCAATATTCAATAATCCAGATTTTCCTCCTAGATGCTCTCAAAAACAATTCTCCCAATATAAGAGCCTTAATATCAAAATAGCATTGGACATGGTAGAAAAGGGAAAGATCTTGTCTTACCAGACTCGCAAAGACAGATACCTAACACAGGACCTGCAGCTTTTCAACTTTGATAATGTATACATCAGTGGGGGGACTCCATTTTGTCTGCTGTAACGATTCTATACTAATACTGCCATTATGTTTTAGTCTGTTGTTGACTGACCTTTTACCCAATTAATGTTGGCTGAATTCCTGGACTATGTATGTTCAGACATAGTTTCGGAATGAAGAAACAGGAAGTTTAGCCAAGGAGGCATAGTCTAAATTTATGTACTGTCTCAGCACTTAAAGCAAGAATTATGATGCCGCTCAGGACTGGGCTAACTGTAAGTTTCCCAAACTGTTACTTTCCAGATAAGCATGTAATAAGGGAAGTAAGCTTGGCACGTATACACTTTCGCTCGGCTATAAAAGCCTGACTGTAACTATTAATAAACAGGAGAGGTTTTTGACAACGATCTTTGGTGTCCGACTCAATAACTTGCTCCTCCGAGCTGCTCGTATCTTTTCCTGTTCAGCGCCTTAAGAGTGGTAAAAGGCCTCCCGGGGGGTAATCTGTCCGAGTACGGAGAAGATTCCTACGTATGATGAAGTAGAGAATAAATTTACAAATTTCTTTCAAATTAGACATTTCCTCTCAACAATATCCAATAACGCAAGGTTTCCAAAGTTATCAAAATTTGAAATGTACTGTAAAAAACGTACCTACCAGAGAGGACTGATTTCGGGAATATACGGGGGCATCGAGTCCTCAATACCTACCCAAACAGAAGATCTCAAAGTTTAAATAGATAGGGACGACTGGGAGGATATCTGGGAATCGGCAGCTAAAACCTCAATTTGTAGGATAACAAAGGAAAATATTTTCACAATTCTATTTCAATGGTACCTAACTCCTAGTAAGCTGAGCGAGATCTTCCCAGGAACGCCTGATCTATGCAGGATAGGGTGTGGCCTGAGAGGAGATATGGCCCATATCTGGTGGACGTGTCCGCGGATCAAGAACTTCTGGACGGTGATCCAAAAAATAATACAAGAAGTAACAGAACTGAGGATTCCGGTGGACCCGCTGACCTTTCTGCTAGCCAAGCCAATAGAGAACCTATTGAACCATGGATCCAAAACTAGAAAAATCTGTACATACTGTAGTGCCGACGAGTATTCTAAAACAAATCTGGGGCAATCACCAAATAGACCCAGGTACATGCTGGGTACATGCATCCAAACTGAATGGAATTGCCAGGGACACCTGCTGTGTTAATACGATGGGCCAGAGACTGACAGCCATGTTGAAGCAAAGAATGCCTCAATTCTATAGAACCTGGGAGCCTTGGCCAGGCTCGGGGTCCCCGACACTGATGCAAGCCCTGGTCCAACTCTGATACCCTCAGGGCCGAGGGCCGACGCGCCCTACCCGCCACAATCCCTTCCTCCCCCCTGCACCCCTCTCTCCCCCTCTTTTTCCCCATGTCGTTCCCAACAATCCAACTGTCCCTCGTCATCCCCTCTCTTTTCACTACTGAAAGTAGGAAAAAGGGTTTATTGTGTGTCTCAGAATACCTCACTGCCATGTGCCTGTATTTCACAATAATTTGTTATGCTATGCTGTGAATGTTATATCAATAGCCACATGTATGTGCTTTAAAATACACGAATAAAGGAATAAAAATATTTAAAAAAAAAAAAAACCTGATTGATTACAATTTTAAATTAAAACGTTGTTTTTTTTTTAATCTATAACTAGGGATTAGTGCAATATTATTTATAATATGAATACAGTCAAAAATATATATTTTGTTAATAATATAATATATTGCATTTCGGCTAAACCATATTTAGAAGCACACACAGAAATTAATAGAAAACGTTGGTGATGCATAATTTAGGAGAACATGAAAAAATAATACAGTAATAGGGAGAGCAGTTTGGGCAGACCTCTAGCTATGGCTGCAAGCTTGAAAACAACTAATGCATACTAGCCAAACAGGAAACAAGACAGGACTATACCAAGTGCAAGGGTTAGAGGAAGTCGCTGAAAGCAACAGGATGAATGACAGTTTAAATGCAAAGATGCATAGCAACAAGGGTAGGGACTGGAGCAAAAAATGCTAAGCAACGGCAAAGGCAGAGAAAACAGACAGGAGCTAGAATACCTGGATTATTTGCTTACTTGTTATTGAGAATAAAGAGATTCTTAGCACCAGCCCTCATTTCATTCACTTTATGTACATTTTTGTAATCATATTTTTGGGTCCCTTGGAGTTCCTTCTGTACGGTATATAACTCCAAATATATGTTACCATACCTAAAAGGGCGTGAAACAGTATGCTAACCAGAAGCATAGATAACACGTTGAACTACTTTAAACTACAACTACACATTTCTCCTTCACTTGATTAAATACATTTAAAAAATATAGCAAAGCATGATCTGATGTTAATCTATATGAAAATTAAGCGCCACAGTCAGAGTTTTTCTTCTTTCTGCAGGCATACAATATCTTGGCCAGAACTTACTGCATGTTTACTTGCCCCAAGCAGGTAATACATTTGCATGAGGTTGCTAATTACATCTTTTGTTGCTAGGTAGCACCACATCCCTTGGCAACAAAACAAACTGTTCAGAACATCCCATCCTAAAGAGGCTACATTTAAAACACTGGAAATTTCCATCCACATTAGATATACTGAAGATGCTGAGACGGTAGTTACAGTATGCAGATTCCAGAATATACGTGCTCATTAAGTATAATAGCACAGCTGGGCAGGAAGTCACTTAACACTGCATGAAGTCACTGGACCATTATTACAATTATTGTGTTTTTTCTATTACATGCTAATAGTGTAAGTCACTCAGTGTTAACTTCTACATCAATAGCAAAGCATGGCAGGAGTAGTGAAGATCTAATGTTATCCACAATTTTAACCTACTTCCCATACTAAACGGAATAATCATGCATTTAATGATGTGTATTTATATAGTTCTTTTTCTGTATGTATGTTCCTTTTATTCCGCCCAGGACATGTATACAGGGTACTCAGATTTTTAAAGAACTACAGTACAGTAGTTTATTCAACAAGTCATAATACCTGAGAACATGATACAAAATGGGGAGAACTGCACCAAAAAAAAAGAAAATAATAGGGGAAAGGAGCTCATGCCCCCAAGACCCAACCTTCAAAGGGCATTAATAAATAATAATGATGAATTACATGCCTTTCTGCGGTTACAAATATATGTTTTCAAGTGTATGTGGATTGGGGCCTACGGCACATCCGAGATAACACCTCCAATGCAGGTGCATAGAAGACAGAGTTGCAGGCAGTTGTGTTTGGAACAGATGTTCTCATGACTTCTCATGACTTTCATAGGGGCTGCCCCACCTTATGGTGCCTGAGTGGTCCTTTATCATAAGGTGTTGACACTATCTCTAAATCTGTAAGTGCAGTGTTGTATTTGTTAAAGTGATTAACAAATAATGTTGTCCGGAAATTAACTGTCCATCAAAATATAACTTCTGTGCACTTTTCTTTAATGTACTTTACAGTATTCTACCCTAGGTTGTTTAGAACTGACAGTATTCACTTAGATACAATATGTTTATATGATCTTCCAGTAAATTATTTACTACCGTAGGATATACAGGTACCTTAACAGCAATGGTGTGTAGGCGAGATGCCTAGGGAGTGCTACGGTACAAACTCAGATCACTGTTCTAATTCTAACATTCTACTCTGCATGTCACAGGGGGGGCAAGGAAAACCTAGTACATGCTGTACTGCTTCTGTAATTAAGGTACGTCCCTCCTAAGAGAGACTGTGGGTAATTCATTCATCTGTGATAGTGACAATGCAAGACAGCTACACTGAATCTCCCATTGTTTTGAATTGGCACTATAACAGCTTAATTAATTATTCCCATTGTCTCACTATTGGACCAGACATGTCAATGTCTTAAACTCAATGGGCATGTCAGATTTAGCAACTCAGGGGTAAGTTACAGATGCAGCCACCAGTATTAGATCACTTGCCTTGGAAAATCTGGGGCAATCTCCCTGCTGTGTTAATCTGATGGGCCATTAGTCTGGCAGCAGAATATCACAGAAATGTTGAAGCATATTGAGGCATTTACTGAGAGATGCCTTAGTTTTTAGCCAGGCAAGTGATCGGATACTGGTGGCTGCATCTGTATAGTACTTCTGGGTTTTGATGACATCAAAGTATTACCCTGAGTTTGTAATTGAATTGTATTATAATAGGTTAATTTATTAATAAAAATAATAATAACTTTATTTATATACTGTACTGTACATCTGCATTGCCCCAAAGTTGACGTCTGGAAGGGTTCCCCAAAATCTGCTCCCCTTTGCACAGAACCAGCGTGCTAAGAGTTAACATCTGGTATTTCTTGCTGCAATGCATTTCGTCAACCCCAGCCCCTTGAGTGTTTATGACTGGACAAAGGAATTTCAAGCCCAGCTGAATTCATTCAGTACCCCTTATGCCTACATCTGCATCGCCCCAAAGGCAGACAGCCTTTAGCGGCAGCCAAAGGGCAGCCAAATGGTGACCACCATTTGCTGCCATTTGGCTGCTGTTTGGTAATGGTAAAGCTGCTCTACTGTTTCTGAAATCAGAAATGAAATCAGAAATGATAATCCCTGAGGAAGTGTGCGCAAGCGCACGAAACGCGTAGGGTTTCCGTTAGCTTGATTTGACGAATTGATGAGAGGAACGATCCGGCTTTGGATTAGCAGTACAAGGATCTCTCCCCTCAAGGCCCGCCTACTGGTGACATAACATCCGCCTGAGGAGTACGGGACACAGGGAAGCACGCCGGCTTTGGATCAGTAGTGCAAGGATCTCTCCTCTCAAGGCCCGCCTACCGGTGACGTAACATCCGCCTGAGGAGCACGGGACACAGGGAAGCACGCCGGTGAATACTACTGTGCAGCCAGAGGAGGACTTTCCTTACCCAATATGCATTGCATGTTTGCATCAGAAATCCTGTGAGTAGGGCTCCGGTTTTACTCCACCGGATTGACGATCTCTGGGTCATTCGTCCATTCATTTTATACTGTTTTAGATTTGTATTAAATTAACTTTTAATTTCAGCCTGGCTTTTGTATGTTTTATGTTAGTCTTGTTTGTTTTGTCTTGTCTTGTAGGTGTGTGTTTGAGTTATTCATCACATGTTAGCTGTGTTGCACTATATTTTCTTTTCTCTCATTTCATATTACGCAACACACGGATGAAGTTACATCTGATCACCTGACGATCGAGGAACTAGAAAGTCACTCCTTTGGATATTCATCCCTATCTTCTACCGGTTACAGCTACCTCTTCACCTCGCAGGGCCTTATCCCACCACCGTGTAACCCACACCGTGTCCACCGTGCCTGAGGGGCCCTCCGGCACCCAACCACCCTGGTGTCCACAAGGATAACAGCCCCACCTTTGTATGTGGTCAGCGCTGCCACTATGGTGTATGTATTCTGTTGGTGCACTTAGGATATAGGTACCTGCCAAGTGCTCCGGCACCCGGGCGCACCGACTGAGGACACAATGGGATCCGCCAATCCAGAGATGTCCTCTGCGATGAGTCCGCCTCCGCGTGGGGTGGTATTCCGCTGGAGTGTCCCACACGAAGGCAGTCGGTACTCCTTGCAGGGTGATCTGGTCCCAGACCACAATTGTCAGCTGTGTCCCTGGCTTATTAAATAGCTAATGGAGTGGGTCCCTACCTAGGGGCCTGTCCCTTTGGAAAGCCACAATCTTATTGCATGAGTTGGGGCCTAGCTGGGGCACAGGGGGATGTCTGGCCTAGTGAAGGAGTCACAGTCCCGTGCACACCTACACCCTCTGTGTCCCAGCTCTGACTGACTAGCCCCGTGCACAGCACGTGTGGTTTAAATACACACACACGGTTCAGGGCTACACCAACATGGATACTGCACCTGAGCAAGATCCAGATTTTTTATTCAGCTGCTGTAACACTGCTAATCAGCTGCCCAGAGCGGATGCTATTTTTAGCAACACTACTGAATTATTCTGTGAGGACACTGCAGACCTCAAGGCACACTTCAATAAGTTGGAGAAATGTCTACTATCACGGCAACGCATATGGTGGGAAATCACAACAATGGAGAATTATAATCGCGTTAAGCGCATCTCCAGAGTGTTAAGACATACCAAAACACCCTCCTTTGGCTTTGTAAATGGGGAATTTGAGCAACAATGGTGCCACATTCTCAATGACTGCTCATTTAAATTAATGGACCTCATTATAAGATACAAGTCTGAAGAGAATAAAATTGTGTCCAAACAAATAGCAGAATTGCAGCACCAACTAAAAGCCTTTTCGCATATGGAAAACTTTAAAGAGCTAGATTTGAAAACTGCTAGCAAGCTCAACAAACAAGAAAAAACTATCATGTTAAATAAACAAACGAAATTTGAGCGCGACAAGGCTGATTATGAGGTGAATCAAATATATATGTGGTAGAAATTACCCTCTAGAAGTAAAGGAAAACCAAAAACCAAGAAATCACCTAAAGAAGGTGGGGGTAATAGATCCATCTTGAAGGGGAATAGGGACAATGATTTAACATCACATGCTGTATCTTTTTCATTCTCGGAGAGTGACTTCTACCCATCTTCTGGAGATGAGAAGGCAGGTACCAGTGAGACGATGGATCCAGACCGACCGGCCAGCAAGAAGTCTTCAAAAAACGAGGGAAGACAAGAAGAGGCAGGAAGAAAAACCCACAATGGGATGCCCTCAAAGAGATTGAAAACTTAAGTATTGAAAACAGCAATGTCATAAACATTTCTAAATATCAACTGACGCAAGTAGAACTGTCCATTCTACATCTAGGACTATCTTTTGCCCCTAGTACTTCATTCAACCTATTCACTACAATGGTGGATCTATTTAAATTTACGAGAAAGTTAACCCTCAAACGTTTTTTCTCCACCAGAAGCAATGTATCTAACACTTTGTTACCCATTTATGATGCTAATCAAGTTGTCCCCATCCCTCTAGGTTTTCAGGATCAATGTAATCAACAGGACCTTATGGATCTCTTCACGGAGAATAATACCTTAGATGATCCTGTTGATTTTCTGGGGAGTGTAAATTGTGGCCTTAAGAAGAAGTCAGTGTTCTACCCCTCATATATGAGGGGGCAGTACATTGACATCTTCCAAAAGGGCATTGAGAGAGATCTCTCACTCCTAGCAAAAGGCATAGGATCTAGGGGTATGCAGCGAGACAATCTGACAGCGGATCAAAGGGCAGCTTTGAAATCTTTGAGTGATAACGATTCTATCCTTATTAGGAAAGCAGATAAGGGTGGCGCAACAGTGGTGCTCGACAGAGAGTATTATATATCTGAGGCTCAGCGGCAACTAGACGATCCAGAGGCCTGCCGTACCATCGACAGGGATCCAATTCCACAGTTCAGTAGAGAGTTCCAGGACCTCTTGGACGAAGGTGAGATTCTACATGTTCTCTCACCCAATGAGCGAGACTTCCTTACCACTCCAGATCCCATCATTCCCATTTTCCATCACCTGCCCAAGATACACAAAACACTCATTGCACCCCCAGGTAGACCCATAATTTCAGCCATTGGTTCCCTGGGTGAACACCTTTCCCAATACATACACTGGCGACACACTTTATTTGAGCTCGGCTAGTCCCACGAATTCGGGTATACCCGGGTGTATTGAGGTTTGTGACTGTTTTCTGCCCGAGTGCATTGAGGTATTTTCCAGCAAGGGATTGAAGCATTTTATTCCCGCTGGCTGCAATACTGCACAGTATATATATATATATACTGCATTACAATTCATGAATTTATGCCATCTGGTAGACACGCGAAGCATTGCAGCCTATTAAATCCTAATCATTATCATTTAACAGATCAGCCGCCCGTCAGCCAGGCATGAACCCAGGCTGGGAAGGCAAATGCAACGGGGCTTGTCAGAGGTGAGGAGCGGCTCATTCCAGGTATCTGCCAGGTACATACTGGGTATTTGCTCGAATAAAGTGTGTCGGTGCAGTAGATCACTTTTTACAGCCACTTGTTTTTTCTTTACCTTCACACATTATTGACACCAAGCATGTTTTATCTCTTTTAGCACCTTTAACCTGGCACCCGAGCTACATCTGGGTAACCCTAGATGTGGCCTCTCTATATAATATTATTAATCACGAGCACGGTCTCACAGCTACGGAGTTCTTTCTGCACAATCACTCCACCCTTTCTCCAGCACATATAGCCTTTATCTTGGACAGTATTAGATTCTCACTCACCCATAATTACTTTTTCTTTGACCAGCAGTACTATCTCCAAACACGTGGGACAGCTATGGGGACCTCGTTTGCCCCCTCCTATGCCAACCTGTTCATGGGTTGGTGGGAGAAGTCCCACGTGTTTGGAGATTCTAACCCTTTCAGGCATCATGTGGTGTTTTACAAGCGCTACATTGATGACCTGATCTTGATCTGGAGTGGTGGGGAAGAGGACCTTTTGAGGTTTTTTGAATACGTGGCAGATAACACACTCAATCTGAAATTTACTCATACATATAACAAAAACCAAATCCAATTTTTGGACTTAAATCTATATGTAGATATTGAGTATCAAATTCAATCAGATATTTACAGAAAAGAGAATGCCAGGAATTCATTGCTTCATGCAAAAAGTTGTCACGCACGCCCCCTGGTCAGAGGCATTCCAAAGGGGCAGTTCCTCTGGTTGCGCCGGAACTGCTCCACATTGGAGGCCTTTGTCCACAGGGCAGACGAGATGAGAGAGAGGTTCCTGTCGAGGGGATATGACGGTGTAGATCTGGATCAGGCATATCAGCATGCAATGCATATAAATAGGAATACCCTTATTAATATGTCAGGTAGTCGTGCAAAGAAAGATACAAAAGTCGAGAACGCAGAAGCACCATTCTTTATTACCAATTACAGCGAGCAAGTGAACGCTATTAAAGCAATAGTACGCAAACACTGGGCCACATTATCTTTAGATCCGTTACTAAACAAAATGGTCTGTGTGGGACCCAAAATAGTGTTTCGCAGAGCAGCTATGCTAGGGAATCTTCTATCACCCAGTATGTTGAAAACATCAAACAATAACAAAAATAAACAGTCTTTTTTTCCGAAATTGATCGGATCATTTAAATGTGGACATTGTAAGATATGCCCTAAAATGATGAGAACTATGCATTTTTCTAACAAAGAGGAAACACGTAAATTCCATATAAGAACGTTTATGTCATGTCAGACGAACTTTGTTGTTTACTTGCTACAATGCGGATGTAAAAAACAATATGTGGGGCTAACAAGTAGAGCCTTAAAAGTCCGCATTTTAGAACATTTAAGGTTAATTGAAAACAAAGACATGACACATCCGGTCCCAATACACTTTAACAACTGTCCGTTGGGCACTGTAGAAATTTTCAATGTTGCGCAATTGAACACATAGCCATACCCCCTCGGGGAGGTGATAGAACCAAGCTCTTACATCAACGAGAGGCGCATTGGATTCATACATTAAATACGCTACAGCCCAACGGACTAAATGTGGATTGGGACTTGCGATGTTTTCTATAAACTTATAGAGGAGTTTACTTTGGGGAAAGCTTATGCTATTATGCTAATATATAATTGTCCTCTTAACTACAGAATGTACAGTATGTTAATTTGATATTATTATTATCCTCCGCTCTGTCTAAAAAAACAAAAAAACTCTGAGACGAAGCCCTCTGTGTAAGGGTGAAACGCGTTGAGGGGGAGACGCTGGTGTAGCCCTGGTGTGTGTTGAATAAAGCTTATTGAAGAGACATCCGGGAGCCTTTTTTCAGACATGCGCAGTTGCGCCGAATCTCCACCATTTCCCTGATTCATATCGACGGTGGCACGCAGGAGCAGGCGAGGAGAGTGGGTCCCAAACCGGAGGAGCAGGTGATGTAATATTGTTATCCCCCTGCACCGGTTGTATCTGTGGCCCTGTATAGCTCCCTCGTTTCACTCCAGTGTCTGATACTTCCAGACCTGTGTTATTGCACTGAAGCGCACGGCAGACTCCCTGGCACTTTTTAAGTCTTCACCCTCCGAATCCCGGCGCATCTGGAAGCTCTCGATCGGCGACGCCATCCTCGGCGATGCTCTGAATCAGGTAAAAAAATCTTCTTTCTTCAATCTTCATTTCTTGTAATCCCCATTGTAAATCCATTAACCAATGTTGTCTCGTCAGGTTCTTAAGCTACAAAGAGATGGAACAGGCCTTATATAAGCCTGTGACGTCACATTTTAGGGTCACATGGTACAGCTCCAATCCAATTGGACGCTGTACCATGTGACAGGCTTTTTTTTTTTTTTTTAAGGATGTGACGTCATCTCCAAGGGAGGTACATCACATCCTTAAAACCATATGGCTGCTATCACATGGCACTACAGCCAATCGGATTGGGGACAACCTGATTGGTTGAAGTACCATGTGACATGTTCCATTTTTTTTTTAAACATGTGACCTCATCTTTATGGGTGATGATCACATGGTACAGGAATCAATGGGATTGTGAGCGTACCACGTGGTAAATTGATTAAGGGGTTCGGGGCAAGTAGTTTGTATTTTTATTGTTGTGTTCCTGCCAATGGAGGACATGGACGCGGAGGATTGTGATGAGGACAGCCTTCATCTTGGCAGGGGTAAGTGCAAGTTTTATTTACTTTATTTATGCTGGCTGCTTAATGTTTTATTTTGAATTTGCAAATGAGCTATTATCCATATCTGGATAACAGTAATTTTGCCCATTACTGTACTCTATGTGTTGGCGGGGTTGTTGGGGTAGAAGACGTGGGTAGTAGGGTTGTTGTGTTTTTTAATGTTTATTGGGGGTAGAGGGATTGGGTGAAGGGGTAGTTGCCCCAAGGGTGGGTGGTTAGGCCTACTGGTTAGGTAGCGGGAGTGTTAACCCCTTCATTACCATAGCGGTTCCCACTGCCACAACCTTCCTGGCAGGCCTAACACCCACCCTGGGGCAACTACCCCCTTCATCCATCCCCTCTGCCCGCAATAAACAGGCTTTTCAGGTTTAACCCTTTCATTGACTTAGCGTCTAGCTGCTAAGGCAGTGTTTTTCAACAGGATTTTCTAGGGACCCTTGGGTTCCAATGGCATCCCTGAAGGGTTCTCTGTAAATGTCCCGAGACATTTCCATGCATAGGAGATACCGGCACCCCATAACGGGGCCTGTATCTCGGGAATTAGTGGGTGCCGGACTTGAAATCAATGCCGTTCAGCTCCGGAGACCCCCTGCTACATTACTGTAATGTTTAAAATTCAATAAAACCCCCGCGACCGCCTGTGACAAATGCACAGTTAAAGTGACTGATGCAGCCTATCTCTTACTGCATGTCTCTTACAGAAAGGCAGACCCCGGTAGGACTTACAAAGCAGGGACCCCTGCTGTGTTAATCCGATGGGCCATTAGTCTGCCCCGGCAAAACTAGTGAATATATCTCAACCTACACGCGGCATAACGCAACACTTACCCAGGTAAATGTTCGAATAACAGCCGCGGCATCTGTATAACTGTATTTCCTGACTAAATAAAAATCACACCCCAGTAAAGTTCCCTGTACTGTACATCAGCATCAACATGAATATGATTTAACATTGTCCCACATATGTAGTACATATAAAATATCATATAAATGCCACTCTCCCAGTCAGTAGCAAGATATGCTTATTTAAAATATTTCAACTGGAATAATGGTGTGATTTTTGACAGTTTCTTTATGCAGTTAAGTAGTTAGTTTTAACGGCATTTTGTTTCCTTGGTAACTAATGATCTCTACTTGTTGCTTCGCATAATTAAACATGATATGCTTTTGTGTTATACATACAGTAGTGCGAGTTTAGAGGTCATACTTTATCTATTGACAGTGGTAAGTTATATCATTGTAAATGGACATCTGCAATTTCTTTGTATTCTCTGTAAAAAGGACTCGCATAACCTAAATAAACTATTGATATCCTTTCTTTGTAAATGGACTGGATTGCTTTCTACAGGTGCTAAAGATACAATATACCAACACACAAACCAAATATTAGCCTCATGAACACAAATCTAACAGGACAGAGTTTTATGGAAAATGATGCACGCAATTAAGTAATAATCCTTGAAGAACAGGGCATTATTGGTCAGTAATTACTATTATAGGCTAAATGTAGGCTTATTTTTATTTTATTTTAAATTTTTCAAAAAAAAGATAATTTTCATAGTCAGCATGATTGTCTACATTCTTATGCTTTTACTGCAAGTTTATTAAAAGGAAATTGTACATATACACAGCCCCCTCTATACACACACACACACACACACACACATACACACACACTCACTCTGCAACCCCCCCTCTATATACACAAACACACTCTGCAGTCCCCCCCACAAACTGTGCAGCCCTCCTCCTGTACACCCACAAAACACACTGCAGCCCTCCTCCACCCTCTACACTCACAAAACACACACAGCAGCCCCCCCTTTTATAACCACAAACACATGTAGCAGGGTTCACCCTGATCCCCCTTACCCTTGCTCCGGTGGGGGCTGCTGATGTGGGGGCTGCTTATGTGGGGGCAATCGCGTCGCCGGGGGCACCGCTATATTGGTTGTGTCCGCACATGCGCGGAGGGTTGCGCATGCGCAAATGTGATGTGGCGGCCATTATTGTAAGGGAGAAGTGGCAGCAGAGGCGCTCCGTAGCCCACAGCCGCACATGCACAGTTAGCAGCAGCGGCGGCCATTACATTGCCGCATGCGCAGTACCCATAGCACACGCAGCCCTAATGTTAAAGAAGCCCATGGGGCACTACAACTCCCAGCAGCCCCAGAGGCTGGAGCATATGTGATGCAAAAGCAGCCAATAGGGCTTAGAGCTTCCCCTGCAGGAAAGGATACATTGTTGTGTGCTGCAGTGAGTTAGTTGAAGCTGGGTCACAGACAGGGGAGGGTGGGTATGTGTATGGAGCCAGTGGCTCATGCACTAAGCCATACATCCCCCTTAGGCCCCAGCTAGGCCCCAAATCACCTCAGCTTGTGATTGCTACAGGGACTCCCCTTATATACTGTAGGGACAGGGTCCTGTAGAACCCAGACAAGTGAGGGTCCAGCCAGGAAGAGGAATATCCTGGCCAGTGATTGCAGGGAATCACTCTCTGCAAGTGCAGACACACTGCACACACACATAAACCAACAGACTCTGCCAGCTCTACATCCACAAAACACACACTGCAGACACACACACACACACACACACACAAAACACTCTGCACCCCTCCTCCACCCACAAAACACACACTGCAGCCCCCCCCCCCTCTGCACCAACAAAACACACTGCAGACACACACACACACACACACACACACACACACACAAAACACTCTGCACCCCTCCTCCACCCACAAAACACACACTGCAGCTCCCCTCGCTGCACCTACAAAACACACTGCAGAGATACACACACAAATCAACAAAACAGACTCTGCCACCTCTACATCCACAAAACACACCAGCAGCCCCCTTCCTACACCCACTACAGCCCCCCTGTAAACCCACACACTGCAGACACACACCAACAAAACACTCTGCACCCCTCCTCCACCCACAAAACACACACTGAAGACACACATACACTGCAGCTCCCCTTCTACACAAACAAAAAACACACACAGCAGACAAACACCAACAAGACTCTGCTGCCCCCTCTACACCCACAAAACACACACCAACAGAAGACACACACACATCACTAAAACACTCTGCTGGCCCCTTTACACCCATAAAAAACACAACAGACACACAAACCTTTCCCCTCACTCTCTTGTGCGGAGCTCTCTGTCGGCAGGGTGGGGGAGGAGTCAGTACCTGGCTGCAGGCAGGGATGGGGAGGAGTCAGTGCTTTGCTGGTGCTTTCTTTCCAATCACCTCCAATGTCTAAGAGCAAATTGCACTCTTTGTTGATGAAAACAGAAAGCTGATTGGCTGAAAAACGTGGCTGGGTGCCAAAAATTCCGGGCTATTACTGATTGGATAATGCCCAGAATTTTAACCAATCAGAGAGCAGGGATTTCAATAATGCCCGGAATTTACCAGCTATACCAGTCTATAATATTGTTTAATGCTGTAGCTACTGTGCTATTTTTGTGGAAGTTGCAAATATAAAAATGTTGTTTAGGAAATATTTCACAGGAAATGTAACAACTTGCTGAATGTATAAATACATGGACAGGAAGGTGAATTTTCTGTGCCTTTTGCTTAAATATTAATTTAAACAAATGTTAGATATAAAAGCTGGGCAAAGGTGCACTGCTAATGTTTATTTCTAGTGTAACACAGTTTTCCCACCCCCAATCGCAGATAGAGTGTATGTGAGGGGAATCTATATGTATTACCGGGTGTGTGGTGCTTTTACCTGTCAGGTTCACAGGAGGCCTCCACCTGTGTAGGATTCTAAGGGTAGAATGACCCCAGACACAGTAAGCACAGACACCGGAATATATATATAAACAGTTTACTGTATATGCAACAGAACACAAACATATCACATCACAATATGACATCAACAGCAACCTTAGTGTCACCCTGTAACATTGGCCTCAAGGGCCCGTAACCCACACCATATATCAAGAGTCCCAAGTGTCCCCAGAGTCCCCCTCTCACCCAAGTGTAAGACAGCGCTGCCCACTAAGATGAGATGAGGTTGGTGCACTTGGTGACTTGACTGTTACCTGCCAGGTGTGTCCACACCTGGGCACGCAGATGCTCTGTACTTGAGATCCCTTTCCTGAAGGACGATCCCACGTTGCTTCCACCTCTGTGATGGATGTCTCGCGCATTGAGTGACCCACCATGTAACAGTCTCTGCCTCTTGGAGAGTTCTGGTCCCAGACCACACTTATACACTGGTCAGAGCACGCAGCACTGCAGCTGTGTCCCTGACTAAACTGAGTGCTAAACGGACAAAGTCCCTAACTGCAGGGGCCTTCCCTAAAGCAGCCATAATCTATTTGGTGAGTTGGGCCTAGCTGGGGCCTACGGGGGTAACCTGGCCTAGTGTAAGAGCCACTTGCTCCCTATATACACTACCTCCCCCTACCTTATACCAGCACCAACTGACTCCTTCCTGTCCTGAGCGCAACAAATGTATCCTATCCTCAGGGGAACCTCCCAGCCCTATTGGCTCCCTGGCATCAGGTGGTATACTTATCCCTAAGCACCCTGGGGGCTGTAGTACCTGGCCAAGCTCTTTAACATTGGGGCCGCGTGCGCGTACTCTACTGGGCATGCGCGACCTTGTAAAGGCCGCCACTAGCTCTAGCTGCTCCTGCTCCTGTAATGGCCACCGCTATCCTTGACAACCTCTGCGCATGGCCCTGCGCATGTGCAAACTCCCATGCCAACCCTAACATGGCCACTGCTATGCCGGGAGCTACACTGCGCATGCTAAAAACAAGCAACTCAACAACACAAAAGTGAAAAAAATAAGCACCTAAACAACAAAACAATTAAATAAAAAAAGCATCTAAACAACACAACAATTAAATAAAACAAGCAAGCACCTGAAACAACATAAAAATTCTGATTCCGAGTCCAGCAGCAACAGCAGGAACCTCTAGACTCTCAACACAATGCTCCTCAACAGCAGGTAAGTCCTGCTTCTTCTTTATCGTTGTCTTCTTCATCTTCATTGGTCCATCGTAATCCAATATGCAGATGTTGTTCCATCGGCTTCTTAATGTCAAATGAGATGGGACAGACCTTATATAAAGCCTGTGATGTCACATTTGAGTGTCAGATGGTATGGCTCCAATCCGATTGGATGCTTTATCATGTGACAGGTTTCTTTTTTATTTTTAGAATGTGACGTCATTTTCAAAGGATGTACTTCACATCTTTAAAAAAAAGTCTGCCGGGGCGTGCCGATGACGTCATCCAGAACAGACGGGTGAAGGGAGAGCTCCGGAGACCCGCTTACATAAACGCTGAATAAAGGCATTTTCGTCCGGCAAAAACTCCCCTAAAAGTCCCCCCTTACCTCCTAAACCCAGCGGCATGTCAAATAAGGGGAAAACCCAGCCGCCCCAGGGGTTTGGCAGGTACTTTCCTCCCGCGAAGCAAGGCGCTGATGCAGGGGGGGAAAAACAAGATGGTGATTCCCCGCCAGGCGCACGAGGCAAACAAGGCCTACCCGACTCTGGAAGCCCCGCTGATACCACTCCCCCGGACGGGGGAATCACTAAGGCGTTTTTGGAAGAATTACACGCGAAGCTGCATAGATCCCTGCAAGCCGACCTCAAAGAAGCGGTTACGGCGATCAAACAAGATATCCAAGGCCTCCAAGAACGTACCACGACGCTAGAGAGCCGGCTCGAGGAGGCCCAAAAACACCAAGCCGACGCTGATGAAGAGATCCTCCGCCTGGGCCGAGAAATCTACTCCCTGCGTGACGTCTGGAGGACCAAGAAAACCGGGACCGCCGCCAGAACCTGAGGATCAGCGGCGTCCCGGAAGCGGTCCTACCCGGCCACTTATCTGAGGGACCTGTTTTCCCTACTATGTGCTGACCTGGACCCCCGGGACATGGAATTAGACAGAGCTCACAGAGCGTTGGGGCCACGGTCAGAGGATGTGAACCGCAAACACGATGTCATCGTGCGGCTTCACAGCTATTCAACCAAAGATAAATTGATTGGAGCATGCAGGGAGAGAGACTCAGTCCAGTTCTGCGGAGAATCGCTCCAGGTCTATAACGACCTGTCGAAGCTAACGATCAACCGCCGCAAGGAACTACGTCCCCTCACACTGCTGCTAAGGGAGAAGGGTATCAACTACAAGTGGGGTTTCCCTTTTAAATTGGTCATAAACAACAAGGGGACATTCCTCACTATCAAATACCCGGAAGATATGGATCGAATGGCGAAAGCCCTGGGCCTTAACTTGTTGCCCTCCCGAGCCTCTGAATCATCTGGGTCCCGCTCCCGGGATATGAAAGACCCGCCAGTGAGAGCATCGGAGCGACTGGCAGAACAAAGGCAAACGCGGTATAGATGAGGAGGCTGCCACGCTACTCACCTGCCCCGACACCCCCCGAGAGCCGGAAAAACTCCATCGCAAGGACAAGATGGCGTCGGAGGGCACCTCACTTACCTTGAGGAGGCCCGGGCGCTCACCATCCAGCTCATCACTCACAGCGCCCTCGAGGATCGCCCGCTTCCGGCTATCAGCTCCCCATCGCAAGAGCGTCCTAGAGGTGTGCAGGCAAGAGGAACCCGCGAGTTGCGGCCGAGATGCACCACACGGCAGACCCTCGTCGTCCCTCTCCCCTCGGCTGAGGGGGGCTCGGTGCACCATCCCCCGACCCACGAAGAGGCGACTGCTTCATTTCTTGGGACCCGCTCTGCAAGGCAGCAACACCCCAGGACACTAACGACCCAGTCCGCCGCACCCCGGCAATCCCTGCCGAGGACTCCGTTGGGACAGGGTCTGTAACGCAGAGACACGTGTAGACTCAGTTAGTTATTACCCCAGTTATCCCAAGTTATGCGAACCCCATTAACTAAGCGTTAAATAGAGCGTTGCCATAGGGGCTACAAGTTTTAAAACAAAGGTTCCACTTCGCTTAGGTCCCCCATACCGCCCCCCCACCACCCGCACCCCTTCCCACTCCACTACCCAGTCCCCCCCGCCACGCGACACCCTTCTCCCTTCCCTAGATTTAAACCCCACCTACCCCACCCCTGCAGATGCTCAAAACCACAGATTATAAAAATATAAAAAAAAAAGAAGTGTAAGTACACGAGATACTTGAATATGCGACCAAAATGAATGTGAAAATTACGCTATCAACCAAGTGTTGGAACAACAATGCCTAAAAATGTACCCCCTTTCATCGACACAGCTTCCCTCACCCCCCTGTCCCCCCTCCTCCCCCCTCCTCCCCCTCCTCCCCTCTTCCCCCCCCCCTCCCTTCTTCCCCCCCAGCCCCTCCCTCCCCAACCCCCTCCCCCCTCCCCTCCATCCCCCCCCTCCCCCCTCCCCTCGCTCCTCCCCCTCCCCCCTCCCCTCCCTCCCCCTCCCCCTTTTTTTCCTAATCTAGAGCACCCCGACCCCCCCCTCCCCCATTCCCCACCCCCAACCCCCCCCCCCTCTCCACATTCGTCACACAGAAATTATACCCAAATAACGTCGGGTACTGTATACTATGTGAGTGATGTACTGTTACAATGATTGCAATGTGACCCCCCCCTTCTCTACCCTCCCCCCTCATTTCTTCCTCTTCCTCTCCCTCTTCTCCTCTGAATCCACCCCTGCACTGGTCGCTCATCCCCCCCCAACCCCCCATAGCCATCCATCCACCCCCCCACCTAGACTTCCAACTACGTCCACCTTCCCTAGTTGGATAAACCAAGAACGTACCCTCACCTCAAACCCCCCCACACGAGGGGACACACGGCTTGAGTCTGACAGGCCTACCCTGCCCCGCCAGAGATAAGGTACTTTGATACCCCAATAACCAAGGATTCTCAAAGAAATTAGGCCCGGACGAAAACGAAGATACCCAAGGGTCTCCACCCTGCCCGAACCTGCCGGAGACCGTCACTGGACCCGCCCCCAAGGGTCTTATACCCCACCAGCCGGTCTTTAGCCCAGACCGGTTCTAAATCTTTTAGACCACACTAGGTTTGACTTTCTTTTCTTCTTCTTTTCCCCGCTGTCACTGTCCCAGCGGTCCCCCGTCCCACCTTCCCCCTCCTGCCCACTCTGGCTGTCTGCCCCTATCACTAGTCCAACAAAAACACACACCGACCTTCGTAAAGGTAAGAACCCCCCCTTACCGAGACTCAACCCCAAATCCTCCTCCCACCAAGAAGGGAAAGCCCTCACAAGCCAATAGCAAACCCACACAGTATAGCCCACCAAAAAGCATTAAAAATTGTTTCCTTAAATGTCAAGGGAGATGTGCCTAAAGGAGGCACCAACGATCCCTTCTAAGAGGCGCACAGCAAACCTTTATAATATAATTTGGTCAGGGGTGAATTGATATATACATAAAATAAAAAAGGTTTATTAAATAACTTCGTTAAAATCGTGTTGTGTAGTGTGATGTGTATGACACAGATAAATATAGACTGGTTAAGTCTATAGTACTACTCTGTTATCCTAGTCACTACCAATAGTGAACAATGCTATAGTGATGGTTACACACAGGTTGCACTCATATGAGAGCTTATCAGGATGTAAAGTGTTACTGCTTTCAGCTGATTCCTAAGTCCAGACTTAATAGTGTACATCCGTTGTTATCGGTGCTAAACTAGACATTGTAGACCTGAATAGGCAGGGGATAACTGCTGGCAGAGGATAGCCCGTAAGTAAGACTCTCAATGGGCTAAAAACTGTGCTAGTGTCATTAACGTGGTCCCTGTAGGGTTCTGAAGGCAAAACACACAGCCAAAGAGGGTAAGTGAAATTAGCTGTTCTAGTGTTTAACCTCTTCGCACATATATAGTTACTGCCAGATATTGTTTAAATTAATCAGATACCCAGCTGCATATAGTTAAGTGCTGGATCTTAGGCAGGGAATGTATATATATGTTCTTCCTAAGAGGCTCCACTAGAAACGGATCAGGTATTTGTTATGCAGTATGGGGTATTCCCCTCTGTGTATCATCATATAGCTGTAGTGTGCAATTACACTCCAGTGCTGGCAGAGTTCACAATGTCACACTGTACAGGACAAGCTTGCTACAAATAATGTTACTTTGTCACAAAAGGGGCAGAGTTTGAACAGGTAAGGTATAGATCTCTGCTGAGAAAGTTTCTAGGTCTGAAACCAGTATAGTTTCGTTCGAGTAGATCAAATGTCCAACTGCATATGGTTAAATGCTAGTTCTTAGGCAGAGGAGGTGTGTCTGTTTCCTCAGTACACAGTAAGTATTTCTGCTGAAAAACGGGTCAGGTTTTCACTGCAGGTATATACCCAGAGACAGGGTAAATTGTTCCTGCAGATAAATATATACTGTGGGGTGGTTCCCTCTATATGTTAGCATATACTGGCAAAGTACAATTAAACCGTAATGCAGGACAAAATCGCAGTGTCACACTGCACAGGGCAGGATTGCTGCAAATGTGGTAAGTCTCTCCAGAGCTCCTCTGTTCACCGGGTGATATAGGCACAGCAAAAAAAAAAAAAAAAAAAAAAACAAGTTACAAACACCTCTTTAAGTGGGTGTATCAGTAATAGTAACCATGAACATTGTTCAGCATAAATGTAGCAAGTGTTAATACCATGAGTTAGTTAATAGATCGTTACTTTGTCACAGAGGAGCTCTGGAGAGACATACCACATTTGCAGCAATCCTGCCCTGTGCAGTGTGACACTGCGATTTTGTCCTGCATTACGGTTTAATTGTACTTTGCCAGTATATGCTAACATATAGAGGGAACCACCCCACAGTATATATTTATCTGCAGGAACAATTTACCCTGTCTCTGGGTATATACCTGCAGTGAAAACCTGACCCGTTTTTCAGAAGAAATACTTACTGTGTACTGAGGAAACAGACACACCTCCTCTGCCAAAGAACTAGCATTTAACCATATGCAGTTGGACATTTGATCTACTCCAACGAAACTATACTGGGTTCAGACCTAGAAACTTTCTCAGCAGAGATCTATACCTTACCTGTTCAAACTCTGCCCCTTTTGTGACAAAGTAACATTATTTGTAGCAAGCTTGTCCTGTACAGTGTGACATCGTGAACTCTGCCAGCACTGGAGTGTAATTGCACACTACAGGTATATGATGATACACAGAGGGGAATACCCCATACTGCATAATAAATACCTGATCCGTTTCTAGTGGAGCCTCTTAGGAAGAACATATACACATTCCCTGCCTAAGATCCAGCACTTAACTATATGCAGCTGGGTATCTGATTCATTTAAACAATATCTGGCAGTAACTATATATTTGCGAAGAGGTTAAACACTAGAACAGCTAATTTCACTTATCCTCTTTGGCTGTGTGTTTTGCCTTCAGAACCCTACAGGGACCACGTTAATGACACTAGCACAGTTTTTAGCCCATTGAGAGTCTTACTTACGGGCTATCCTCTGCCAGCAGTTATCCCCTGCCTATTCAGGTCTACAATGTCTAGTTTAGCACCGATAACAACGGATGTACACTATTAAGTCTGGACTTAGGAATCAGCAGTAACACTTTACATCCTGATAAGCTCTCATATGAGTGCAACCTGTGTGAAACCATCACTTTAGCATTGTTCACTATTGGTAGTGACTAGGATAACAGAGTAGTACTATATTTTACTCTGTGTCATACACATCACACTACACAACACGATTTTAACGAAGTTATTTAATAAACCATTTTTATTTTATGTATATATCAATTCACCCCTGACCAAATTATATTATAAAGGTTTGATGTGCGCCTCTTAGAAGGGATCTTTGGTGCCTCCTTTAGGCACATCTCTTTATCTCGATACCCACACTCCCTCGGCAGCACGCTAACAACATCTAGGGGTTTCTGAGCGAGGTTCCTCTCTACAGTACTCACTTAAATGTCAAGGGCCTACATAAAAATAGGAAGAGACGCCTAGCCCTCCAGGAAATAAAAAAGTCGGGTGGCGAGGTTGTTTTCCTCCAGGAGACGCACTTCACGTCTCAAGATCCGCCCAAAACATTTCAACATGCGTACCCGTTGAGCTATTTCTCATCATTCAGTAGCAAACGCAGATGGGTTGCCATTCTGATTCGTCAGGGCACCCCATTTAATCTAACAAAAATCCAGGCAGATCCAGAGGGAAGATTTATTGTAGTCTACGGCTCACTTTCAGGCTCAGCAATTGCCCTTATTAACCTATACGCCCCAAACGAGAACCAGACAGAATTTCTGAAAAAGGTTCTGGAAGAAATTGACCCACAGTACTTATCCTCGCTACTCATAGCGGGTGACCTGAACATGGCTCTCAACCCAAAAGAAGACAAATCGAGCCACCCAGGATGACAACACTCCACTCAGTCACAAAGACTGGGGAAAAAATTTAAAGATATTTTGGGTGACTTTTCTCTGGTAGACATTTGGAGATCACAAACAGGGGCAAAGGGATTATACCTTTTACTCGGCACCTCACCAGACCTATTCCGTATTGACTATTTTCTTGCTACCAGGAACATTCTAGAGGCCACCACCGACTCTGACATCGGCCCTATCACGTGGTCAGATCATGCTCACATCACCATGACCCTATCCAATCCATTCGTGCAATCGATCTCGTATAGCTGGAAACTGAACGACTCCTTACTGAACCACTCCGGGACAGTGCTGGAGCTCAAAAAATCCCTTAGGGAATACTTTAGAATAAATGCGGGCTCCGTCTCGTCTCCAGCAAGCCTGTGGGAAGCCCATAAGGCGACAATCCGAGGAAACCTTATCTCGATTGCTTCCCACCGGAAAAAAACTAAACTCAAATTAACCAAAGAGCTTACAGATAAAATAGTCAACTTAGAGCAGCAGCATAAAAATAACCCCTCTCGGAGAATTTATAAACAGCTGACAACTGCTAGAAACGATTTGAAAGCAATCCAATTGGAAAATATAGAAAAAGCTCTTAAATGGACGGGTCAGAGGTACTATGATAAAGGGAACAAGGCCAATAGACTTCTTGCTAGTAAGCTAAGAGGAATACAAAAAAGATCACAAATAACGGCGATCAAGAATAACTCTGGTGAGATACTATACAATGAAAAAAAAAATAGCAGAGGAATTCACCAAATTTTATACCAAATTATATAACCTGAGGGCTCGCTCTGCTAACCCTAGCACAACTGACTTATCGTCAGCTATAGACTATCTAGACGATTGCGAACTCCCCTCGCTAACAGAGGAAGAAAATAATAGTTTGAACGCAAAAATAACGGTAGAAGAATTGGAAGCGGCCGTCAAGGCGTTAAAAATCTCCAAGACGCCGGGCCCTGATGGTTTCACGAATGCCTACTATAAGAAATTTCTCCCCATCTTGTCCACTCACCTATTGAATTTGTTCAACTCATTCCTAGAAGGTAGTCCTATCCCATCTTCAATGTCGTCCACTAATCTGGCCATAATACTCAAAGAAGGGAAGGACCCCACTCAGTGTGGAAGTTACAGACCAATCTCACTGTTGAACAACGACCTTAAATTATATAGCAAAATTTTGGCGAACAGACTTAATCCTATCCTCAAGAGGCTGATACACATGGACCAGGTTGGGTTTATCCTGGGCCGTCAGGCCTAAGACAACACCCGTAAGATAATTAACTTAGTTGATCATGCCCACCAGACAAGCTCAAAGGCGATGTTACTAAGCCTTGACGAAGAGAAGGCGTTTGACAGAATTGACTGGCTATTTTTAGACCAAACGCTGATAAAATTTGGGTTCAGGGACTCGTTCCTGAAGGGTGTTCCAGCACTTTATCAAAATCCGTCTGCCTCAGTACGACTATCAGGTGGAGGCCCCGAACGATTCCAAACTAGAAATGGAACCCGGCAAGAATGCCCCCTATCCCCCCTCCTTTTTGCCCTCACGATTCAACCACTGGCGACCAAAATAAGACATAACACGAACATCTAGGGTATCCCCATCGATAAAGAAAAATACAAAATCTCCCTATTCGCTCATGATATCATTCTAACTTTGACTAAACCCCTAACTTCCCTCCCTAACCTTCAGAAGGAACTGACGGAGTTCGGAAAGGTATCAGGATATAAAATAAACAGCGACAAATCAGAGGCCCTAAATCTTAGTCTCCCAGATCCCGAAGTTAAACTACTCAAACTAAATTTCAGCTATACAGTAGATGGTGCCCTTCATACATTGAATATCTGGGAATTAATGTGTCAAGGCACTATCGGGATTTATACCGGGATAACTACCCGAAGTTATGGGACAAGATCAAAAAGGATCTAGATCAGTGGGAAGGTTACCAGATTTCGTGGATCGGGAGGATGATATCCGCTAAAATTAATATACTCCCAAGAATGTTATACTTTTTCCAAACACTCCCAATCCACGATCTGAAAAACATTAAAAAAAGATTGTTCCACTTTATTTGGCAGGGTAAGAGACCCAGAGTCGCCAGATCGGTCCTGTTGGCATCAAGATCTGGCTGCTACCTAGCTGCTCAACTCAAGCAGGCAGTAATGTGGAACTCAGACCCGGCCCATTGTTGCTGGGTAAAAATAGAGAATCAGTATGCCAGGATGCCTTCTCTGCTAGCCTGCCTCTGGAGCCTGGACAGAGGGGATGGGCACACAAACAACCTAAAACTACAGGCCTCAGGACACACGTGGGAAGTCTGGATAAGATGTAAACACAAATATGGCCTCTCCTCAACAAGTTCCCAATTGACCCCCATCTTTAATAACCCGAAATTCCCCCCGGGATGTGGATCTAAACTGTTCGACCATTTCAGCACACGGGGTATAGGGGCGATTGCCGACCTACTAAGCCTTGGGAAGCTCCTGAGCTATCAAGAACTGAGGGCCAAATACAAAATTAGAGAATTGGACACATTCAAATACCTCCAAATCAGAATCTTTATCGGACAACATGCCAACTCCCAGAATACCCCACTCTCACTAAATTTGAACACCTCTGCAAGGTCAAGACCCACCAGAAAGGTCTAATCTCGGAGATCTATAGTGCACTAGAGCACTCAACGACCTTCAAACAGCACGATTACATGCTCAGATGGGTGACAGACCTGAGTATAAATATAGAAAGAGAGACTTGGGAAGAAATCTGGCAGGCAGCCTCAGAAACTTCCCTATGCACTACAATAAAGGAAAACATTTATAAAATTATTATCTTACCCCAGCACGATTAAACCAGATCTACCCTTTGGCATCAGACCTATGCTGGAGAGGCTGTGGTCATAGAGGGGACATGGTCCACATCTGGTGGCCCTGTCCAGAAATATTAAAGTACTGGGCAAAGGTTCAAAATTTTGATAAAAGAGGTCACCGACCTAGAAATACCTATTGAACCACTGACCTTCCTGTTGGCCGCACCAATGTCCGACATTGTCCGACCAACTAGGAAATTAATATCCTTCATTCTTACCGCGGCGAGATGCTGTATTGCGGCCTGCTGGAGAAAAACAACCACGCCGGCTATGAGTACAATCAAAAAAAGAGTCGGTGATGTGATGACCATGGAAAGGCTTACTGCCATTGTGAGACAAAAACTCCCCGCCTTCGAGGATGTTTGGGAACCGTGGATTCTCCTTAATAGAGAGCGACAGCCAGCTCCGACTAGACGGAGAACCACCCCCTCCCCATAGAGGAATAAAAGCTACCCCGCGGACAGAACCCCCAACAGCCAGGTGGGACACCCACCCCCTTATCCCCCTCTCACTCCCCCCCCACCTCCCCTCCCTCAAATCCCCCCCCCCGCCTTCCCTCCCTGAAGGCACTCCCCCTTTTTCGACAACTCAGGTTGTCATTCTGTTTCCCCAAATAAAAAGGTGTTAAAATGTTAGGCAATATCGTTTGTTATACCTGTATTTATGTTTAAATGCCTAATAAAAATATTTGAAAAAAAAAAAAAATGTCTGCCATCACACGGTACTGGAACCAATCGGATTGTGAGATATACCATGTGAGGCATCACATGCTACATTCCCAATCCGATTGGTTGAAGTACCATGTGACATCTTACTTTTTTTAAAGGATGTGACATCATCTTAAAGGGATGGTGTCACATCCTTTAAAAAAATGACTGCCTTCACATGGTACTTCAACCAATTGGATTGTGAGTGTACCATGTGTATACAAGGGACAAATCAGTAGAGTACACAATTTCAAGTTTCCTGCTGTTGATTCTCTGTAATATGTATATCTTTATTGTGGTCCAACCCATCATTATGTCTAAGGGCTGGATTCACTAAGGTACATTAGGCTTTTCGATGTGACATTAACCTACAGTAAATTATTGCTGTATTCACTAAAGTTAAACAACACACAGAAGCCCAGCAAGTTCTTTTTGAGCTCTGAGCCCCCACAAAATATATATTTATATAAGTGTCAAAAAAGAGTACTATTGAGCATGGCCACAGAACCCCAGCAAGCTCTTTTTGGGAACCCCTGCGCCCCCACAAAATATATATGTATATAAGTGTCAAAAAGGAGGGCTATTGAGCGTGGCTTCTCTGTCGCTTGTTGTATTCACTAAAGCAAATAACCGTAAGCAGCTTGGCATTTTTTTAACAGTCTTTATTCCAAATTACACAAATGAGCTCATGACAGCCTAATATCAATGATATTCAGCCCAGATTCCTTAAGATTAATGCCAGAAAATAACTATATTTTTTTTTTAAGTTTTCGCTAACTCCGGCGTTAATCCCAACTAGATAGAGAGGAGAGAGCTGTATTTGCATATTTCCCAGTTATCTCTTTTAAGTGTTTTCCCGTGTACAGTATGTTTCATCTCATCACATGGAGCACAGATTAATCTATTTAGACGTACAGACGTAGCCAGATACATTTTCTCCTCTTCCCGGGAAAGCAGGTGGCTGTGACCGTGGCTTCCTGCAAGAGCGGAGATGGACACAGCGGCACTTTGCTTTGTTTGCTGCATCTCTGGGGAAGATACAGTAAAATTGAATAAATCATACAAGTAAATGTATCCATGCTTCCGTATCAGACCCCCCCACAGTGTTAGTCCTCCGGTGTCCGTGTACCCATGGTCGTGTGACCACAGCTTGCCTCGGTGCCAGAGTCAGTCTCTCTTGCCACAGCTGTATCTCAAATGTTTATTTTTTTAAATGCATTTATCTGGGAAAATAGGGGCCTGTTCCTGTTTTAGGTAACGTCATGTTTTTTGCCTTGATTTAACTGAGCACAGTAGATCTAGGCCTTAATCCTGCTACAGTGTTACAGTAGCTCTCTGCTTCTACCTTTCCATCATCAATTCTCCATCTGCTGTCCCAGCCAGTGTTTCTATTAAAACATAATTATTCATTAACAGCAGAAAGAGACAGTTAATTCAGCTTTCAATTTGTTACTTGGTGTTGTCAATACCATCTTTATAAGACATGTATGTATGTATGTATATCTTTATTTATAGAGCGTCATTAATGTACATAGCGTTTCACAGCAGTAATATACGTGACAATAATATAAATTGCAAATAATTTAAATAACACATAACAGGAAGAAGTGCTTCAGACATAAAATGACACATTGGAAAAGGAGTCCCTGCCCTGAAGAGCTTACAACCTAATTGGTAAGCGGAAGGAACGTACAGAGACAGGAGGAAGGTGTACTGGTAAGTGCGTCTGCAGGGGGCCAAGGTCATTGTATGAGGTGTAAAGTATCAGCCACAGAGCTACCCATATGCTGTTTAAAGACATGTTGGTTTAAACTGATAACTCAATTTTAAGTCAAATAGCAAGTGCATGTTAACATCCTATTAAACAACTAATGTATAATAAACCTAAAAGGGTGCAAAGATGGCAGGCCTGGCCCTCAATTCTAAAGCAAGGATGGATTTATTTATTTTTTCTGCCCTTGTGATGTTAGTTAGCTATTACCAATTGTAATGTTGAGACTACTTCCATTTTGAAAGTTGCTATAAAATCACATTCAAGTTCCAAGGGGAAGGAAAACGATGCCTGTATTCAATACAATGCAGCAAAATGCATTGTGCTATAGGTTTCTCAGCAGTATTGATGCTTTGGCACAAAGCACTGTGTTTTTGAATGCCATTGCAGCTCCCTGCAGTGCATTAGTTAATTAAGTTATGCCAATTAATTCTGATAGGTTAAATATGTCATTACTCAATGCCAACTGACTCATTTCTTTTTTTGTCAGCCCATATTTTAGTAAATACACAAACAATCCTATGCAGCTTGTAAAACATACAAGATGAATTACTGGGTATAGGGAAGTTTCCACCAATTACAGTAGTTGAAAAGTTAATTTTAACTGACATCTGATGAATGGAAGTTCAAAACTAACAATGTGAGGAGCATTGATCGATTTATTTGTAAACACTGTAGCCAAGCCTCACTTATGTTACTGTGGAATCATTCTGAAATATTGGCAGCATTAGAGAAAGGTAGGTGGTCCCCAGTGATCAGTCTAACAAAGCTGTGACCTAATGCTGACTAGAGATGAGCAACATTTCGCCTGGGTTTGGATTCCGGGCACAGATTGGCAATTTCCTCTGTTACTTGAAGAATATTCTTGCATGAGTACTTCTTCTTTTCCATTTATAAAGTCGTCTTCTTTTTTCTTCTGTAAATCTGGATGTGGCCCTGGTGAAGAAATAATAATAATAGCATGTTCTTGTATAGCTCTGCTAGTTTTACGTAACACTTAACAGAGACATTTTGCAGGTACAGTATTGTATTGTATTGTATGTCTTTATTTATATAGCGCCATTAATGTACATAGCGTTTCACAGTAGTAATACACATGGTAATCAAATAAATAACAGATAATATAAATAACATGTAGCCATGTATAAAAATGGTATACAGTTCTCTCTCATGCTGGCAGTAAAACCTGGTAAGTATGCAGGATTGCCAGAATAAATCATGGAGATTTGCCCTCACACCCTGGTGAGGTGTCATATGTACACAAGGGGAGTGGTAACACGCTCTGTGTCCACGATTAGTGACACAAGAGGTGTGGCTATTTCCTAAGTTATATAAGACACAGCACTGCCCAAAGTTAGTTGGTTATTTGTATGGTTCAAGAGTTATGATTCAGTTCTGGAGGTCTACAGCAAGCAAGGCTGTCAGACCTAGTCAATAGTATCTGCACTGTGATCAGGGACCTGACACAGGTGGTGATCTCCCTGGGTGGAGAGGTGACCAACTCCATTGGGAGGGAAGAACTTTCTAGAGGGATGAACTGTAATATAATGAGCGGCTGAGTACGACCGCTGAGAGGGGCAGTCTGCTGTGATGACAATAAAGATTCCCAAGTTCACCAAACCCTTGCTGTGTGGGAGTGAAGTTCTTGCACAGGTGGAGGCACCACAGAGGAGGTCCTCATCAGTTACATCTTCCTGTGGACGCAGAGATCCTGATGAGGTGGAGGCGCTGCACTGGATATAGGTAGGACTCTAAGCACACTACCTCAGATGCCTGTCTTGCTGATATCCCCATACCATCCAAGCGGGAGACTCAGGAGTCCTGTAGTGCAGGTGCACCACAACATACATGCATGTAATGGGGCCAGTTAGACCACAGGGGCCAATGTGAGATTGGGTGGGTCCAGAAAAAACGTTACATTAATGGAGGCGCTGCTGAGAGACCTATCAACAGGATAGGCTTTTGCTAGGTACACTAGGAAACAGGGAGAGTGTATGCTGCCAGTTAGTGCTGTGGATGGAGATGGAGCCTAGGGGTAGTCAGGGGCCTGATGGATTTGTCAGCTCACAAAGTTCAACCTAGGATCCTGAGAGGAGTAAAGTGCTTCTGGAGACGGGGCTATAGCTGTTCTAGTCACCTTGAGGCAGCTAGTTGGTAGGATGCCTAAAGGAATAGCCTGTTAACGTGGTCAAGAATTCTGGAGAGGGTCTGCGCTAGGCTGGCCAGCAGTAGGTAGATGCCCTAGTACTGCATGGGAGAAGCCAGAGTACTCTAGACAGGAGCCAGGACACTTACCGCAGAGCACAGACTGGAGGGAGGTGGACACAGAATACACAGAGAGAGTGAGTCTAGCCTGATGTAGTGGAACATGAGTCAGACTTACATTGGGTACACATAGGTGGTGCATCGTGGCATTCTTTATTGCATCGGAATTGCAGCTGCCCCGCAGAGAGGAGCTCCATGTGCAATAAACAAAAGTACAGTGTAAAGATGGCGACCGCAAGAATGGAAGATCCGCGCGTTGCAGAGAATCCAAGATGCCGGACCGCGGCTGATGGAGGGAGCGCACATGGTGTGCGTCTATTGAGGAACAAGCTGCAGAAGGAACTTTTGTCAGCAACTTGTGGAATGGCGCTAAGGCAGTGGCCGCGCCATTTTGGTCCTGCCTAGGATCAAGGGGTGCTACCCTGGAGGACAGTGTGGAGGACATTGTGGTTGTGTGTGGAGAAAATAAAGAATCTGCCTGCCAGACGGTGAGCTACAGCCAAAAATCTACCTCAGTTGCTAAAGTGAATGGCCGAGTGAACCAAGATGGCGACTCCCGCTTCCCTGGGGGACCGCGTGGGCCGAGTGCAGAAAATTCTGCAAAGGCAAAAGTTGCAGGTAGTTGGCCGGGATTGGCACCAAGCAAAGAACCCCACCCTGCTGGGGGGTATGGCGCAAAAGCTGTGGTCGCACCCTCATGGACTATGACGGGCTCAGAGCCAGTGCTGGGACATCCAGAGAATCTGTGGGACCCTCCCCTAATCTCTACCAGGGGGAGTGGTTTCCAATTGTGCCAAATGAGAGTGGAGCTGGCTGAGGGAGGAGTTAACAAACCGACCCCTGCCTTTCAGTTGCGAGGAGCTGGTGAACAGGAAAGACCACTACAGAAAGTGTCCCCTGTACCCAGCATGACCAGCAAAGCAGAGGAAGAGATGGACATCTCCGCTCACCCCTACTCAGCACCAGTAGGCTTCCTGGTGCTCAAGGCGGGTGGCAAAGAAATAATCAAGTGTTTATGCATGCAGTGCCGGTTGCCGGGTGGTGTAGTCAGCACAACGGCTAGGTGCCCCCAATGTGGCATCCACTACCTATGGGCCGTGCACTCCTTCGTGCCAGGACAGACCGTGGAGGCGGGAGCGGACACAGCTAAGCTGACAGCTGAAGCTTTGCCTTGGGTCAAAACTGAACCTGTCGATCCCGGAAAATGGGGATTGCTCCTGATGATCTCGACGGAGTCTGGAGAGAAAGGGGCCTACAACCGAGGTGAGAACTGGGAACCTCACCATCGGTCCCTGGCGGGAGTGCCACTCCCCAAGTCAGAGTTTGGCTCCTCGGACGAGGAACAAGCGACCCCGATGTCAGTGGTGATGCGCCTATCGGCGGACCACTACAGCGGTGCTGTGAAGGAAGCAGACCTTACCTGTGTCGCGGCGAAGCTGAGTCCGGAGGTGCCGAGATCGCCTGTGCGGAGGCAACCGGAGAGGAGGAGTCCCACGGCCGTGGTGACTGGCGGAGCAGACGGAGGAGAATATCCCATCCCGAACCAAAGGAGCAGTGAGGCATACTCTTACCCTCCCCAGGCGCCGGTGGTGGCAACAGCGGAGAAAGGCCTAGCCCAGGCCCGAGCGGAGCGGAGAGCAGGACCTTCACTTCCGGCGGCAGATGTCGTTGTGGAGGAAGAGGGTCCGGTGGGGAGCCCAACCCAAGATGGCGACGGAGAGTCCCGCGAGATCGATGACGTCACATCCTCCGTCTGCTCCGCCAGTCACCATGGCCGCGGACACAGTGGAGCCAGTGGAAGATGGCCGCATCCTTGCGACCAAAGTGCTGCTCCAGGTCGCCTGGGTCCGGGAAGAGCTGGCAGGCCCTGCGGAAGCCTGGGAATCGTGAGATGGGTGAGCCGGAATGCCAGTCCGATGGTACCAGTCAAGGTAGCAAGAAGCTGCGGGTCATAGCCCCACGTCTGCCGACAGCGTTTCCCTATGCCCAGCCCTAGTTAAGACCCCGGGCCCCTGTCACTTCCTCATCTGGGTCCCGGTCTAGCCAAGGGTTGTCTGGGGAGTCCCGAGCCACTTCTGAAGAACGGACTGGGGAAAATATGGACTGGGGTGACTGTTTTACATCTGATGATGGGTCGGGAGGGGGAGGGTACATGAGAAAAGTATCCTCATGTCATAGTGAATGTTCTAATATAGAGAGTGTCAACAGCAGGCCTAAGGTTGGGGTCGAATTCCAGATCCACTGGTACATCGGGGATATCTTCTGGGGGAGAGCCAGAGGACAGTGAGGGTCTGGTGGCGGTAACAGAGAGCTGCAGGGAGAGAGAGACCAGGTGGTGGGAGCCCCAGCTTGAGGGGTATGAGGCCTGGCTGGACCGCACACGATTTATTTTGAGGAGAGAAGGGATTGTAGACTACTGGTGGGGAGTAGGGGAGTTCACGGAAGAGGAGCGGTTGGAGGAGCTTAGGTTGAGATGGCATGATATTCATTCCGGAGTAGTAGACCCCAAGGGGACAGCCATATTCAGGGACCCCGTAGAGCCAGATGAGCTATTGTCGTGGGTACTACCAGACAGGGCAGGTAATAAAAGGCTGATTAGGACCAGCAGGGCTGAGAGGGCCATTGTTACTTAATACAAAAAGTATCATGGGTTTGAGTACCCTTATGTACCAGAGCCCCTAATGCAGGAAATCGAGGATGGGAGAAATGCATGGCTGAGGGAAACCATTGAAGATTATATAATGAATAAATCTGGTGGGTACGCTGGTTTCAAAACCGAGGAGAGGATTACTCAGTTGATGAGGGTGTGGAGCTTTGGGCGCAACGTCTATATGCACCGGGTAGAGTATAGGCCAGAAAATGGGCTACCCAGAGAACATAGTGTAACTGTTAAGGACATTGCCGGTAGGGAAGTGCAGAAGCCAGACCCCAGGCACTACTATTAGTAGAGGGGGATTCTCCTTAGGAGCAGTGCTGTCTGCTGGTCAGCAGGCACTGTTGTGATAGGTATCTTGATGGAAAGATTACTGTATAATGTATTTTTATATATATACTGTTATATGTTTTGCAGTGCTGCCTGGAAGAAGGTTTTGCAAATTTAGATCCCAGCCGGGGGTTTGGGGTTCACCAGGGGGAGAATGTAGCCATATATAAAAATGGTATACAGTTATTATTTATTTATTTATTTATTTATAAAATATTTTACCAGGAAGTAATACATTGAGAGTTACCTCTCGTTTTCAAGTATGTCCTGGGCACAGAGTAAGACAAATAATACATGGTTACAAATACTTTTACATAAATGAACAGGGTATACATTATATACAAAACATTGCGTGCACAGTTAAAGAAAATATATATTATGGGCGTTTGAAACAGTTACAGACCAGATTAAAATGAGAGACAGCCTTAGATTTGAAAGAACTTAAACTGGTGGTGGATGTGAGAGTCTCTGGTGGGTTGTTCCAGTTTTGGGGTGCAAAGTAGGAGAAGGAGGAACGTCCGGATACTTTGTTGAGCCTTGGGACCATGAACAGTCTTTTGGAGTCTGATCTCAGGTGATAAGTGCTGCAAGTGGTAGGGGTGAGGAGCATGTTCAGATAGCTGGGTAGCTTGCCCATGAAGAATTTAAAGGCAAGACAAAAAAGGTGAACTTTGCGCCTAGATTCGAGTGATGACCAATCTAGTTCTTTGAGTATTTCGCAGTGATGTGTGTTGTAGTTGCATTGGAGAACAAAATGACAAATTGAATTGTAGTGGGTGTCAAGTTTGCTAAGGTGGGTTTGAGGTGCTGAGCCATATACTATGTCTCCATAGTCAATAATTGGCATTAGCATCTGCTGTGCGATACGCTTTCTGACCAGGAGACTTAGGGAGGATTTGTTCCTGTAAAGTACCCCTAGTTTGGCATAGGTCTTGGTTGTCAGGGTATCAATGTGCATTCCGAATGTTAAGTGGGAGTCAAACCATAAGCCCAGGTATTTAAAACTAGTGACAGGGGTTAGGGTGGTGTTAGCGTTGGTTCTAATCAGGAGCTCAGTCACTGGAAGCTTTACAAATTTAGTCTTGGTCCCAAATACCATTGTTACAGTCTTGTCAGTGTTCAAAAACAGTTTGTTTTGGGAAATCCAGTTTTCGAGTCTCAAAAAGTCAGACTGAAGTATGTGTTGAAGGTTGGAGAGGCTATGGCTGTGTGCATATAGGATTGTGTCATCTGCATACATGTGTATTGAGGCTTCCTTACAAGCAGTGGGAAGATCATTAATGAAGACTGTGAAGAGTAGGGGCCCCAGAACAGAGCCTTGCGGGACACCACAGGTGATATCCAGGGGGTTGGAGTTAGAGCCTGAGATGGACACATGTTGGGATCTTCCTGATAGGTAGGACTGAAACCAGTTTAAAGCATGCTTCCCTATTCCAGAGCTCTGGAGTTTGTTAAGCAGGATAGCATGATCAACTGTGTCAAAAGCCTTTGCAAAATCTAGGAATACTGCACCAGTGAGATGTCCCCGTTCCATTCCACACTGGATTTCATTGCAAACTTTTAGCAGGGTAGTTACCGTGGAGTGTTTGGGACGAAACCCAGATTGGAATTGGCTAGGGAAATTTGTCTTGGTATAGAAATCGCTTAATTGGGAGTGGACACATTTTTCCATGACTTTTGGATAGAATTGGGAGAAGTGAGATTGGCCTGTGGTTTGAGACAGTGTTTTTGTCCCCACTTTTGAAGATTGGGACAACTCTGGCAGTGTTCCAGGTCTTGGGGATATGGCCTGTAGACAGGATAGAGTTGACTATGGACGCAATTGGTTTGGCAATGGCTGGGGCACCAAGTCATAGGAACCTAGATTGTAGTAAGTCAGGTCCACATTGGCTTCTTAGTTTTAGTTTGAGGAGCGCTTGTATAATCTCCTCTTCAGATACTGGGCCAAATTGAAAATTGTGGGCAGTGTTGGGAGTGGGTGGGGCTATGTGTGTACTCCCAGGATGAGATACAGATTTGTGGTTTGGGCTGCGTTTCGCTAATAAGTTAGTGGCACACCCCACAAAGTAATCATTGAATACATTTGCAATGTCAGTGGGGTTTGTCAGAGTAATATCCCCCTTAGTGATATTACTTGGTTGTTGATGGTTAGGAGGCTGGAATATATTGTTGATAACCTGCCAGAAGTTAGCTGGGTTTCATGTATTTTGGTGGAGATTGTCTGAGTAATATTGTGCTTTTGCATGCCTTGTTTGCCTTGTGCACATATTCCGCATGCATCTGTAGTGATTGAGATCTTTGGTAGTGCCAGTTACTTTGTAGCTTTTCCACAAGGTATCCCTGAGCTGGTAGTGTGCAATAAGGTCAATTGTAACCCATGGAAGGTGGGCCCCCCGTACCCTTATTTTGCGTAGTTGAGCATGGGTATCACAGAGTTTTAAGAACTCGGATTGGAAATAGTCGAGCGCAGAATCAGGGTCGGGAATTAAATCGATTCTGTGCCGTGGGCAGTTGGTAAGGTCATTAGGAAAATGTTGTGGGTTAAAGTTTTTAAATGTTCTAGTGAGGAGAACTTTAGGGCTTGAATGGGGCGGTTTAATTTTCCTTACGCAGTACACTATTGCATGGTCACTGAAAATGTCAGGAAGGATGCCAGAGGATTGGATTCTGCTGGGTTTGAGGCGAGAATCCAGTCAAGCAAGGAATGGTTATGCGATTTAAGGTTTATCCGTGTGGATTGGGAAATGAGTTGTGATAGGTTAAGTGACTTGAGTTGTATCTGGATTTTGTGGTTTTTAGGGTCAAGCCAATTGAAGTTGAAATCCTCAAGAACTAGCAGCTCACTCTTCTCATTCAGAGAGGAAATGGAGCCAAGAAATTGGGTGATATCAGTCAGGGATTGTAGAGGGGCTTTAGGGTGCCGGTAGATGCCAGCAACCAAGATGGGCTTAGAAAATGGGAGGCAGATTTTGCCAACTACAATTTCAAAAGAGGGTGGGCTTGGGGGGCAATTTAACAGTGTAAATTGTAAGGTGTCTGCAATATAAAATAACATCCCTCCTCCTCTCTTTGACCTATCTCTCCTAAAAATGGAGTATCCCTGAATGGCGATATTTGCATCAGGGGTTTTAGGGGTTAGCCATGTTTCTGTAAGAACGATTGCTTTGGGTTTATGCATAAGGCACCACGCCCTTAGTTCGTCCAGATTGGGCAGCAGGCTCCAGATGTTTATATGGGCGACAGATAGCCCTTTTTGGAATTTAAAGGTGGAATTCTCAGGGGCATGGGACAGAGCTGAAATGGGAGGACCTGGGTTAGGTTCAATATCACCTGCTAAAGAGAGTAACAGTACAAGTAGGAATTTGGGTAGTTGTTTGGAAGTTGTAAATTTGTGGTGTTTGCCATTAGATGAGCAGTGGTTGGTGTGCTGCTTTTTAGAGTTCTCCACCAACATTCAGTAGATAGTGCAAGGCTTTTGAGTAGTCCAGGGTGTATGGTGATGTTGGGTGTGGACCAGGATGGAGGAGTTTGTAGTGGATAGAGGGAGTCACATCTCCATGGGGCCATTAGAAAGAAAAAAGTTAAGATACATAGCAGGTTCATTATGCCAGAGGTAGACAGTGCTGCATGGAGCTGTTGTGAGCAGGGTGAGTGTGTGCAGACTAAACAGCAGGGGTGGGCCTGCTCACTTTAAATGGGTCACTAATGCCAATGCAGTGCCAGCAAAATGCAGGAAAGGTATTGGTTTTATACAGCTAGAGCAGTCACATGACCCTCCCCCCGCCCCAATAAATCAGCTTGTTCCAGTTGGTCAATTAACAGCACAGAGTTAAGAGGGGGGAAAAAACACCTTTTGATATTCAAACATACTAACTTATATCAATGCTAAAGGCCAGAGTCAATCTTTTAAACAGGACTTGCACATCAGGAACATACTTATGTCAATGCTAAAGGCCAGAGACAATCTTTTAAACAGGACTTGCACATCAGGAACATGCTTATATCAATGCTAAAGGCCAGAGTCAATCTTTTAAACAGGACTTGCACATCAGGAACATACTTATATCAATGCTAAAGGCCAGAGTCAATCTTTTAAACAGGACTTGCACATCAGGAACATACTTATATCAATGCTAAAGGCCAGAGTCAATCTTTTAAACAGGACTTGCACATCAGGAACATACTTATATCAATGCTAAAGGCCAGAGTCAATCTTTTAACAGGACTTGCACATCAGGAACATACTTATATCAATGCTAAAGGCCAGAGTCAATCTTTTAAACAGGACTTGCACATCAGGAACATACCTGTGAAGAGAATGCAATTAGATCCATGTCATATCAGCTGAGGTTATTGGTCTTGCATGAAGAAAGTAAGTATATTAACTATAGTCTAACTATATTTATCACTTAAAAACTCACTTTAAATGGGTCACTAATGCCAATGCAGTGCCAGCAAAATGCAGGAAAGGTATTGGTTTTATACAGCTAGAGCAGTCACATGACCCTCCCCCCGCCCCAATAAATCAGCTTGTTCCAGTTGGTCAATTAACAGCACAGAGTTAAGAGGGGGGAAAAAACACCTTTTGATATTCAAACATACTAACTTATATCAATGCTAAAGGCCAGAGTCAATCTTTTAAACAGGACTTGCACATCAGGAACATACTTATGTCAATGCTAAAGGCCAGAGACAATCTTTTAAACAGGACTTGCACATCAGGAACATGCTTATATCAATGCTAAAGGCCAGAGTCAATCTTTTAAACAGGACTTGCACATCAGGAACATACTTATATCAATGCTAAAGGCCAGAGTCAATCTTTTAAACAGGACTTGCACATCAGGAACATACTTATATCAATGCTAAAGGCCAGAGTCAATCTTTTAAACAGGACTTGCACATCAGGAACATACTTATATCAATGCTAAAGGCCAGAGTCAATCTTTTAAACAGGACTTGCACATCAGTAACATACTTATATCAATGCTAAAGGCCAGAGTCAATCTTTTAAACAGGACTTGCACATCAGGAACATACTTATATCAATGCTAGAGGCAAGAGTCAATCTTTTAAACATGACTTGCACATCAGGAACATATTTATATCAATGCTAAAGGCCAGAG
This sequence comes from Ascaphus truei, assembly GCF_040206685.1. Classification (NCBI taxonomy): domain Eukaryota; kingdom Metazoa; phylum Chordata; class Amphibia; order Anura; family Ascaphidae; genus Ascaphus; species Ascaphus truei. Next base: position 22,821,476 of record NC_134484.1, on the reverse strand, counting down.
TCAATCTTTTAAACAGTACTTGCACATCAGGAACATACCTGTGAAGAGAATGCAATTAGATCCATGTCATATCAGCTGAGGTTATTGGTCTTGCATGAAGAAAGTAAGTATATTAACAATAGTCTAACTATATTTATCACTTAAAAGCTCACTTTAAATGGCTCCCTAATGCCAATGCAGAGTTCTCTCTCATGCTGGCAGTAAAACCTGGTAAGTATGCAGGATTGCCAGCATCAATCATGGAGGTTTGCCCTCAAACCCTGGTGAGGTGTCATATGTACCCAAGGGAGTGGTAACACGCTCTGTGTCCACGATTAGTGACACAAGAGGTGTGGCTATTTCCTAAGTTATATAAGACACAGCACTGCCCAAAGCTATTTGGTTATCTGTATGGTTCAAGAGTTATGATTCAGTTCTGGAGGTCTACAGCAAGCAACGCTGTCAGACCTACTGCCGCGACACACTTTATTCGAGCAAATACCCAGTATGTACCTGGCAGATACCTGGGATGCGCCGCTCCTCACCTCAGACAAGCCCCGTTGCATTTGCCTTCCCAGCCATGGTTCATGCCTGGCTGACGGGCGGCTGATCTGTTAAATGATAATGATTAGGATTTAATAGGCTGCAATGCTTCGCGTGTCTACCAGATGGCATAAATTCATGAATTGTAATGCAGTATATATATATATATATACTGTGCAGTATTGCAGCCAGCGGGAATAAAATGCTTCAATCCCTGCCTGGAAAATAACGCAATGCACTCGGGCAGAAAACAGTCACAAACCTCAATACACCCGATTATACCCGAATTCGTGGGACTAGCCGAGCTCGAATAAAGTGTGTTGCCAGTGTAGTCAATCGTATCTACACTGTGATCAGGGACCTGACACAGGTGGTGATCTCCCTGCGGGGACAGGTGACCCAACTCAATTGGGAGGGAATAACTTTCTAAAGGGATGAACTGTAATATAATGAGCGGCTGAGTACGACCGCTGCGAGGGGCAGTCTGCTGTGATGACAATAAAGATGCCCAAGTTCACCAAACCCTTGCTGTGTGGGAGTGAAGTTCTTGCACAGGAAATGGCACCACAGAGGAGGTCCTCATCAGTTACATCTTCCTGCGGACGCAGAGATCCTGATGAGGCGGAGGCGCTGCACTGGATATAGGTAGGACTCTAAGCACACTACCTCAGATGCCTGTCTTGCTGATATCCCCATATCATCCAAGCGGGAGACTCAGGAGTCTTGTATGCCAGCAGGTGCACCACAACATTCATGCATGTAATGGGGACCAGTTAGACCACAGGGGCCAATGTGGGATTGGGTGGGTCCAGAAAAACCGTTACAAACAGATCAAGGGAATAAGTGCTTTAGACATAAAAGTAACATTAAGGAAGAGGAGTCCCTGCCCCGAGGAGCTTACAGTCTAATTGGTAGGTAGGGAGAACATACAGAGACAGTAGGAGGGAGTTCTGGTGAGTGTGTCTCAGGGGGCCACGCTAGGAGCTTACAATCTAGGTTTTTGGTGCCTGAGGCACAGGGAGATAAAGTGACTTGCCCAAGGTCACAAGGAGCAGACACCAGGAATTGAACCAGGTTCCCCTGCTTCAAACTCAGCGCCAGTCAGTGACTTTACTCACTGTGCCACTCCTTCTCCCTGTGATTTCTTGTCTTCTGTGAGAGCTCTATAAATGGCCTGGGCCATAGCAGAAGACGTTACTGGATGGTGATCTGAAAGGACTGCTACCCTTAACATTATCAGTTCTTTTTTTCGCCCTGCACTAAGCTCTAATGTTCAAATAAATACATTTGGTAGCATAACATTGTACTTGATTCTTTCAGTGTGCTGCAAGACACATCTTCCTTGCCTACTGTACATACAATACAGTACTGGTTTTTAGTAAAAAGAGAAACACCAACAGTACAAGGTCATTAAAAAAAGAAACATACATACTGTACTGAACATTTTATCTCCAACTAAGGCACCTGCTTCAGACATTGACAAACACTGTAGCATTCAGAGTCCCGTAGGCAAAGATATTCAGTGCGCCACTTGACGGACACACACTGAACTGCAACTACACAAATACTGTAATAATTCCGTCTGACCACAAAGTTCAAGCGGCTCACTATGGCACAGTGTTGCTTGCTACTCAGAGAGACACTGGAGGATGTATTAAATATCTGGGGGCACTTAGATATAAACCTGACTGCATCTGTATGTCCACATACTACCCTGTATGTTCCTGCACCTGTTGAAGATTTTTCTATCTATTATAAACACTGAGTGCAGCCAATACCCATTTCCTTTGCAGACATTACTGGATACCGCAAAAAAGAAAGAAGCCCAGAGCTCCATCCAATATGAGAAAAATAATAACAACAGCATGCTTTTCTTTATCGCTGCTAGTTTTACGTAGCGCTTTACAGAGACCTTTTGCACGCACAGGCCCCTGCCTCACTGAGCCACTCCTTCTCCCTTATGGAAGGAATGTGGTAAAATGTCCCTTTATAGATGTAGGCACACGTGCAAATACACTAGGTAAGGAGGTCTCTACACAGATTATATTTTTTTGTTTATGACATCAGATATTGTTTTTTTTATGGTCTTTTTTAATTTATTTTTTAGGTGGTCGTCGGGCCTTGGATTGCTTTATGGCTTTTTTTTATGGGTGCACATCGTCCCTTATTAAACACCTTTTTTTGGTTAAAATACAGCATTCTTTGCTTACTAGAAAATAAGGGACTAATGACAATTACATATACATTGTATTGATTTTTTTTTTTTAGAAAGTCGGATGATTGTTTATCATGGTAATCATATATGTCTTAATTGTATCCTAAACTTGTCAAACAGCCAACTAGATACAAGTTATCTCCAATTAGGAATGGGAAAAGCTGTACTGTTAGAAATAACATTTCTGCTGTTGTTACTGTGAGTTAACCATTTTGGTACCCTTATGATGCACAGAAGTAGCTAACCGGAGGATTAACACTATGGGGAGTCCCATTCAGAAGCATGGAATTAATTGCCACATTTAAAGTGTAGGTAGAGTTAATTTGGGAGTTGAAATTGGAGGTGAAGATTAGAGGAAGATCTGGACTCTGCACACAACAACTTTGCTACTGTGAGCACTTGACTTTCTATATGCTGTGATTATTTGTACTGCACCGACACACTTTATTCGAGCAAATACCCAGTATGTACCTGGCAGATACCTGGAATGCGCCGCTCCTCACCTCTGACAAGCCCCGTTGCGTTTGCCTTCCCAGCCTGGGTTCATGCCTGGCTGACGGGCGGCTGATCTGTTAAATGATAATGATTAGGATTTAATAGGCTGCAATGCTTCGCGTGTCTACCAGATGGCATAAATTCATGAATTGTAATGCAGTATACATATATATACTGTGCAGTATTGCAGCCAGCGGGAATAAAATGCTTCAATCCCTGCCTGGAAAATACCTCAATGCACTCGGGCAGAAAACAGTCACAAACCTCAATACACCCGGGTATACCCGAATTCGTGGGACTAGCCGAGCTCGAATAAAGTGTGTCGCCAGTGTATGCTTCCTATCCTCCAATAACTGGGAAGTCTCTCCTCCTTCATCTCACTATGTCCTCCCTATTGCTTTTTCGGTTTACTGTTTTCTCATTCCTTTGTGAATGTCTCTGTTCTCTCCAACTTCCCCACTCCCCGCTGCACCATTATTTATACACCTCTCTCCCAGCAACTTCTTTACCCCCCAATATAAAACACCCCCACAAATCCTTTATTCACATACTCTATCTACTCCTTCATGCTGCTGGTGATCTCTGCTGCTGGTGATCTCCCTTACACCTCAACCCAGACATACACACCCACAGTCACTCCTACCAACCATTGTAGCCAAGCACTGCCATCTAAGAACTTATTCCCTCACCTGATGTCTCTGTAAGTCTACCATTATACACTTAGATTGTAAGCTCTTTGGGGCAGGGATTTCTTTCCAATTGTCTGATTCTGCTGCGCTTATTGTATTATTATAATTTCCCGTACTGTATTCTTTGTGAAGCACTGAGTACATTTTTGGCGCTATATAAATAAAGACACACAATACAATATATAGATTTTATATTGCCTAATGTTAAGCTTGTTTAAAAGATTGGCTTAGAGCCTTTAGTCACAACCCCTGGTGAAGTCACCACAATTGGTGATGAAACGCATCAGGAAATGTGACTTTTTTTCAAGCAACTAGGTGAAGTTATTACGCACCCACAGGGAGGTGCCAGTGAAGGTACATATGCAGTCAATGCAAAGATACAAATTAGCAGTCCGACATTGCATATGCTCTCCAGATGGTTCATCACTCACAGCTGACAGGATTTCGGCAGCCAGTATTCCCATTGTCTGAGGTTCGGCATGAGCTACTGCAGTAGCCCTGTGCCTGAATCAAGCCCCCATGTGATTGAGACCCGGTGGGTTATCACACATGAATGGGGAGATATTTCACTGCTTAAGTGAGTACATGGAGATCTTTTGAGCTATTTAGACTTTTATTACCAGCGGTTCAGCTTAATTTGGCTCATTTACTTCTGGGAAAGTTTTCTATTGTAGCTTATTCCTCTAAGGATCAGTACTGTGGCCCGCCTTGAGACAGTCATCTTATGTTAGATGGTTATTTGCTTACCTGTTGCTTAAATCCGACCATTGTGTGGATACATTCTCTTTTTTTTTTTGTCTTATCCAGTGAGATATTTGTATTTTTATGGATTAAAAATTGATCTTTGTTATTTTTCACCTTGGAGCGCCCGCTTCTTAGTTTTGTCTTTTTAGTGTAGTTTTACGTTTGTATTAATCCCTTTGTAGCCGTTTGTGGTCAGCTAGAAATCCATGACTACTGTTGTTGACCCGTGGGCTACTGTAATGTATTTCAATAACTATTTTATCATCGGTTTCAGGTTGGTTTAGCTTATCTTTCCTATGTATATTTGCCATTACATACATAGGAAAGACAGGGCTAACGACAGCCTGGAGTAGATGATACATTATTTCTGGGATTTCTGCCATTCATCCCGCTCCCATAAATATCAGAACTTGATGTATGGCCATTTTTACCTAAAGATGCGGTATTAGGCCTCTTTTTTATGGGATTTTATCCTTGCGATGATCAGATAAAAAGCGCTTTATTTTTGGTGGTGCGTTGATGTATTGCACGATAAGAAAAATACATATTTAGGTTACCACAGTTTTATTTATGCACCCATAGCCTTTGTGACTATTTCCTAAGTATCTCAGCTTTATTAGAAATACACATCAAGACCAAAATGAAACGATATATAAAGGATTGAAAACAATTGCTTGCAAGATTAAAATGCAAACATGCACGGTGGGCAAATAACTTGTTCTTTAAAAAAAAATAACAAAGAGTATTTCAGAGCATAAAATGTTCTGAGCAGTGAGTTATGCAAACATAATGATCAAGCTAAAAAAAATTACAGGCTTATCGCTTCGAATAGTTATCGTTCTTTTTAACACAGTTTTCTTTCCAATTGCTTTTTTTTTCCCTCTGAAGGCCTGACATACATGGCTGACAGTTTAATTATTAGGGTAACGTGATGGATAAAGGCACTTGCTCTGTATTGACTCCCACTCACTAAACACTTGCTTGCAAATGCAGCTGCAAAAAAAGCCATAGCCACGCATATCAAAGCTAATAATTTCCCCATTGTACGGTACACAGCACCTTGCCATTCATTTTACGTGCTATGCAAAGAATAATAAATTAGCTTGATGTTTACCTGTTATGCTTCTCTATTAATAATTGTTGATACAGATTAGAAATGTTAACAGTGTTAGACAAGTCAAATGTTTAATGTGTCAATGTAATAAACATATTATACATGGCAATGTATGTGGCACTGTACATAGAATTTGCACACAGGACACAGAATGAGGGTGCCACGCCCCCTGCCACTTAGTGATAATATGACTGCTCAACAGTAGCGCAGAATCTACTGCCGAAGTTAGGGAATGCCAACTCCAGTCCTCAAGGGCCCCCATTGATATAGAGGCTTCAGGGTAAATTCCAGACGTTCTGCAAAGCGTACATATTGGAGAAGTTTTTTGTGTCTTTTTCAAGGCTCATTCTCCTGCAGTCTTGGATGAACAGTAAATTGAAGTTAGAAAATACTCTCTCCACATCAACAGACAGAGGTGGAACACGTAGGATGTGAGAAGAAGCACGTCTCAAAGTTGGGAATTGGTTGCTATATATTTTCCGAATTTGAGAGGATTAATGGCGTGCTTGCCTGGGAAAATATAACTCTTTCCATGTATACTTTGAGGCCACACTTTGGTAATGAGGATGGTACAAGGACTTTCCAGAATGATGCACTGAGAAAAGCTTCAGGGGACACCTGTTGCATGAGAGGCAGTAACGTACAGTAAATGAGGTGGTCAAGACAAATACAGCCATCCAGGCATTTCATTCAACATTACATCCTGTTGGATAGTTGCACCGTAAAAAGCCAAGTTGGAATTCACTGCTGCCACAGCCATTCAGGTAGGAGCATATTGATTTAACAGTTTACTGATACCAGCTGACACTGTTTGACTAATTGTTGATTTGTCATAATCAAGAGCCCGTTGCTTTTATAAGTCCCCACAGAGACTGTAGGTAAACACAATCATTACTATAATAATTAAAAGTGAAGCTGTCTTAATGACTTAATAGCTATGATGTTATTGAACATTTTTTTCTCTACTGTTTTGCACTGACCTGTTGAGGCCATAACCACTAAAACTGTTTTTTTAATTTAGCAGTCAACTTTATGCTTAATTGATTAAAACAGTAAAACCACAGTTAAATCGTCATGATGACTATCATCGTTACGTACTATAGCCTAAACCATGGCCCAAGGAATCGAAAATATTTTAACATGAATTAACACTTTTGTGGTGCTCTTTTAAAGATCTCAGCTGTATTTTCCAAGACTTCAAACCTCCCTCTTCTCCTTTATTACCGTACATAGCCTCTGGATGGGAATGAGATTTAGAAGATAGAGTGCATGATCACAAAAACAAAACACTTTGTTGGGAAGATGTGCTTCGAATATCACACATACAGCTGATATCCACACACCACTTCCCATTGCAGAGCCTCAGAGTGCCTCTTAGCAATTTCCTCCCTAATGGCTATTCTCTGCCTTCAGCTTAATATGTCCAATATCAAACTTATTATAATCTCTACTAGTACAGGCCACATTTCCTCATTTTCTATTGTAGTGAGTAATGTTACAATCCATCCATCCTCATATGCATGTTGCTTAGGTATAATTTTCTGCTCCTCCATCTCCTCTTTTCCCATTAGTACCAAATTCTTACATTTCTTCCTCTACAACATTGCTAAGATTCATTCTTTCCTCATTAGCTCTATAGCTAAACCTCTAAGGCTGTCCAGGGTCAGCGCTTAGGCGCTGACGCTTGTCAGTGAGCCCCTGCAGCCGCAATGAGAGCGGCTTTAGCAGGGGCTCGCGCATGCGTCCGCAGGCGTACAGAGGCATAGCTGTTAAAAAAAATTTCGATTGAGCGCTCACGGGAGCGCAGGGCCGGTCATGTGAGCAGTTCGCCCAATGAGGGCGAACCAGCTCTGTGACGTCACTGGCCCGCCCCCCTGACACGCCCCTGAATGGCGCGGGAACTAAGGCCAGGGAAAGCACCCGCTTTCCTTCAGCCTGAGCGTGCCTCCGCACGGCTGCAGTCACCATGGACTCAGCCTAAAGCATGACCCACCACTCTACCATCTTGAGTAAACTTTATTTTTCAGTGTTCTGTTCCTATAATTGTCTCTTATTTGCCTTCTTTCTCCTGAAATCCATTTTATGACCCCCCATTAAATTGTGCATTAACAACTGCACAAAGAAATTCAATTCCAGTCCACAACCTAAAGGCATAAAGGGTAAGTGATATTAAGGCATAAGATAGTCAGAGCCCATTCAAAAGAAACTAGGCACCTTATTTTATTTAATGCAAATGGTTATATATAGAAGTATACAGTATACAGACCCTGAAACTTCATGCGCTGAGGAGGTGTGCTTTGCCGAGATCTACGACGATCAAGAGGACTATCCCTCCTGCATTACATTATATTACATTATGACTCACTAAACCCACCAACATACAGCTGAAGTATATAGTGCAAACAGTGTAGTAACAACGGTGAAGTGTGTCTTCTACCTCATCAAGATCCACCAACACCCAACTGGTAAGATCAACAACTGCTTTCTATATCTACAGTTGTCTTAGACTTGCCTGGCTGTCTGCTGCTGTGGTGGAACACCAGGATCACCTACCAGCCTGGCTAAAGCAAACCCCATATATAATAAAGTTTGCACATTTTGATTCATTGCAACGATCATTACAATAAAATGTCTGAGCCAATTCAAATATCTGCCATCCATCCTCCCTGCTCCCTGCAATCAACTACACAGTCCCCTTATTTCAGAGGCTCAAATGTAATTGGACAAATTAACACAATCATAAATAAAATGTTCATTTTTAATACTTTGCAGAGAATCCTTTGCAGGCAATGACTGCTTGAAGTCTGGAACGCATGGACATCACTGTTACGCCGATGCTCGCCACAAACCAGGACCAGACCACGGGGCTGAGGTGGGGTTATATAATCACCGACCTTAGTCCGCGCAGACTGATCCGGAGTGCGCAGTTCGTAGTCGTACATCGCAGGGTCAGGATTGGAGAAGGCAGCATCATCGTTATTGAAGCCAAAGTTGGGGTAGGAGAAGACAGGACAATCGATGGCTGAAGCAGGGTCAGGATAGAAGACATCTGGGTGGTCGTAGTCGTAGCAAGGAATCGGCAAAAGGCAGACAGGAGTTCCCCGCTTCAGCTTAGGAGCGTGAGCGTGGGAGTGGCCTCTGCGCGAGGAGCGGCCTCGGCCCATGATGCCGGTCCCAGCAGGGGGAGACAGCAGGCTGGCCGAAGTACACCGCAGGGCAGTGTCTGGGAAACCAACACTTCAGTGCAGAAGTCCAAGGCAGGCCACTGCATGGAGAGAGCAGCAGGCCGCAGGAAATTAAGGGTAACCACTGCTAGGAGTGAATGCAGCAGGTACCAGGAAATTAAGGGTAACCACTGCTAGGAGGGAATGCAGCAGTTACCAGTGCTGGCTAACAAGCTTCAGCACAGGAGACAGGAACAGGCCTCTGGATACTCAGGAACTAGGAAGGTTAGAACACTAGGAGAGAGGCCTGGACGGTTTGTGGCAGAGACGGTAACGTCCAAGGTAGGAGTTATGCTCGGCACTGGTTCAGTGCCAATGCTCAGGATACAAAGGGCGGAGATCCAATCACAGGAGGAGGGTGTGTGAGAATTCCTCCAATGATGGAGCACAGGGCAGAAGCTGCAATGAGAGGCCACACATGTGCCATTGATTGCCAGAGGAAGCTTGCAACTGCATAGATCTGCAAGGCTATAGACAAAGCCAGTAGTGGATTCCTTACAATCACCAAATGCTGGGTTTCTTCCTTTGTGATGCTTTGCCAGGCCTCTACTGCAGCTGTCTTCAGTTGTTGTTTGTTCGTGGGTCTTTCTGCCTTACGTTTTGTCTTCAGCAAGAGAAATGCATGCTTGATCGAGTTGAGATCAGATGATTGACTCGGCCATTGCAGAATATTCCACTAGTTTGCCTTAAAAAAACTCCTGGGTTGCTTTTGCAGTATGTTTTGGGTCATTGTCCACCTGTAAAGTGTAGCGCCATCAAATCACTTCGCTGAATTTGGCTGTATCTGAGCAGACAATATATCCCTATACACTTCAGAATTCATCCGGCTGCTTCTGTCTTCTGTCACATCATCAATAAACACTAGTGACCCAGTGCCATTGGAAGCCATGCATGCCTAACCCATCACACTGCCTCCACTGTGTTTTACAGATGATCTGGTATGCTTCGGATCATGAGTCGTTCCAAGCCTTCTCCATACTTTTTTCTTCCCATCGTTCTGGTACAAGTTGATCTTAGTTTCATCGGTCCAAAGAATGCTGTTCCAGAACTGGGCTGGCTTTTTTAGATATTGTTTGGCAATGTCTAATCTGGCCTTTCTATTCTTGAGGCTTATGAATGGTTTGCACCTTGTGGTGAAACCTCTGTATTTGCTCTTGTGAAGACTTCTCTTTATGGTAGACTTGGATAATGATATGCCTACCTCCTGGAGAGTGTTCTTCACTTGGTTTGATGATGTGAAGGGGTTTTTCTTTACCATGGAAAGGATCCTACAATCATCCACCACTGCTGCCTTCTGTGGACGTCCAGGCCTTTTTGTGTTGCAGAGCTCACGTGTGTTTTTTTTTCTCAGAATATACTAAACTGTTGATTTGGCCACTCCTAATGTCCCTGCTATCTCTCTGGTGGATTTTCTTTTTTTTGCAGCCTAAGGATGCCCTGTTTCACTTGCATTGAGAGCTCCTTTAACCGCATGTTGTGGGTTCACAGCAACAGCTTCCAAATGTGAATGCCACACCTGGAATCAACTCCAGGCCTTTTACCTGCTTAATTGATGATGAAATAGCGAAGGAATAGCCCACACCTGTCCATGAAATAGCTTTTGAGTCAATTGTCCAATTACTTTTGGTCCCTTGAAAAAGAGGGGGCTATATATTAAAGAGATGTAATTCCTAAACCTTCCTCCAATTTGGATGTGAATACCTTCAAATTAAAGCAGATAGACTGCACTTTAAGCCCATATTCATTATTTAACTAACTTGAATTTATTTTGGTACACAGCCGAAATTACAAAACTTGTATCAGTGTCCAATTATTTTCGGACCTAACTGTATATAATACGAGTACAGTTTTCAGAAAGCACTATATTCAGGCCAATATGGTTATTGGGTACATTTTTTATTATACTGTAGTAGCTTCGATAACTTTGATGCCATCTCGAACGATGTGGCATGTTCCCACCGAATGGTTTGTCATTTGTGTTATCACGGTATTCAGAAAGAATCTGAAACCATCTCATACCGTGAGGTAGGTAAATGACAATACAGCTCGGCGTAGCAGTAACCTTATCTCAACTATTTTTCTAAGTTCTCCACCTGTGATCTTCTTGCGATCTGATGGTGCAAAGGTGAACAACAAAAAAACAACTTAACTTTATAAATCGATATGGAGTACCCCCTATAAAATACACATTATCAATTCCCTCATTTTGTCACTGTCAAGGTTCTGCTCGCCACAAACCAGGGTCGGACCGCGAGGCTGAGGTGGGGTTGTAAAAGCACCGACCTGAGACCGCACAGGCTGATCCGGATTGCGCAGTTCGTAGTCATATGTCGCAGGATCAGGATTGGAGAAGACAGCGTCGTCGTTGTACAAGCCAGGGTCAGAACAGGAGACGTCAGGATAAACATTGTTCATGCAAGAGTTCGGCAATAAGGAGATAGGAGAAACCCGCTTCAGCTTAGGAGCGCGGGGTTGGCCTTTGCGCGAGCGACGACCATGGCCCATGGTGCTGGTCACAGGAGATGGTAGGCAGACCAGAATAGCACACCGTCTTGCTGCACGGGTGCACCAGTGCTACAGCGCAAAAGTCCTGAGCGGGCAAGGGAATCCACTGTTACAGCGCAGGAACCAGGACACGGCCTCTCTATATTAGGGAAAGAGTAGGCCCCAGGAACCAGGAAGCTGTAGATACAGGGAAACCTCCGCTACAGTGCAGGAATCCAGGAGACTGCAGAACGCAGGGACGAAACCACTACTTAGTGCAGGAATCCAGGAGGCTGAAGGACGCAGGAACGAATCTCTGCTTCAGCACAGGGGAACAAGCGGCTTGAAGGGAGCTGAAGGATGCAGGACGTAACCTGGAATCAGCATTGGAGAACAAACGGCTTGAAGGAAGCTGAAGGACGCAGGGCGTGACCTGGTATCAGCAAAGGGGAACAAGCGAGAGCTTGTGGCAAAACAGTTGACATCCAGTAAGGACTATGCTCGGCAAGGAGCATTATGGGCAAGCAATACTTAAAGGCCAGCGGGCCAATCCCCGGCGGGGGTGTGAAGGTCCTGCCCCTAATGAGTGAATGCAAGTATAGTTTGCAATGAAAGGCTGCACAGCTGCAGTAGATACCAGAGGGAGTGTGTATTGCTTTGAGTGAATCCAGGCTGCAGCAAACCTCAGGAAAGCTGTTCCAGAACTGCACCGGTCTGCAAGGTAAGGTAACCAGTAAACCGTGGAGCGGATTCCTTACAGTACCCCCCCCCCTTCACGCGAGACCTCCGGGCGAACATGAGCACTCATAGACTTGGAGACCCGGGAATTGTTGCTGACCGTCTAGGATTGGGGCTAGAGTCGTACTCCAGAGACTCATGATTAGTCCTTAGTGTACCCCCACCCCCCGGTGAGAACTGTGGCCGGACAGGACCATCCATGGGCCTTGGGGACATTGAGTTGTTCCTAAAATTCTTTAGGTAGAAAGGGCCTCCGTAAACGAGCAGTTCTTTGGTGAGTACAGTTCTAGGATATAAGATTGATGGAGGAAACATCCTTGGTACATGGCTTGCCTTGCAAAATGTCTTGGAAATCCAGGGCTGTGAAGAACCAGAGAGTTCCAGAGCAAAAACGGTAGAAGAACCCCCACTGAAAGCCCAGTCCTTAATAAAGAAACCTGAATCTAGGATCAGCGGCCCTGATAGTTGATCGAATACACCAGGAGAAACTTTGTAACAGAAAAAGTCTTGGCTGACCACTGCATGTTGGAATTTGCGAGGACTTTTTCCTCTAGAAGGCTCCCAAGTAATGGTTAGTAAAGGTATAGGCTGGTTAGAAGCATCTCCCGGTATTGGTATGGAAGGTGACAAGGCAAGCAGTAAACCTGGCATAGGGACCGAAATCTTGGGATACGTACAGAGTATTTCCAACTGAGAGGAAATAACAGGGGCAACCGAAAATTCCGAGGGACAAAACCATGGTTTAGCAGGAGCAGAGAAGCAAACAACAGTAGAGCTCTCTAATACTGGGAAATCTTCATTGGGAGATAATATTGTCAGTGAATCAAGGATAGTCCTTGGGATCTTCAAATCAGTAGCTTGAGAAAAAGGCAGAGCCAGGGTAGTGGTGGGAGGGAAGCTAACATCAGAAGCTGAAGTCTGTACCTCAGTGACAGGGCCCTGAGAATCAACAAGCAGCAAGTATGAACTATGAAAACTCTTAATGACATGCACCTTAGGAGTACAAAGAGTCTTCTCTAAAACTGCAATGGCCCTAACCACAGGGGTACCTAACCTGACAAAAACATGAATTGGTGTGTTTTCTAGTGCAAAATCTCTGATCACAGGACTCCTAACCGATAGTGAGGGTATCTGGGTTTGATTAGGGAAAAAATCAGATGTATTGATAAGTGACATAGAAACACTTACTGAGATTCTAAATTTGCTGGACATGTGAGAAAAAATACCCTTTAAGACAGGAGCTTTAATCTCCCCCCCGAGTAACCCCATGTTTGCTGGGACATATTTAGACACAGTACTGAGGGACTGGGTTTCAGCAAAGGCAGGACAGCTAAAAAGCTCAGATTTAAACCCCAGGACTTGTAATATGTGCATGGTGTCCTCAGACAGTACTAAGGGAGTGACCGCAGATATGCTGATCCCCAAAGGATTAGCCTGGAGAGAGAAATCAGGAGAGCCCCCAGACAGGATACCCCTTATAGAAAGAGCCTCAGAATCAGAAGGAGAATCATTACCTCTCAGAGTCTCAAAACTAGTAAGACACAATTCAGCAAAAAGGGAAACAGTATGCAAGCTTTTTACTGATCTATATGAAAAAGCGTCACTTTTGGGAGAAAACCGTGCGTCCGCAAACATTCCTGGGAACACAATATGAACCCCAGGAGAGACATACAGACTACTGTATGCCTTTAACCCTAAGCTTAAAGAGGAGGAGAACTCAGACAGTACACGGGGGTTAATCATAACTGTACTGGTCTCTGAAGTAGGTATTTGGTAAGGGATGTCTGGGAAACCAGAACTTACTGCAGACTCCATAATGTGGGAACTATGCGCTGAAGCAGGGATCACCGCTATGTGGGCGACAGGCTGGTTCAGTGAAATACCCGGGAGAAGGAACTCTGCGACTAAGCTTAGGGAAAAACCTGACTCCTGAATACATTTAACAGGAACCAGAACTTTAGCCGAAGTCTCCGGAGACGAAACTGCGGAAACTTGAGCTGAAGCAGGGGATTTATAGCAAAGAATATCTAGAGACTCCGTACGGTTATGGGAATCCCTCAATGCAACCTCTGCTGTCTGACTTGTGGACTCATTCTCTGAGGCTACAACGAAGGCATTAACTTGGAGGCAGCAAGAATTTACAGGGGTTAATGCAGACATTGCCTGAGAGTAATACATAGGTAACCTTTTCTCTGTATTAGAAGAGAGCAGGAATCTCTCGTCTGAAGCTAGGGGCGACACCGTGGCTGACAGAGAACAGGGATTTACCAAAGGAAAATCAGAGAGCTGCCCCACAGAGGTTAATACAGAAATAACCCTGGGAACAGAACTTAGGGATTCTTTCTCTGACGGGGAAAGCGCGCAGGACTGTCTAGCAGAGTTTAAAGCTGGAAAACCCTCAAGACCTAGAGAGAGGGATTCAAAGCTAGAAATAGGAGAACTAAGGGACTTATTCTCTGATACAAGAACCTTAGTGTTAGTTAGTGACACATATGTGTTCTCCAAGGGGACCTCACAGGACTGATCGACAGGGGTTAATGTAGACATATCATTAGTGTAAGGGAACCCGGGCATACAATCAGAGCTTGGGACTGTGGCAGTTACTACGTTGGGAGATATTGGTAATAGTTCTGTTTGGTCATCTCCCGGAGAGAGAGATACGTCCCCCGGTTTAGCAACAGGACTGGTAGCCGAGGGATACCGCCAAACGACGGCGTGAGCGGCTAAGAGACGATCCTGTTTTAACAAGCAATCATCCAATGCACGGGAAAGTACATGCAGCGTCTCGTGAGCGAGAGCCACCATGACGGAAGGTTCCGGGAATACTATAGGAATGTCCAAGGATAAAGTCAGGGCATTGAGTGTACTACAGGCGTTGACCAGTTCCACAGGACACAGCTCCTCCCCAGTTAAAGGGGAATCAGGGGAGCAAGCAATGTTAGTAATGGCCAAAAGACGGGCCAGATACTGTTTTAAGTCTCTGAGGCAGTAAGCCTTATAAACCAGATTATTACGGCATTTCTTTTGCAAGGGAGTCAAGCCCTCCAACATAAACGGATCTTCCATCAGAGGTATTATATCGCACAAATAATTATCCTCAAACTGGGACTGGTCTACAGGCTGGGACAGGTTTTTAGGAAAAAACTTACCAACCCACACCTCAGCGGGGTCCGAGTTTGTAGGGCCGAGCATACTGTCAAGGTTCTGCTCGCCACAAACCAGGGTCGGACCGCGAGGCTGAGGTGGGGTTGTAAAAGCACCGACCTGAGACCGCGCAGGCTGATCCGGATTGCGCAGTTCGTAGTCATATGTCGCAGGATCAGGATTGGAGAAGACAGCGTCGTCGTTGTACAAGCCAGGGTCAGAACAGGAGACGTCAGGATAAACATTGTTCATGCAAGAGTTCGGCAATAAGGAGATAGGAGAAACCCGCTTCAGCTTAGGAGCGCGGGGTTGGCCTTTGCGCGAGCGACGACCATGGCCCATGGTGCTGGTCACAGGAGATGGTAGGCAGACCAGAATAGCACACCGTCTTGCTGCACGGGTGCACCAGTGCTACAGCGCAAAAGTCCTGAGCGGGCAAGGGAATCCACTGTTACAGCGCAGGAACCAGGACACGGCCTCTCTATATTAGGGAAAGAGTAGGCCCCAGGAACCAGGAAGCTGTAGATACAGGGAAACCTCCGCTACAGTGCAGGAATCCAGGAGACTGCAGAACGCAGGGACGAAACCACTACTTAGTGCAGGAATCCAGGAGGCTGAAGGACGCAGGAACGAATCTCTGCTTCAGCACAGGGGAACAAGCGGCTTGAAGGGAGCTGAAGGATGCAGGACATAACCTGGAATCAGCATTGGAGAACAAACGGCTTGAAGGAAGCTGAAGGACGCAGGGCGTGACCTGGTATCAGCAAAGGGGAACAAGCGAGAGCTTGTGGCAAAACAGTTGACATCCAGTAAGGACTATGCTCGGCAAGGAGCATTATGGGCAAGCAATACTTAAAGGCCAGCGGGCCAATCCCCGGCGGGGGTGTGAAGGTCCTGCCCCTAATGAGTGAATGCAAGTATAGTTTGCAATGAAAGGCTGCACAGCTGCAGTAGATACCAGAGGGAGTGTGTATTGCTTTGAGTGAATCCAGGCTGCAGCAAACCTCAGGAAAGCTGTTCCAGAACTGCACCGGTCTGCAAGGTAAGGTAACCAGTAAACCGTGGAGCGGATTCCTTACAGTCACAACATGGGGTGGGAGAAATTTATGCTCACAGTAGTTCTTATTTATAGAGAAATATATATTGTGTGGCTGGTATAGTATCTTTTCTGTTTACCAGGTTGACTATTACTACAAAACCCATTACCAATTTCTAAATTACTACTCACACTGCTCTTCTATGACTACTAGTACTGCACCGACACACTTTATTCGAGCAAATACCCAGTATGTACCTGGCAGATACCTGGAATGCGCCACTCCTCACCTCTGACAAGCCCCGTTGCGTTTGCCTTCCCAGCCTGGGTTCATGCCTGGCTGACGGGCGGCTGATCTGTTAAATGATAATGATTAGGATTGAATAGGCTGCAATGCTTCGCGTGTCTACCAGATGGCATAAATTCATGAATTGTAATGCAGTATATATATATATATATACTGTGCAGTATTGTAGCCAGCGGGAATAAAATGCTTCAATCCCTGCCTGGAAAATAACCCAATGCACTCGGGCAGAAAACAGTCACAATCCTCAATACACCCGGGTATACCCGAATTCGTGGGACTAGCCGAGCTCGAATAAAGTGTGTCGCCAGTGTATATCAGCAATATCAAAAAATAGTAGTTGTCATGTAATGACAAAATGAGGGAATTGATAATGTGTATTTTATAGGGGGTACTCCATATCGATTTTCTTTTTTCACTAAACCACATTATTTTCAGGTCCGGTGACCCCCTGCTTCCCGAGATACAGACCCCAGTAGGGGGTATCGGTATCTCCTATGCATTTAAATGTCCCGGTCATGTGACGCGGTAGATTTAAACATTGCAGAAGGATATCGGAACTCCATGCTGGGGCCTGTAACTCGAGAAGCAGGGGGTCCTGTACCTGAAAGCAATGCGGTTCAGTTCAGGAGACCCCCTGCTCCTGCACACTAGTATTCAAATGTAAATAAAAACAGCATCAATACCTTAGCAGCTAGTCACTAAGGCAATTAAGGGTTAAACTCTACTCTTTGATAAAGCGCCATCTGGCGTGAAATGCGTAAGAGTGTGTTTTACCCTGTACCACATGTGTCAATACACTTTTCATAGAGCTTACTTAATAGCCCTCTCTTTATTATCTCCGACTGTGCACCGCCATTCTTCTTCTTTTCTTCAACTGTTAAGACCAGAGTACCCTGTTTATTGAGGGCAGAGGGCTGGATGAAGAGGGTAGTTGCCCTAGTGAGGATGGTTAGGGGGGAAGGTTGCGGGAGGAGTTAACCCTTTTACTACCATTGCAGTGGTAACCGCTATGGTAATGAAGGTGTTAACAACTCCCGCTAGCCATCAGAGAGGCCTAACCACCCACCCTTGGGGCAACTACCCCTTTCACCTAACCCTTCTAAGCCCAAGAAACATTACAAACACAACAACCCTACTACCCACCTCCTCTACCCCAAACAACTCCCCTCAACACATACAGTACAGTAATGGACACAATTACTATTATCCAGAACTGGATAATAGTGCATTTGCCCATTCAAAATAAAACAGTATCCAGCCAGCATAAAGTACATAGCTCTACTACCCCTGCCAGTATGAAGGCTGTCCGGATCACAGTCCATGTCCATGTCCAAGTAATGTTCACTAATCCCTTAATCACCTTAATGGTTAGTAACTTGTATAGTAATTAAGGGGTTAACCCCCCTCCCTTAACTCCCCTCCCCTGCTACCCACATGGGAGGCTTAACACCCTCTCTGGGACAACTACCCCCAACCTCTACCCATTGATTGGCACAGTGGTACATCATGCCCATATAATATGGGAATGATTGGCCACTATTGCAGTCAATGGACAACCTAAAAAAAACAGCACCAAAACAACACAACAATTTTAAAAACCAAGCACCTAACAAGTCCAACATTGAAATAAACCAAGCACCTAAACAACAAACAATTAAATAAATCAAGCACCTAAACAAAATAACAATTAAATAAATCATGCACCTAAAAACACAAAAAATAAAAAAAAAGCACCTAAACACAAAATTTTTATAAAAACAAGCCCTAGAAATACATAACACTTAACTAAAAGCAAGACACAAAAATACAAAACATAACAATTAATTAAAAATAAACATTTATCAAAAAATGCATTGCCTGTCACTGTATTTATCAATAGCCCGAAATGGACATACAGTAGATAAACACATTAGCAGTCAATAGGCAACCTAAAAAAAAAACAGCATAAAAAACACACAATTAAACAAACCAAGATAAAAAAAAAACAAAAAAAACAAGAATAAAAAAACACAAATAGAAAAACCAAGCAGCCAAAAAACTGAATTAAAAAACCAAGAATCAAAAATAAGTATTTACCAAAAAATGCATTGCCTGTCACTAAAGTGAAAACAGAAAAAACTTGCGCTCAATGTGGTCTGTGCTAAAAATAGTGACTTATGAATAAATTAATAATACAACCTGATGGGTGAAGTTTTATGCTGCTGATCAGTGGGAATGGTTCAAACACCAAGCTAGATAAAAACAGAAAAAGAACAGCGCAAAAAACCCATTGTGTAGTATATTTAAATAATTTTATAAAAGGTGAAGGTGAGTATTGCACGTACATCAAAAAAAAGGGTTAATAGCAAGACATGTTAGGGACATGTTACCACTCGGCAGGCACAACGGGATACAGGCACCAGGAATTGGACGTCCTCTCTCAGAATGCTGGTATCTGGATGCAGAGTGTACAGCTTAGCGTTGGGGAACCTTCCCGCACCTTCACGGAGCTCACAGCAGTTGTTTGCAGGGGTAGATCGCCGCGTCTCTTCCTGGTTAGTCCACGTTGGCGTGTGACGTCATCCGGCAGCGTCTCTCAGCCGGTCGCGTCTTTAGTGCGTCACTCCTTAGCAATATGTAATCGGGCGGTATACAGAGTCCCAAACAAGTCCAGCAATGAAACAAATGTCTCAATACAATGCCGCAATGGGGGTATATGTAAAGAATAAAGGAACGCGCCCTCTCCTACGCGTTTCGTACTTTCGTACTTCGTCAGGGATTGATGGAGGAGATTCCGAGGGCGGTACTTATACACTCAGCATTATTGCTATTGGTCAGAGTAATTGTATTCAACTCCCCCCACCTGGAGAGATAATTACTCATCCCGTGGAGGGGCTCAATCTGCAAAAACATACTAATATATAAAATACATAGGATAAAACACACTTACAGTACAATAATAATAAACTTTAATAGTTCGAATCAAGACTCTAAAAATATAATTAAATCGAATCAAGATTCTAAAAATATAAAGAGACAAAAAATTAGTCACATAATAAAAATCACATTTAGAGATGTAAAGTGCTAACTCCCAATAATTGAGAATAACATAGATTAACATATGACTTCTAATAAATATATGTAAGTACACATGGAAATCTATAGGATAATGTAATGGTCTAGGAATAGATCTTAGGGGATGGAATTTGTTATAATTATTCAGAGAGAAGGGGTATTATGATAATCCTTGGAGGTATTATTTATAATTTAAAATAATTAAATATTTATTAAAACTTAAAAACACTGGTATATGTTTAATTGAAAAATCTCTAATTAAAAAAGGGACCATACGTCAATCTCCTCATTTAGACCTAGTGGAGACAGAGTCTTGAGTTTGTATATCCACAGACTTTCTTGTTTAGACAATTTTTTGTCTCTGTCTCCACCGCGTCTTCCTGATTGTACAATCTGGATTCCCACATATGTCAGGAGCGAAGAGTCACAATCATGTTTGATTTTAAAGTGTCTGGACACGCTATGTTGTTCTAATCCTAGTCTAATATTTCTAGCGTGTTCTAAAGTCCTGCAAGGGCAAGCAAAGGAACCCCTTTTAAACAAGCACTCATAAAATGAAAAAGTGTATTTAAAATAACTAAACGGTCCGTGATAGACATATAATTATTTTTACAGCCACATACCACACTGAGGCATCAGCTAAACATCTATTCTGCTTTTGCCAGGTAACTACTACACCCTAGATTCACATGTTAACCAGCCTTGGTTTAGGGACTGGGAATTAGCTGTTTAATTTGTCTTTTAATTGTTTTGTGTTCACTGTCACCCATTAGCATTTATGAAAGGTTTAGTTATTTTAAATACACTTTTTCATTTTATGAGTGCTTGTTTAAAAGGGGTTCCTTTGCTTGCCCTTGCAAGTATTTTGTGCTCTTCAGTTCCGTTAACCCCTGGCACCATTTTCAGGACAGTAGCAAGAGCTTTTTCCCCCACTCCCCTACCCACCCTTTGTGTTGTTTATGTGGTTGATATATTTAATTGTTGTGCTGTTTAGGTGCTTTGTTTATTTAATTGTTGTGTTGTTTAGGTTCTTGGTTTATTTAATTTATGTTGTTTAGTTGCATGGTTTTTAAAATTGTTGTGTCTTTTTGGTGCTGTTCTTTTTTTGGGGGGTTGTCCATTGACTGCCATAGTGGCTAATCATGCCCATATTATATGGGCATGGTGTACCACTGTGCCAATTAATGGGTAGAGGGTGGTGGTAGATTTCCCATGGAGGGTGGTTAGGCCACCAGGTGAGTAGCGGGGGAGGGGGGTTAACCCTTTAATTACTATAATGGTTATTAACCACTAAGGTGATTAAGGGGTTAGTGGCCATTAGTTTGTATTTTTATTGTACTGTTTCTGTCCATGGAGCACATAGAGAGGGAGGATGGTGATGAGGATGGCCTTCATCCTGGCAGGGGTAAGTAGAATTTTTATTTACTTTATGCTGGCTGGAAAATGTTTTATTTTGAATGGGCACATGCACTATTATCCGACCTGGATAAGAGTCATTTTGCCCATTACTGCACTGTAATGTTATGGTTGTTGAGGGTAGAGGGGATGTCATTCATTCCTAATAGTGTTATCTTTGCTCCCATTGAGGGCATAGGTAACCACACTGGCAATGAATGGGTGTATTGGCTAATATTGTGTTTTAATGTTTATTGTGGGTAGCGGGGGTGGGCAAAGGTGCTATTTGGCCCATGGTGAGTGTTTATGCCTACTGGGTGGGTAGTGGGAGGTGGGGTAACCCCTTTATTACTTTAGCAGTAGTAACCGCGAAGGTAATGATGGGGTTAACTCCTCTCGCAACCCCCTGCAAGGCCTAAACACCCACCATGGGCCAAACACCACCTTCACCAACCCCCGCTACCCACAATAAACCAGGCGTGGGTAGTTAACTCCTTAATTGCCTTAGCGGTTAGCCATAAGGTAATGAAGCTGCCTGTAAATGTATTTTTCTTGTATAGGATTGAAGCTGGGTGTCTCCGGAGCTGGTATTAATGTGTTTCAGCTCCGGAGACTCTGGGCTTCAATCCAATGCAGGAAAAATGCATTTTTTCCCTAAATCCCACTCTCAAATCCCTTCTCGCCAGCCTTGTGGTGGCGAGATGAGATCTGTGATAAGCCCGTTATTTCAGAGCCCAAATGAGTTTCTCGAGTCCACTAGCATAGCATTATCTTATCGAAATGGTGCTATTTTGTTTTTTCAAGCTCCCTCTCTGTGTGTTTGGCCAGGAGCGAGAACGCTCGGAAAAATGCATCCCGTATGAGTTTGGCAGGTTGTCGAAGCTTTCTGAATAGCAAATCTGCCAAATCTTACAGGATGTACCAAAAAAGCTTGATGAATTGGTTACCAAACCTACTAAAAAAAAAAGGCCCTTTAGAGTCTTGGGAGGTTTATTTGAATGCTCCATGTGTCCTCTTAGTTTTTTGCTCTCTTTCTCATGTTTGAGTGGCAAAATAAAGCCCATTTCATGGCAGAGGTTTTTTTTAAAACCTAGTACTTACTTGAAACAAGCCCCACAGTCAGTTTTTATTGTTTGAATGTCTTTAAAAGTGTTTCGTGATGCATTTTGCGAAATTTCACAGAATTTCCAAAAGTTCAAAGTGTTCACAATCTTGCTAGAAATTGACCCCGTTTCACTAGAAATTTGTTTGAAATCAAAAGTTCTAGGTTTTCAAGGGATCAAACAGAAACTGTCTTTTAGAGAAGATTGGAGCTGTGTAATGGGTTTAGTCCAAGTCATTAAAGGATATTTCACAGTATATTTCTATGAGATTTGTTAATGGGGCAGTCTCAGCTGGTAAGTACAAATACATGTAACTAGATGGGGCGGGATAACAGTGTGGGGTGTTCATGGTCCCAAGGCTCAACAAAGTATCCGGCCGTTCCTCCTTCTCTTACCGTGCACCCCAAAACCCCAACAACCTACCAGAGACTCTCGCATCCACCACCAGTTTAAGTTCTTTCAAATCTAAGGCTGTCTCACATTTTAATCTGGTCTGTAACTGTTTCATACGCCCATAATATATATTTTCTTTAACTGTGCATGCAATGTCTTGTATATAATGTATACCCTGTTTATTTATGTAACTGTATTTGTAACCATGTATTATTTGTCTTAACTCTGTGCCCAGAACATACTTGAAAACGAGAGTTAACTCTCAATGTATTAATTCCTGGTAAAATATTTTATAAATAAATAAATAAATATCAACTCTACTGTAGCCAAGAACTGCACCTGGTACCTCTCTTATGTTGACATCAAACGAATAGGACCTACAAGGAGTGCCTTTCTTGAATCTTTTATAGCTGAAGGACTCCAGGTTAAAGATGATTATCGAGCGGATGTTGCTTCAATCCTGACCCCCCATCTCCGCTGATCAAAGGCTAGTGTGGGGCACCACATGCTCTTGGTTACTTACCCATGTCAGGTCCTTTCTGTTTTTTGGTTACCTCATATAGACGTGTCATTCGACCAGTCATGTACAGCACTTATCTTCAACATTGGTGGGCTAGGCTTTGTGTTGGCACATTGAAGTGTAGCATTTTTGGGATTTGTGCATCATTTATTATGCATCCAAAGAATGCACAATACATGTTTCTAACATGGAATTATGAGTGAAGAGTTAAAAAAAAAAAAAAAAGACGAGTCCAAATCATTGCAAAAATATGTTTGTATCCAGTATCAAAATGCAAAAATGCATACAGGTATTTACATGTACAAAACTGTGAAATACACAGTGAATGAATAATAAATATAGAA
The DNA here is from genome assembly GCF_040206685.1 of Ascaphus truei. NCBI lineage: Eukaryota > Metazoa > Chordata > Amphibia > Anura > Ascaphidae > Ascaphus > Ascaphus truei. The sequence goes on along the minus strand of NC_134484.1, from coordinate 22,797,955 downwards.
AAAATATGAATATAATAAACTACCCGACACATCTACAAAATAATACTTACAAAGGCTGTCACGCTTGCAGGGTGAAGCTCTTTCTCGAGGCAGAATCAAAACATTAAGTTCCTGCTGTCTATAATGTATCAGAAACTGGAATAGGATTGAGAACCTGTGTGAGAGATGTGGATGCCTCTTTGAATGTTTTCTGTGTTTAATGTTCAGGCCTATAGGGGTTTTGTCATTATTTTATCCACTAAAACCTAAGTGTGTGTCAAATATGAACATTAAATTAACATGGATTTGTATCCAGCTCACATGTAATAAATAAACCACAGAATAAAGCCACATAATCTCCTACCAGCTATGAAATACTGAATATATTTTTGTGATACTTGTCAGTTGTCAAAGATTTCAATAGAAACCCATGGTTTCAACTAATGTTTCAGCCTGCTCTTCTAATTTAAGTGAAACAGACATTCGTTCTGCAAATCTTTCTATTTAGCTGAAATGCTGTTAAAGCAATGAATAAAATTGCATCCTTTGAAAATCATTTCAGTGAGCATTCGTTTCTACATATTATCACATTTTTCCAAATATTACTTATTTTGCAATTGAGTACTTGGCAGAAATGTAGTTTAGGGCATTTTGATCAGATTATATGTATTTGTATGTAGTCTAGCCAGGCTGAAATTTTAGATGATAATAAACAGCAAAAAAAAAAATGAAAAACGAACATCATAGAAAGGCTCTAAATGTTCAGATACTCTTGATTAACAGAAGCCAGATAACAGGAATATATTTAACCTTTTCATTGCAGTAAATGGCTCTGGTAGAAGATGAATTAATTCAAAATATGTATTATTCCATTTTGAACAATATATCAACTATATATATATATATATATATATATTCCACCCTGAGGAAGGTCCCACGAGGACCGAAACGTTGGTCATGTTTGTGCTATGTTTATTTTTTAATACAAGTTTTCTTACTTACCTTTGAGTGCTGTCTTGTGTCTGCTCCTGCTGAAGTGGATTATTTTTCTCTTACTATTGGTATAGGACATGCACCGCAAACTATATATTTATTTATTTATAAAATATTTTACCAGGAAGTAATACATTGAGAGTTACCTCTCGTTTTCAAGTATGTCCTGGGCACAGAGTAAAACAAATAGTACATGGTTACAAGTACAGTTACATAAATGAACAGGGTATACATTATATACAAGACATTGCGTGCACAGTTAAAGAAAATATATATTATGAGCGTATGAAACAGTTACAGACCAGGTAAAAATGTGAGACATTTAAAACCAGACACAGAACATAAAACACAGACAAAGCTCAGTTTTAGCACATCCAGTGAGACTCATACACGGTACAGTGCCTAAATATATATGTATAAATATCTAATAAGTAAATGGTCTTTTAGTTTGACATTTTTGGCCAAAATTGTTGTAAGCCCCTGAGCCAACGGCACGGCAGACCACATATCAGGGGTCCCTAACGCTAATATAAATTCTTAATAACCTGTGTAATAACAGGAAGAATGATTTATAGTAAATCTGTCAATATTAGTTGCAAAGTTCTAAGTCTGACTGAAGCTTTTATTAACCTGTACATTACCAGGAAAAGCACTCTGTATTAGAGATGTCACAGCCAAACTGCAAGCAGGCAAGTTCCCCTGAGTGGAAGATGCTATGGAGTGAGCCCATAACCATTTAAATGTGGGAGGGGGTGAGCTTCAATTAGGAAGGAGGTTGCCAACCTCCAATCAGCCATGACTAGCTGGACAAGAATTGTAAAACATACTGGACACCTAACAAGCTCCTATTAAACCCCCAAAATAACCACAACATATATATATATAAGCATATGAGTGTCACAGAGGAGTGCTACTGAGCATGGCAATATATATTTAAAACCAGACACAGAACATAAAACACAGACAAAGCTCAGTTTTAGCACATCCACTGAGACTCATACACGGTACAGTGCCTAAATATATATGTATAAATATCTAATAAGTAAATGGTCTTTTAGTTTGACATTTTTGGCCAAAATTGTTGTAAGCCCCTGAGCCAACGGCACGGCAGACCACATATCAGGGGTCCCTAACGCTAATATAAATTCTTAATAACCTGTGTAATAACAAGAAGAATGATTTATAGTAAATCTGTCAATATTAGTTGCAAAGTTCTAAGTCTGACTGAAGCTTTTATTAACCTGTACATTACCAGGAAAAGCACTCTGTGACACCCATATGCTTATATATATATGTTGTGGTTATTTTGGGGGTTTAATAGGAGCTTGTTAGGTGTCCAGTATGTTTTACAATTCTTGTCAAGCTAGTCATGGCTGATTGGAGGTTGGCAACCTCCTTCCTAATTGAAGCTCACCCCCTCCCACATTTAAATGGTTATGGGCTCACTCCATAGCATCTTCCACTCAGGGGAACTTGCCTGCTTGCAGTTTGGCTGTGACATCTCTAATACAGAGTGCTTTTCCTGGTAATGTACAGGTTAATAAAAGCTTCAGTCAGACTTAGAACTTTGCAACTAATATTGACAGATTTACTATAAATCATTCTTCCTGTTATTACACAGGTTATTAAGAATTTATATTAGCGTTAGGGACGCCTGATATGTGGTCTGCCGTGCCGTTGGCTCAGGGGCTTACAACAATTTTGGCCAAAAATGTCAAACTAAAAGACCATTTACTTATTAGATATTTATACATATATATTTAGGCACTGTACCATGTATGAGTCTCACTGGATGTGCTAAAACTGAGCTTTGTCTGTGTTTTATGTTCTGTGTCTGTTTTTAAATATATATTGCCATGCTCAGTAGTACTCCTCTGTGACACTCATATGCTTATATATATGATGTGGTTATTTTGGGGGTTTAATGGGAGCTTGTTAGGTGTCCTGTATGTTTTAAAATGTGAGACAGCCTTAGATTTGAAAGAACTTAAACTGGTGGTGGATGTGAGAGTCTCTGGTAGGTTGTTCCAGTTTTGGGGTGCACGGAAAGAGAAGGAGGAACGTCTGGATACTTTGTTGAGCCTTGGGACCATGACTAGTCTTTTGGAGTCTGATCTCAGGTGATAAGTGCTGCAAGTGGTAGGGGTGAGGAGCTTGTTCAGGTAGCTGGGTAGCTTGCCCATGAAGAATTTAAAGGCAAGACAGGAAAGGTGAACTTTGCGCCTAGACTCTAGTGTTGACCAATCTAGTTCTTTGAGAATTTCGCAGTTATGTGTGTTGTAGTTGCATTGGAGAACAAAACGACAAATTGATTTGTAGAGGGTGTCAAGTTTGCTAAGGTGGGTTTGAGGAGCCGAGCCATATACTATGTCTCCATAGTCAATAATTGGCATCTGCTGTGCGATACGCTTTCTGACCAGGAGACTTAGGGAGGATTTGCTCCTGTAAAGTACCCCTAGTTTGGCATAGGTCTTGGTTGTCAGGGTATCAATGTGCATCCCGAATGTTAAGTAAGAGTCAAACCATAAGCCCAGGTATTTAAAACTAGTGACAGGTGTTAGGGTGGTGTTAGCATTGGTTCTAATCAGGAGCTCAGTCACTGGAAGCTTTACAATTTTAGTCTTGGTCCCAAATACCATTGTTACAGTCTTGTCAGTGTTTAAAAACAGTTTGTTTTGGGAAATCCAGTTTTCGAGTCTCAAAAAGTCAGACTGAATTATGTGTTGAAGGTCAGAGAGGCTATGGCTGTGTGCATATAGGATTGTGTCATCTGCATACATGTGTATTGAGGCTTCCTTACAAGCTGTGGGAAGATCATTAATGAATACTGAGAAGAGTAGGGGCCCCAGAACAAAGCCTTGCGGGACACCACAGGTCATATCCAGGGGCTTGGGGTTAGAGCCTGAGATGGACACATGTTGGGATCTTCCTGATAGGTAAGACTGAAACCAGTTTAAAGCATGTTTCCCTATTCCAGAGCTCTGGAGTTTGTTAAGCAGGATAGCATGATCAACTGTGTCAAAAGCCTTTGCAAAATCTAGGAATACTGCACCAGTGAGTTGTCCCCGTTCTATTCCACACTGGATTTCATTGCAAACTTTTAGCAGGGTAGTTACGGTGGAGTGTTTGGGAAGAAATCCAGATTGGAATTGGCTAGGGAAATTTGTCTTGGTGTAGAAATCGCTTAATTGGGAGTGGACACATTTTTCCATGACTTTGGATAGAATTGGGAGAAGTGAGATTGGCCTGTAGTTTGAGACAGTGTTTTTGTCCCCACTTTTGAAGATTGGTACAACTCTAGCAGTTTTCCAGGTTTTAGGGATATGGCCTGCAGACAGGATAGAGTTGACTATGGACGCAATTGGTTTGGCAATGGCTGGGGCACCAAGTCGTAGGAACCTAAATTGTAGTAAGTCGGGTCCACATTGGCTGCTTAGTTTTAGTTTGAGGAGCGCTTGTATTATCTCCTCTTCAGATACTGGGCCAAATTGAAAATTGAGGGCAGTGTTGGGAGGGGATGGGACTGTTGGGATACTCCCAGGATGAGATTCATGTTTGGGGTTTGTGCTGCGTTTCGCTAATAAGTTAGTGGCACACCCCACAAAGTAATCATTGAATGCATTTGCGATGTCAGTGGGGTTTGTCAGAGTAATATCCCCATTAGTGATATTACTTGGTTGTTGATGGTTAGGAGGCTGGAATATATTGTTGATAACTTTCCAGAAGTTAGCTGGGTTTGATGTATTCTGGTGGAGATTGTCAGAGTAATATTGTGCTTTTGCATGCCTTGTTTGCCTTGTGCACATATTCCGCATGCATCTGTAGTGATTGAGATCTTTGGTAGTGCCAGTTACTTTGTAGCTTTTCCACAAGGCATCCCTGAACTGGTAGAGTGCAATAAGGTCAGGTGTAACCCATGGAAGGTGGGCCCCCCGTACCCTTATTTTGCGTAGTTGAGCATGGGTATCGCAGAGTTTTAAGAACTTGAATTGGAAATAGACGAGCGCAGAATCATGGTCGGGAATTAAATCGATTCTGTGCCTTGGGCAGTTGGTAAGGTCGTCCCGAGACTGTTGTGGGTTAAAGTTTTTAAATGTTCTAGTGAGGAGAACTTTAGTGCTTGAATGGGGCGGTTTAATTTTCCTTACACAGTACACTATTGCATGGTCACTGAAAATATCAGGAAGGATGCCAGAGGATTGGATTCTGGTTTGGTTTGAGGAGAGAATCCAGTCTAGCAAGGAATGGTTATGCGATTTCAGGTTTATCCGTGTGGGTTGGGAAATGAGTTGCGATAGGTTAAGTGACTTGAGTTGTATCTGGATTTTGTGGTTTTTAGGGTCAAGCCAATAGAAGTTGAAATCCCCAAGAACTAGCAGCTCACTCTTCTCATTCAGAGAGGAAATGGAGCCAAGAAATTGGGTGATATCAGTCAAGGATTGTAGAGGGGCTTTAGGGGGGCGGTAGATGCCAGCAAGCAAGATGGGCTTAGAAAAGGGGAGGCAGATTTTGCCAACTAGAATTTCAAAAGAGGGTGGGCTTGGGGGGCAATTTAACAGTGTAAATTGTAATGTGTCTGCAATATAAAATAACACCCCTCCTCCTCTCTTTGACCTATCTCTCCTAAAAATGGAGTATCCCTGAATGGCAATATTTGCATCAGGGGTTTTAGGGGATAGCCATGTTTCTGTAAGAACGATGGCTTTGGGTTTATGCATAAGGCACCATGACCTTAGTTCGTCCAGTTTGGGCAGCAGGCTCCGGATGTTTATATGGGCGACAGATAGCCCTTTTTGGAATTTAAAGGTGGAATTCTCAGGGGCATGGGACAGAGCTGAAATGGGAGGACCTGGGTTAGGTTCAATATCACCTGCTAAAGAGAGTAATAGTATGAGTAGAAATTTGGTTAGTTGTTTGCAAGTTGTAGATTTGTGGTGTTTGCCATTTGAGTGAGCAGTGGTTGGTGTGCTGGTTTTTAGAGTTCTCCACCAACATTCAGTAGATAGTGCAAGGCTTCTGAGTAGTCCAGGGTATATGGTGATGTTGGGTGTGGGCCAGGATGGAGGAGTTTTTAGTGGATAGAGGGAGTAACATCTCCATGAGGCCAGGAGAAAGAAAAAAGTTAAAATACATAGCAGGTTCATGATGGCAGAGGTAGGCAGTGCTGCAAGGAGCTGTTGTGAGCAGAGTGAGTGTGAGCAGACTAAACGCAGGTGTGTGCCTGTTCCTTGTCAAATGTTTAGCTGTTTTGCAATGCTAGAGTCAGTTCAGGGTTTCAGTGTATTTTGCAGTCAGTTTTGGGAGAAACTGTAGTAAATATGTTGGAAAGGGGTGGGGGGGTTGAAATGGGTAGGTTAGCAAGCATGGGATCATAGTGTGAACTGAATAGCTTACCGTTTGTTGTCTTGAGTAAAAGAGTGTGCAGTAGTTCCAGTCCCCAGTCACCTCTAGTCAAACTATAGTCTAACTGTATTTATCACTTAAAAAGCTCACTTTAAATGCCTCACTGTCTAATGCCAATTGCAGTTCCTGCAAATTGCAGGAGAGGTGTTTGTTTTATACAGCTAAAACAGTCACATGCCCCTCCCCCTCCCCAATCAATCAGCTTGTTCCAGTTGGTCAATTAACTGCACAGAGTTAAGAGGGAGAAAAAAAAAACACTTTTTAGATTCAAACATACTAACTTATATCAATTCTACAAGGCCAGAGTCAGTCTTTTACACAGGATTTGCACATCAGGAACATACTTATATCAATACTACAAGGCCAGAGTCAGTCTTTTACACAGGATTTGCACATCTGGAACATACTTATATCAATTCTACAAGGCCAGAGTCAGTCTTTTACACAGGATTTGCACACCAGGAACATACTTTAAATGCCTCACTGTCTAATGCCAATTGCAGTACCAATATATGGTATTGGGAGTGCCGGCTGCCCCATTTGCTTTATATATATATATATATATATATATATATATATATATATATATATATATATATATATATATATATATTTCAATTGCCTTCAGTTACCCTTTGACACCTCTAGCCATAAAACACATCCACACCGGGGGAAGGAACAGCACAGATAACATTCCAAGAGACACTGTTTTTAAGTAATCCTTGCTTCATTCATTGTAACATCGCCGGAAGAAGAGATCAGTGTATCTCGAAAGCTAGCACAAATAAAAGCATTTCGTTAGCCACAGAACGGTATCATCTATTTATTTTTTGATTATATATATAAATATATATATATATATATATATATATATATGAGAAAAAGAAGCGAGAGCGCACGCCCCATAGCGTAAAATTGTACATTTAATGGTATAAAAGTGGGGGGGGGGGGGAGGAAATGCACTCACAAGGGTAAAAACAATTCAGGCAATTTGTGAATTATATCACCACCATCTGGTTTCTCTGCATCAATAGTCCACAATTCGATGCTCCCTCAGGGCTGTGGAGATGATGTAGCTATTGCAGGGAACCAGAGGTGCTTTCAGAAAATGAAAATCCGTCTGTTAAAAGTCCCAGAGACTGCCTCCTGTATTCGAGTGGCTGGAATAAAATTTTGCGCTCGAAGCGGCCTACTCATGCGCATGCGTGACGTCGTAATGACGTAATGGCGTTCCTTGATGCGTTTCTCAAAGGGAATAGTATAGGAGCTGTGTATTTATGTCCACTTGGTTGCCTAGCAACCTGTATCCAGCGAGTGATAGGCTTAGCATCATGGAAGTTCATCCAATAGGAGTTTAGATTACTAGTGAATCATATTAATGAAGAAGATAATAATAAGTACTAACATTGAACATAAATAACCAAATAAATGAAATTAATAACTAAATTAGAAGGATAAATTACTAATTATAGATAATAAGTAATAAATAAATAGGTAAACTTATCAAATAATAAATTAAAACAGAATAAACCTAAAAGCATACATAGAAACAGTTACTAAATAAAGACATAACTATGAATAAATAACCTAAATGGTATATCATAGAATATAACAACCAATACATGTACAAATACACATTTATATATATTGTGATGTAATAGAAGAGATGAAAATAAAAACTCTAAATGAATTGCGATAATGAAAAGAAAATCAATGATAAAAACGATACAATTATTTTTTTATATAATTAAAAAATGATGATTAATAATACGAGATATTACACCAAAGATGGATATATAATAGATAGAAAATCTACTGCAGATGATAAATCCCAAGGAATTACATATATAGATGGTCCCGTAAAGGTAATAAGCCCACAAATGATGGATCAACATAGCAAATAGTTCACCTAAGAATAGGACATGATTGTAAAACCTTTAGGATGAATAGGCCTATAGGAGAAAGAGAACACGGACAAGGACCCCAAAAAGAAAAAGAAAAGAAAATAATTAACAAACAAATAGTTAGTGATGCAAGTCATGTTGGTGAGCATATATATAGGTATACACACATGTATAATTATGCGTGCATACCCCTATGCGCCCACTGGTAAAGAAAAACAAATATTGTAAGATCACGAAAAAGCAATAAATAGAGTATGTGCAGATACATACATATAAAAATAAAATGTGCACATATCGCATATGTACATACATATGCAAACATACATGGCCATACAGTGCATATACACACAAGCATCTATATATATATATATACACATACACAAAGGAAAAATGGGGCCAAGGTGTGAATTGAATCTAGTAAACCTACTACCAGAGCAAGGAGAGTCCAAAAGGAAGAAGGAGACTAGACCAGAGTACTTGCATCCAGACACTCATTTAATCCACCAGGGGCAAGGGAGCCCAACTGGTGGATCCAAAATGTTTCCTGTCGACATAGGATCTTAGATCGGTCGCCCCCCAGAGCAGAAGGAGAAATGTGTTCAAGCCCCATTATGGTCATAGTTCTGGGGTCCTGATTATGTGCCATTTTGAAGTGGCGGGGAATACTATGAGTGTTAATACCTTTTATTACATTTCTCCTGTGCTCTAGGAAGCGAGTACTAAGAGGACATGTGGTGCGGCCAACATATCGCTGGGCGCAACCACACTGGATGCAGTAGACATCAAAAGAGCTCTGACAATTAATGTAACTCCTTACTTGATAACTAATACCTCTAGTGAGGGTACTGAATTGAGACTTAGTTTCCAGATGTTTGCAGGTGATACACTGACCACGTCCGCATCTGTGATTTCCATTGGGACCCTAATGGCGGATGTGGTGGATGGACCACCCGACCTGAGTCTAGTAGGAGCTATAATGCTCTTCATACTTCTAGCCTTCCTATTAACAATGGAGGCTTTATCTGGAAGAATGGATTTCAAAGAAGGATCGCACTTGAGGATACCCCAATGATCATTAAGAATTTTGTGAAAAGAAATAAAAGACTGATTGTATGTATTTATAAATCAAAACAGTGGAGGAACCAGTCTTTTCAGTATCCACTGAGGCATCATGACTGAAACGCGACCTGTTCTTTTTGGCTCTGGACTTTAGAAACATAGCAGACCTATCTAAGGAGTGAACTTTCCTAAAGGAATCTGAGACCAGTTGGTCATTGTAAACTTTTGTTAGAAATTTCTGGCCAAGTAGTTCCGACTGCTGTAGAAAATCACTGTCTCTGGTGCAGTTTCTCTTTAACCGGTGGAACGGCCCCAGAGGGATATTTCTAAGCCACTGTTGATGGTGATTACTGGACGCATGAACATAATTGTTTACAGAAACCTTTTTGAAATGGGTGGAAGTGATAATATTAGAATCCAGATCTGAAGTAAGCACTAGATCCAAAAAGACTATGGAAACTGCATCAAAATTAAATGTGAATTTAAGTCCTAAAGGGTTATTATCAAAATAACTCAAAATATTAGATAAAAGAGCCTACTCTCCATCCCAAATCATAATAATGTCATCTATGAAACGGCCATAGAACACGAGGCCCGTCCCAAGCTCCTGATTTTGCCACACAAATCTCTTCTCCCAAAATACCATGAAGAGATTTGCATAGCTGGGGGCGAACCTTGTGCCCATGGCCGTTCCACAGATCTGCAAATAATAAGTATCTTCAAAAAAAAAGTAATTGTGATTTAAAATAAATTTGACACTGTCCTAAATGACATTTTTATGTTTGTTCCGGATACACAAGTCCTTGTCTAGCCAGTATTTTAAAGCTTTAATCCCCCTGGCATGGCCTATACAGGTGTAAAGTGAGGCCATATATATATATATATATATATATATATATATATATATATATATATATATATATATATATATATATATATATATATATATATAAATATATATATAGTGTATATACATATATATATATATATATATAATATATATACTGTGTATACGGTATATATACATATATATATATATATATATATATATATACATATATATAAATATATATATATATATATAGAGAGAGAGAGAGAGAGAGAGAGAGAGAGAGAGAGAGAGAGAGAGAGAGAAAGAGAGAAGAACAGAGAGCGCACGTCCCATAGTGTAAAAAAGTACATTTAATATTAAAAAGAGGACAAGGGGATTAAGGACACTCACAAAAGTAAAAGAATTTTAAGCAGTTTGTGATATAATCACCACCAACAGGGCAACACCGTCCTGGAACACATCAGTGGATCGATTTCCAATCCGGTTCACCTCCAGCAGTTTTGGATGAATGAAAATGCTGTGTCTCTGCTTGTAATGCGATTTCAAGTTGTCAGCCTCAGATCAGCTCCATGCGCTCTCCGGCCGTAAAGTGCGCACTTGCGTGATGACGTAGTGTCGTTGTGACGTACCCTGAGAAGTTTCGTCACTACATTGACTTTTTCAAAGGGAATACTAACATGGTGGAGGACTCGGTCTTTGTAGGCACACCCACAGAGAGGGAAGTGGTCAAAGGAGCGACCAGAGGCCAATCGTCAGTGCCTATACAAAGAAGCTAAAACACCGACGATAATCCAATAGAAACGCCCGTAACCGTCCCTGTATATACTAAACAATGCTGCACAAATTACAGTATATTAATAGGCATATAAATCGCAAGAGAATAATAATTAAAATCATATTTCATATAAACAAACTAATTCACAAATAAAGAAAGAAATATAAGATAATAAATAAATAATAATTGCGACACACAATAATAAAATACTTAACAGATATGTGTGCATGTACATGCGAATGGACAATATAGTCATGTCCCACACACACACATATACACAAACAATGAAGGACCCTCAATTATAATATTTATAATCAAAAAATCATAATAAAAATTATATAATGAATAATAAATATAAAAACATGTCCATATGTATATATAAATACACATAGCCCAGGTCACCCATCATTCCATAGAAATAAAATTACAGTTAAACTCCATTTAATATACAGTGGAATATATACATGTATGATCATGTATATAAAGGAGAAATGACCAACTCAATACAACCACATGAGGAAGCATATAAAATGCTTATTCCAATAACAGTAGTACAAATTCTTATACCCGGACTGAATTAAAAAGGGGAGTATTTTTTACCCACATGAATTCAGTGTGATTGACTTAGTCATTAGAATAGACGTCAAGGCTAGAACCCTATAAAAATCTAGATAATATCAGACTTAAATTAGGAGAAGGGGGATAGGGGAGAATGAACGGGAATAGAGGAGGAGAGTAGGATAAGGGGAAATGGGAAAAATAGGAAAAGGTAAAGGGGGGAGAAAGAAAAAAGAGGGGGACATGAGTAGGAAGGGAGGGGGAGGAAAATGGGGGGGAGGAGAAGGAAGGAAGAGGGGGGAGAGGAAATAGAAGGAGGAGGAGCGGGGGAAGGGGGTGGGAATAAGAGGGGAAAGGAGGATAGGGAAAAGAGAGGGAAATAGGAAAAGAAGGACTTGGGCGGGGGGGGGGAAGAGGGGAGGCTAACTGAATGTGACAGATGGAGAGGGGAGGGCAGAGTCAATGAAACCAGGGCTGGGGATTACACCAACATACTGGTATCCAAACATTCATTGAGTCTACCAGGGGTTAGGGTACCCAACTGTTGGATCCAATAAGTCTCCCTACGACACAACAATTTGTATCTATCCCCCCCTCCAGCAGAGGCAGGAATGTGTTCAATACCCATAACCAATAAGGAATCTGGATTCCTATTGTGATAACATTTAAAATGTCGTGAAAGATTATGGGTACTGACACCATGTATCACATTCCTCCTATGCTCGAGGAAGCGGGTACTGAGGGATCGAGTGGTGCGACCAACATATTGCTGGCCACAACCACATTGTAAAAGATAGACTATATAAGTGCTAAGGCAATTAATACCGCCCCATACCTCATATTTTCCACCTTTTCGAAGGGAGACAAACTCTGATGTGTAAGTTAGATGTTTACATGTGATGCAGCGGCTTCTACCACACCTGTGGTTGCCAGACCGGCCCACAGGTGGGTCATTTGCAGCTGCATCAACCAATCTTGATTAAAAGTGGTGATGAACCTAGGATCTCCATCAGCATTATCCGATCTGCTTCTAGGTTCACAATAACATACATGTACCTTTGTGGAGTGTTTAGATTTCTTGAGTAATGTGGATCTATCAGAGGCCTGTGCCTTGCTGAAGGAGTCATTGACAAGACCGGGATCATAGCCCTTCACTGCAAATTTATTGCTCAGGTGTTTGGATTGAATCAGAAAATCGCTCTCTTTGGTGCAGTTCCTTTTCAAACGATAGAACTGCCCCAAAGGAATGTTTTTGAGCCACTGTGCATGGTGATTACTGGATGAATGAACAAAATTATTGACAGAGACGGACTTGAAGTGAGTGATAGTGATAATATTACCTTCTGGATCCGAGATCAAAACTAGATCCAGGAATACCACAGAGATAGAACTAATTTCAAATGTAAACTTCAAGCCCAATTCATTCTGATCAAAAGAACTCAGGACATCAGACAGAACTGTGACATCACCATCCCAAATAATAATATCATCAATGAAACGACCATAATATACAAGGCCGGCCCCCAGCCCGGCATTTTGCCAAATAGATGTTTCTTCCCAATATCCCATAAAGAGATTGGCATAGCTGGGGGCAAACTTCGTACCCATGGCCGTTCCACAGATTTGCAAATAAAATAAATCCTCAAACGAAAAATAATTGTGCGTCAAAATAAAAGTGATACTATCCAATAAAAATTTCTTATGTAAAGTGGGAATAGAAGGGTCCATGTTGAGCCAGAAGTCAATTGCCCTGATCCCCCTGGAATGATCAATGCACGTGTAAAGAGATGACACGTCACATGTGGCCCAAAGGTAATCAGGCTTCCATTTAATCTCAGAGATGGAGTCGATGACATGCAGCGTATCCCTAATATGTGACCTGAGCTTAGCTACAAAGGGTTGGAGATAATAATCCACATATTGGGATAGGCCGGATGTCATCGACTCCACCCCCGAAACAATGGGTCTTCCAGGGGGATCAACAAGAGACTTGTGGACCTTGGGTAAATGATAAAAAATGGGAGTGCGTGGGTGATCAGAATACAAAAATTTAAATTTTAATTTTGTGAGTACACCATTTTCCAAGGCCTGTGTCAAATGTGATTTCAATTCAAAAAGAAATAATTAGTGGGATCGGCCGACAAAGAAGAATAGGAGGCAGAGTCCCCCAGGAGTCGAAAGGCCTCTCTCAGATAAGCCGATCTATCCTGGATCACTATGCCCCCACCCTTGTCGGCTTGTCTGATAATGATGTCCCTATTGTTCTTAAGATCATTGAGTGCATCCAGTTCACCTTTAGACAGATTAGAATTAAATCTATAAGGTTTAGTACACAGTGACTCAAAATCTCTTAATACCAGGTTGTAAAATGCATCAATAAATCCTCCCTTTGATTGATAAGGGAAGAAAAGCGATTTTGGTCTGAGGGGGGAATGCATGACCGATAATTCCCCCTCTTGATCAACATCTGACAAATATGTAGAATGAATGGTGAAATCAAAATTGTCAATAGAATTGTTAAATGATCCCGGCAATGCCTCAGACTCCGTCAGCAAGTCCACAAGGGCCTCTGTACAGATATCTTCCTGTGTACTAGTAATGAATGTAGACCTCGCTTGTACTTTATTTTTTTCCTGAATATTAAAATAACGTTTTAGAGTGATCTTTCTAATAAAGCTATTAAGGTCCACAAATAATTGGAAGGCACTGGGACCTGTATTAGGTGCAAAAGAGAGTCCCTTCGCCAGGAGTAGTGATTGGTATATAGATAACTGAAAATTAGACAGATTAAATATTCCACTACTCTCTGGAACGGTTAACTCTCTTCTGACCTCCTTTTTTCTCTGGACGACTCTGCCCCCTCTAACTCCTCTGCCCCTCTTTTTCCTAGATGGACTGGATTGTGTGAGGCCCCCCGCCAAAGGGGATAATGTTTCTCCTTCTCTTTGTCTCTCAGTGTTTTCTCCTGTCATGGAGTTAAGTCTAAAAAATGTAAAGATCTCTGTTGATCTTTATGTGCCTTAGGTCTAGCACCCCCATTGGTGTCACTCGGGACAAAGTCCCCCTCTCTAACTTCAGGAAGCGTCTCGACCTCTAGCACAGTGAATCTGTTCTCTGGGGCCCGTGCAATACCTGAACCTTTATTCAAGGTTTGTTGGACCGGGCGATGCATCAGGCTGCCAGGACCAGACCCACCAGCTTCCCCAGATTTTGCTTGGTACTTGTCACTAGCTCGCACCTGTGGATGAGAATGGAATTTACCCTTTCTATTAAAACTGTGCGATCTCTTCCAAACTCTAACCTTATCTGTGGCATAGTCTTCTTTACCACGGCTGAGTTTATTCTCTTTCCTAGCCACAACCTCCTGTTCAAAAGTTTTAACTCGTTTAATGGTTAAATCATCCAAATCTCTGAACTCTTTTCCTTCTGAGTATGGTGACAATAATGTCTGAATAGAGTCTATCTCAATTTCTAATTCTTTAACTTTAGTATCTCTATATTGTACCAGAAGTTTCATCAATAAAAAGGAACAAGTATCCAGAGTATTATTCCAGCTATTGGTGAACTCTGCATCTGTCTCAAATGTTGGACTCTTAGACCCCGTGGGATGA
This sequence comes from Ascaphus truei, assembly GCF_040206685.1. Lineage (NCBI taxonomy): Eukaryota > Metazoa > Chordata > Amphibia > Anura > Ascaphidae > Ascaphus > Ascaphus truei. The sequence continues at coordinate 22,782,841 of NC_134484.1, read as the reverse complement.
TTTTTCTATCTATATAATCTTGAAGTGAGTAGGCATCCCACCAATGGTGCTTCTCATCCTTCATTAATTTCTCCAGTTTGAAAAATTGTTCCTTAATATCTAAACCTGTATCAATAGGTAGATCATTTTCAAAGACTAGAGGGGAGGAGATAAAATCATTTCTCCTATTCTGTCTCTCCTTAGCTGTTTGCATCATTTTAGTTAGTGTTGTGATAGATTAATAAGTACCTGTGTCAATTTACAAGGCTGCTACTGAGTGGTTATAGAGTATATACAAAGAGAAAGTACAGTAGCGCCACTTGTGAAACAGAGTGATTAAAACAATATAAAAATAAAGAAAAATGTATATACTGTATAAACAACAATGTATAAATCTAAAAAAATATATAACGTGCCAACAATAGTGATAGCATATATGACAAACAGGAAAAAAGAAAAACAAAAATTTAGAAAGTCCAACCCTTTGTGCAAGTCCAGAAAAAATTCAAATGAGGAATAAGATGATAGCCAGGGATCCAAGGCTGCTCTCAGAAGGAATAACCAATTCCAGCAGAAATCTATAGAAAGAGAAGAACAGAGAGCGCACGTCCCATAGTGTAAAAAAGTACATGTAATATTAAAAAGAGGACAAGGGGATTAAGGACACTCACAAAAGTAAAAGAAGTTTAAGCAGTTTGTGATATAATCACCACCAACAGGGCAACACCGTCCTGGAACACATCAGTGGATTGATTTCCAATCCGGTTCATCTCCAGCAGTTTTGGATGAATGAAAACGCGGTGTCTCTGCTTGTAATGCGATTTCAAGTTGTCAGCATCAGATCAGCTCCATGCGCTCTTCTGCCGTAAAGTGCGCACTTGCGTGATTATGTAGTGTCGTGGTGACGTACCCTGACGCGTTTCATCACTACAGTGACTTTTTCAAAGGGAATACTAACATGGTGGAGGACTCGGTCTTTATAGGCACACCCACAGAGAGGGGAGTGGTCAAAGGAGCGACCAGAGGCCAATCGTCAGTGCCTATACAAAGAAGCTAAGACAATGGCGATTAGCCAATAGAAACACCCGTAACCGTCCCTGTATATACTAAACAATGCTGCACAAATTACAGTATATTAATAGGCATATAAACCGCAAGAGAATAATAATTAAAATCATATTTCATATAAACAAACTAATTCCCAAATAAAGAAAGAAATATAAGATAATGAATAATAAATAAATAATAATTGTGACACACAATAATAAAATACTTAACAGATATGTGTGCATGTACATGCGAATGGACAATATAGTCATGTCCCACACACACACATATACACAAACAATAATGCGAATGGACAATATAGTCATGTCCCACACACACACATATACACAAACAATAAAGGACCCTCAATTATAATATTTATAATCAAAAAATCATAATAAAAATTATATAATGAATAATAAATATAAAAACATGTCCATATGTATATATAAATACACATAGCCCAGGTCACCCATCATTCCATACAAATAAAATTACAGTTAAACTCCATTTAATATACAGTGGAATATATACATGTATGATCATGTATATAGAGGAGAAATGACCAACTCAATACAACCACATGAGGAAGCATATAAAATGCTTATTCCAATAACAGTACTACAAATTCTTATGGCTCAAAAACTTTCAAGAATTATGTTCATTCATCCAGTAATCACAATGCACAGTGGCTCAAAAACATTCCTTTGGGGCAGTTCTATCGTTTGAAAAGGAACTGCACCAAAGAGAGCGATTTTCTGATTCAATCCAAAGATCTGAGCAATAAATTTGCAATGAAGGGTTATGATCCCGGTCTTGTCAATGACTCCTTCAGCAAGGCACTGGCTTCTGATAGATCCACATTACTCCAGAAATCTAAACACTCCACAAAGGTACATGTAGGTTATTGTGAACCTAGAAGCAGATCGGGTAATGCTGATGGAAATCCTAGATTCATCACCACTTTTAATCAATCATTCAGATCCATCAGAGGTATATTAAATACCCATTGGAGCATCTTGAAATGTGACTCTCATTTGGGAAATATTCTTCCTGATAGACCACCATATAGGAAGGCCAAAATATCAAAACCATTCTAGCTCCGAGTTAATTAAGATTGGTTGATGCAGCTGCCAATGCCCCACCTGTGGGCCGGTCTGGCAACCACAGGTGTGGTAGAAGCCGCTGCATCACATGTAAACATCTGACTTCCACATCAGAGTTTGTCTCCCTTCGAAAAGGTGGAAAATATGAGGTATGGGGCAGTATTAATTGCCTTAGCACTTATATAGTCTACCTTTTACAATGTGGTTGTGGCCAGCAATATGTTGGTCGCACCACTCGATCCCTCAGTACCTGCTTCCTCGAGCATAGGAGGAATGTGATACATGGTGTCAGTACCCATAATCTTTCACGACATTTTAAATGTTATCACAATAGGAATCCAGATTCCTTATTGGTTATGGTTATTGAACACATTCCTGCCTCTGCTGGAGGGGGGGATAGATACAAAATGTTGTGTCATAGGCAGACTTATTGGATCCACCAGTTGGGTACCCTAACCCCTGGTAGACTCAATGAATGTTTGGATACCAGTACTTTGGTGTAATCCCCAGCCCTGGTTTCATTGACTCTGCCCTCCCCTCTCCGTCTGTCACATTCAGTTAGCCTCCCCTCTTCCCCCCCACCCCAGTCCTTCTTTTCCTATTTCCCCCTCTTTTCCCTATCCTCCTTTCCCCTCTTATTCCCATACCCTTTCCCCCACCCTCCTCCTATTTCCTCTCCCCCCTCTTCCTTCCTTCCCCCTCCCCACTTTCCTCCCCTCCCCTTCCCACTCATTTCCCCCTCTTTTTTCTTTCTCCCCCATTTCCCTTTTCCTATTTTCCCATTTCCCCTTGTCCTGCTCTCCTCCTCTATTCCCGTTCATTCTCCCCTATCCCCCTTCTCCTAATTTAAGTCTGATATTATCTAGATTTTTTTATAGAGTTCTAGTCTTGAAGTCTATACTAATGACTAAGTCAATCACACTGAATTCATGTGGGTAAAAAATACTCCCCTTTTTTCTTCAGTCGGGGTATAAGAATGTGTACTACTGTTATTGGAATAAGCATTTTATATGCTTCCTCATGTGGTTGTATTGAGTTGGTCATTTCTCCTCTATATACATGGTCATACATGTATATATTCCACTGTATATTAAATGGAGTTTAACTGTAATTTTATTTCTATGGAATTATGGGTGACCTGGGCTATGTGTATTTATATATACATATGGACATGTTTTTATATTTATTATTCATTATATAATTTTTATTATGATTTTTTGATTATAAATATTATAATTGAGGGTCCTTCATTGTTTGTGTATATATATGTGTGTGGGACATGACTATATTGTCCATTCGGATGTACATGCACACATATCTGTTAAGTATTTTATTATTGTGTGTCGCAATTGTTATTTATTTATTATTCATTATCTTATATTTCTTTCTTTATTTGTGAATTAGTTTTTTTATTTGAAATCTGATTTAAATTATTATTCTCTTGCGGTTTATATGCCTATTAATATACTGTAATTTGTGCAGCATTGTTTAGTATATACAGGGACGGTTACGGGTGTTTCTATTGGCTAATCGCCGGTGTCTTAGCTTCTTTGTATAGGCACTGACGATTGGCCTCTGGTCGCTCCTTTGACCACTCCCCTCTCTGTGGGTGTGCCTATAAAGACCGAGTTCTCCACCATGTTAGTATTCCCTTTGAAAAAGTCACTGTAGTGACGAAACGCGTCAGGGTACGTCACCACGACACTACGTCATCACGCAAGTGCGCACTTTACGGCCGGAGAGCGCATGGAGCTGATCTGAGGCTGACAACTTGAAATCGCATTACAAGCAGAGACACAGCGTTTTCATTCATCCAAAACTGCTGGAGGTGAACCGGATTGGAAATCAATCCACTGATGTGTTCCAGGACGGTGTTGCCCTGTTGGTGGTGATTATATCACAAACTGCTTAAAATTCTTTTACTTTTGTGAGTGTCCTTAATCCCCTTGTCCTCTTTTTAATATTACATGTACTTTTTTACACTATGGGACGTGCGCTCTCTGTTCTTCTCTTTCTATAGATTTCTGCTGAAATTGGTTATTCCTTCTGAGAGCAGCCTTGGATCCCTGGCTATCATCTTGTTCCTAATTTGAATTTTTTCTGGACTTGCACTAAGGGTTGGACTTTCTACATTTTTGTTTTTCTTTTTTCCTGTTTGTCATATATGCTATCACTATTGTTGGCACGTTATATATTTTTTTAGATTTATACATTGTTGTTTATACAGTATATACATTTTTCTTTATTTTTATATTGTTTTAATCACTCTGTTTCACAAGTGGCGCTACTGTACTTTCTCTTTGTATATACTCTATAACCACTCAGTAGCAGCCTTGTAAGTTGACACAGGTACTTATTAATCTATCACAACACTAACTAAAATGATGCAAACAGCTAAGGAGAGACAGAATAGGAGAAATGGTTTTATTTCCTCCCCTCTAGTCTTTGAAAATGATCTACCTATTGATACAGGTTTAGATATTAAGGAACAATTTTTCAAACTGGAGAAATTAATGAAGGATGAGATGCGCCATTGGTGAGATGCCTACTCACTTCAAGATTATATAGATAGAAAAATCATCCCACGGGGTCTAAGGATCACTAAGAGTCCAACATGTGAGACAGATGCAGAGTTCACGTTATATATTTTTCTAGATTGTTGTTTATATATACATTTTTCTTTATTTTTATATTGTCTTAATCACTCTGTTTCACAAGTGGCGCTACTGTACTTTCTCTTTGTATATATATATATATATATATATATATATAAATATATATATATATATATATATATGTATATACACTGTATACACAGTATACACAGTATGTATATATATATATATATATATTTATATATAGACAATAGCAAGAATGTTCAGGGCACTCAAAGGGATAAAGTAAAAGGAAAAAACTTATCTGATCAGTCGTGTTGCTCAGAGTGCGGCCAGGATCACCATCCAGGAACAAAAAATAGATAAATACCCAATACCAAAGAATCTGGAGCACTCACAAATTCAAAAAATACAATTTAATGAAGTAACCCAGGCATCACGGAGTAATCACAGAAAAAAGAAGCAACATTTCGGACCTTTCAATCTCCCCCAAGCTTGAGAAAGGACCGTAGGGTCCAAAACGTTATAAATATATATACTGTATATATATTTATACCTTTATGTTAATTGGAGAATTGATAGGGCTCTATCCTGAATGGAGGAGCCGTGCACCTCCAAGGGACTGTTTAGTAAAACAGAATCCAGGTGAGCCAAAAGCGAGCAAAGGAATTGGTCTTTGTTTTACATAAATGACTACACAAAGGAAGGCACACAGGTAATATGTACAGATTTTGTTTTCCATAAATATTAGACCAATTATTTTCCATGCTGCATACTTCATAAGGGCATCTAATTATAGTATTACTGATACATTCTGTCATAGGGATTGGTTTTGGCTCACCTGGTTTCTGTTTTACTGAACAGTTCCTTGGAGGTGTAGGCTCCTCCCTTCAGGAAAGAGCTTCTTACTGTACCAATTCTCCAATTAGCATAAAGGTATTATAAACCTCATTGTCAGTCTACACTTCAACCTCCACTGAACAGTACGTGTATGTGTAAGTATTAATATTTCACAATAGGGTATTTGTGCACCCTCAATTTACCTTTACAATAAGGTTACTGTATTACTGGCTTTGACAAGATTTTAACTGCACTAAATAATAAATATGCATATGCATCATTTATTTAACCTCTTCAGCATACTTTCACATATTTCACAAAGTTTACTCTATAGGACAATAAGAAATTGCATACAGGTGAGCCGACGAGTATTCTAAAACTTGCCTTGGAAATTCTGGGGCAATATCCAGGTAATGCTGCCAACATTTCAGTGAAATTTCTGCAGACAGACTAATGGCCCATCTGATTAAAACAGTGGGGGTCCCTGGCAGTCCCATTCAAACTGATCAGGGATCCCTGCTATTTTAATCCGATGGGCCATTAGTCTTTCTGCAGAAATGTCAGAGAAATGTTGCAGCATTACAGGGGTATTGTAGGTGATTGCCCCAGATTTTCCAAGGCACGTTTTAGAATACTCGTGGTCGCACCTGTATGTACCAAGAATACCCTCAAATCATCTTCTCAGTCCAGCATCGGATCAATTACATGGTCGGATCATGCACCGGTCGACTTGACCCTCTCTCCTTCCTTTGATAAAAGTAACTTATTTCACTGGGAACTGAATGAGTCCTTGTTGAATTATCCAAAAATCGAAAACAAAATCTAATTATCTCTAGAGGAGTATTTCAGTTTAAACAGAGGCTCAGTGGAGTCACCTTCGATGCTTTGGGAGGCCCATAAGGCCACGATTAGGGGAGTCCTAATCTCAGTTGCTTCCCATAGGAAAAAAGATAAACAGAAATAATATAAAGATAAAAAACTTAAAAGCGCTATTCCGTGATAACTACAATCGGTGAATAATTAATGTGTAATACAATGTGATAAATAATATGTATTTATTATAAAATCAAATCATAAAAAACTTTCAATGTGTACTTGTATATTGTGTGAAAATGTGAAGGCTGTTTTGCAGCCTAGGTGAAAAGGAGTCTCTTTACTACCTGAAATAGAGTACAATAAAGAAAATACCTTAGCGCATAAACTTGAATTGACAATTGCTGTTAATGAATTAAAAATATATAGTGGTCACCTAGTTTCCCAAGAACTAAGCATAGATCCGTGTATTTCATACAAATTTACATTTATTAAAATACAAATAAAAACAAATTAAAACATACTAATCACTATATCAATAATAACACATTGGTATACCCTGACCTTGGTAAAGCTTATCAGGTATTAAAGGTATTTTTTCTATTGTAGAAATTATCTAAAGAATTGTCAGACAAAATTGTTAAATTGGAACAAAAACACAAAACTAGTCCATCAAAGGCACTGTATAAATCTTTAACTGAAGCCAGATTAGCATTAAAAAGATCCAGTTGAAAGATGTCGAGAGAGCACTAAAGTGGACTAATCAGCTTTATTATGACAAATGGAAAAAAAGGGGATATGATCTTAGCCACCAAGCTTATGGGTATGAGGACTAGGACGCAAATTGCCTCTATCAAGCGTAACAACGGAACGATCACTCATGATGATCAAGAGATCGCCCATGAGTTTTCTCATTTCTATACGAAATTGTATAATCTGAACGCCTCAGAGGGGCTACCACAGCCCTCAAACTCAGACACTTGACAAAGCGCCATAGGGGCGTGAAATGCTTAGATGGGGCACTATTGATACTGCTGTCTATTTTGTTTTGTACCTGTAGCCCCTTTCCCTATGCCAAAAATAAAATATGCTGGCGACTACGCGTGCTGGTGTACATGTATGCTCACAGGAGGCCTAAGCCTCCACTTCTGGGAGCCTGGGGTGAGCTCTATCTCATTGCATGTAGCACTAGCAGGATAACCCCTCACAGGAACCAATACAACAGTAGTTAGCATTAATACCACACAATGAATATAATTGACCATTACTTTACAATATATATCACACACACTACTATGCAACAACAACATAATGCAGTGCCCCCGAACACTGAGTGGTTCCTCCAAAGTGCTGAGGGTGTTGTGGCACCAATAACCCCTGCTGTCCGTTCCAGCAATCCCACCCAAATGTAAGGAAATGCTACCCCCTGTGATATGTTGGTGCACGTTTGGTACCTGCTTGGGTATTCCAGTACCCAGGTGTAGCTTGCAGACCTGTGTAGAAGAAGGTCCAATGCAGCGGGGCCTCCAACAATCCCCTCACACCTTATCCAGGGAGTGGTCCTCGTCCCGAGCTCCACGTGGTGTGAGCTTCAGCCGGTGTGTCTCACACAATGTCCTTTCAACCTGCAGGCTGGTCCCAAGCCTCGGATCACCGCGTCGGTGTCTGCCCACCGGTACAGCAGTGCTCTCACTAATCTAAGGGGAAGGATCCTTATCTGGGGCCATCCCTACAATACTTAGCGGATGGTGGTCACGGCCTAGCTGAGGGCCTACGGGGCAAGGTCTGGTCTAGTCCAGGAAGCCACTGCTCCCTGGACACTACCTTCCAGCTTGCCGCCTCCGTCAGCTCTGAATATCCCTCCTGGTCCCGCAGAGGATATTCTCACTCCTAAAATGGCCGGTCGCGCCTTTTTCCACAATGCATTCTGGGGGTTGTAATTACAAATGCCTTTTGAAGACATTTAAATATGGCCACCGCTCCTGCCACAACTGCACATGCGCAACCAGTCCACAAGGGCCAGCGCCACATCCCTCATTTGCGCAGAATTCCGTTGAGCAACCAAGCAGTGCCCCATCACCGGAGGTAAGGAGGGGGATGATGCTACATCCTCCCCTTGGTGGAGAATTCAACATCCCGCTTGAGAACAACATATACAGAAACTCTTACATAATAAAAATGCATATTATACATACAACTTAACTCTGTACAATAAGCATCTACACAATATTGAAAATGTCAGTGAGCATGGTCATTATAGAGGCAAGCTGGCTACGAGATAGCTGCTGAGGCTCATAGTGAGGTGCCCCTAATGAATCATACACCATTCTCGCTAGAGGGCATCTCACTCTTTGACTCTGTTGAGTCTCTTCTCTGACGTCTTCTTGGTTGGAGAGGCTACCATCGTCTTGAGGCCCCTGCCTTCTCATAAATGTGTAAATCTTGGTTCATATTGCCTCTATTGGGAATGAAACTCGGACTCCTTGGATTGAGAGGTTGACTTGCTGAAGCCACTGGATATGGTACCTGACTGACAGAACCATTTCTTGATTCTTCCTCTGGTGCAGCCCAACAATCTCCTTGTGTACCTGAAGAAGTACCTTCCATTGGGTCTGAATTCTTTTCCATTGAGACTTCTGGGGCTCTACTGGAATCTTTCTGTTCTCGTGAAGGTATTACTGCCGATGGCTCAGTGTCACTTTCCTTTACTTGGGGAATTTGTAGCAAATGATTACGGTGCCAGACCTTTAGCCGGCCCTCCAAATCCCTGATGCGGTAGATGGGAAGCCCAGACATCTGTGACTCCACATCGAAGAGAGCCTGTCGCCATCGATCAGCTAGTTTGTGCTTCCCCGGTATTCTCAGGTTCCGGAGAAGAACCGTGTCTCCAAGCTGCAGCTCCCGATACTGCACCTTACAATTGTACCTTTGCTTATTGTTTATGTTTAGCTTGGCGGTGGTTTCTTCTGCCAAGCAGTATGCTCTCTGGAGGTTGTCCTTCAGCCGCTGAACATACTTGTAATGGGTCATGTTGGGTACCCCGTTGATGGAAACCCTATCTACTGGTAGTCTGGCCTACTGACCGAACATCAGAAAATAGGGTGAATAACCGGTAGACTCGTGTCTGGTGCAATTATAAGCATGCACCATATGCTTCAAGTGCTTGCTCCACCCGGCTTCTCAGAGTCTTTCAGGGTGCCTAGCATGTCCAGTAAGGTTCGGTTGAACCTCTCCGGGAGGGCATCTCCTTCAGGATGGTATGGAGCTGTGCGAGACTTCTCTATATTAAGCAGATCTAGGAGCTCTTTGATCAGCTTGCTCTCGACGTTCCTCCCTTGATCGGAGTGCATCCGATTTGGTAGGCCGTTATGTATAAAGTATTTCTTCCACAATATTTAGGCTACGGTAAGAGCTTTTTGATCCTTGGTGGGGAGCACTTGGGCATACAGGATATAATGATCCGTTACAATGAGAACATTTCCGATACTCTTAGACTCTGGCTCAATACAGAGAAAGTCCATACAGACCAGGTCCATGGGACCAGAGCTCTTCAGGCGGCCCATTAGGGCTGCGCGTGTAGGCAGTGTTTATCGCGGTATGCACTGTAGACATCTTCAACAATGGTTCTCTACCGCTTCCTGCATCTTGGGCCAGAAGAACCGATCTCTTATATGAATGTTTTGTCCACTCCTAGATGTCCCTGATCATTGTGTAGGGACCGTAGGACCTGGTACTGCAACTTTCTGGGCTGAACTAATTGTCTCCTATCAGGGTGGTTTTGATAGGGAATGACTCGATATAGGAGGCCATGGACTATGTGGAATTTGTCCCATTCCCTCATGAGTAAAGAGTCAGTGTCGGCAGGAGCATGCTTAACTAAGGAGGGGTTATTTTTTTGAAGGGCATACTGCTTTAGCCACCGGATCTCACATTTGGTGCACCACTAGCTCTTTCCAGCTCATTATAGTATTTTGGGTTATGGACATGCCTTATGGATGGCAGTAGGCGGCAAGAAGGACCTTCGACTGGCATCCCAATGAGTCCGCCACTCTGAGGTCGGAGAAGGCTCCTTTGTCCTCCACTATCTCTGCTGCCCAAATCCCAGGACCAGGAATTTCTTCCCATTTATCCTCTGATGCTGAACTTAGTCCGGGCCTTCGGGACAGAGCATTAGCTCCAATATTCAGGGGCCCCGGCCTGTATTTCAGAGTAAACTGATAATTTGACAGAGCCGCCAACCACCTGTGGCCTGTGGCAACCAACTTGGTGGAAGTCAGGTTGTATGTCAATGGGTTGTTGTCAATCACACCTCGAAGGAGACCCCGTAGAGATAATCATGTAATTTATCTACCACCACCCACTTGAGTGCTAGCAATTCCAATTTATAAATGGGGTAGTTCTGTTCACTTGGCGTCAGGCTGCGGATCACATAGGATACAGGCCGAAGGCCCACAGGGTATTTCTGGTGTAATAATGCTCACAACCCGTTGAAGCTGGCGTCCACGTGCAGGGCGTATGATTGCTCCGGGTCTGCATAGGCCAAGAATGGAGTTTCAGTGAACCTATGTCACGCTGTATTGCCCGCCGACCAGACTAACCCCCAGTACTGAGGTGGAGAGTGAGTAGACCATGCACCCGCAGTAGTAAGGGCGTGCCCGGAGTGTGGATTGATGGCATGGTGAAGGCCGAGTGTATCAGGGGCTTGACATAGTACTTGCCAGATCCGGGCGTAGAGAGAGTAAGTAGTGATTTCCGAAGCCAAGGGTCAAGGGAAGGAGAGGTCGGAGTCGTAGTAGTCCGTGAGCCGAATTCGAGGGTCTGAGATGTAAGTGAGGTCAAGGGATAGCCGGGGTCGAGGAGCCAGAGAGGGTAGGAAGACAAGCTGGTTCGGTAACAGGATCTGAAATGAAAGAAGGAGCTGGGCACAGAATCCAACAGCACAAGGGGAAAGGAACTATGCAGAGCGAGGTTGTATTGGAGCCACAGGGGTAATAAAGCGCAGTGGGCCAATCAGAGGAGGAGGCAGGGCAGATGTGAGCTGAGGAGCCTTTAGTGATAGGGCAGGGGTTGATGAGCTGTTTAGTTGCAGCTGGACGGCAGGGAGGCGTGAGCCTGGATTCTGAGTCGGGCAGTTGGCGGAGCTACGAGCCTGGTGCAGTGAATAAATTATCCTGTGTGGCGCACGCTCTGTAAGCGGAACGAGCGCGCGCCCAGTGGCAGTGACGGTGGCGTATGAGAGAGCCGCGGGATAACGGGGGGGAAAACGCGGGAGGTAGGAGCGGAGGAAACAGCGGCTGGTCGGCAGGCAGGGAAGGGCAGCGCCGAGGATGGCATGTGCCCTGATTCCTCACAACCTCTTCTTAAGCTCTGTGAAAGCCTTCTCACAGGCAGAATTCCACTTATCCCCGAATGGCATTCGTGGGGTTGCTGTTTTTTGCCGAGAATCTTCCGGGTTGATCTTCAATAGTTTGTTGAGAACTTTGGCCTTGCTGGCATCCCCCTTCACAAATCTACGGTAGTATCCGCAAAATCCCAGAAAGGATCAAAGTTCCATTACATTTTCTGGTCTGGGCAAATTTACTACTGCTTTGACCTTGGCTGGGTCGGTAGCCAATCCTTCTGCAGACACGATGCGGACCACATAGGTATCTGAAGTGTGGAAGAATCATCATTTGTCCAGGGACAACTTCAGATCTTCCTTCCCTAGTCTATCCAGGACCTTCAGAAGGCACACATCATGCTCTTCTCGTGTCTGTCCGAAGACGATGATATCGTCTAGGTAGACCAGACACTCCTGGGGATTCATATCTCTGATAGTCTTCTCCATCAGTCTCTGGAAGGTAGCGGGTACCCCACAGATGCCTTTGTAATGCTTGTGCTCACCACGAACAAGGTGGGACCCCGGTACTGAGGTGGGAAAGTACAAGACCATGCACCCACCGCAGCGGGACCACGCCTGGAGGGTGGATAATCAGCATAGCCGGGTCTAGGTTGGAGAGATTGGGTTAGTGTGAGTACTTGCCAAGATCCAGGGGGCGGAGCCAGTGGAATGGTTGATGTCCGTTGTGCCTTGGTCTTAGGGTTGGAGCCAGGAAAGTAGTAGATTGTCTGAAAGCCGAGGTCTGGTGTGGAGAGGTGCAGGTGGTCAGAGGCAAGCCGAGGTCTGGGATGGAGATGTGCAGGTAGTCAGAGGCAAGTCGAGGACTTTATCCAGAGGGAATCCAATAGTCAAGCTGGGGTCTTTATCCAGAGGGGGTCCTATGATCAAGCCAGTTCGGTACACAAGAAAGCAAAAGAGAAACATCAGCAAAGTACTAGCAAGGCAGTAGCAGGGCAAAAAAGAACGCACGAACACAAGGTCACAAGAGTTGTGCTCAGCAATAACTCTGAGCATGAGCAGGGTATAAATAGGAAGCAGGAACCAATAGGACAGGAGGCGGAGTGGAGGCGCGGCCCCAGCGGGAGCCGCGATAGGCTGCAGGAGACAAGTGGCAAGGAATTAGTTGACGCGCAGCTGGGGAGCGGTGCACGACGTCACGTGAGTGCGCCACACGCAAGAGAAGTGCGACACATCTGGGGGGCGGAGCCAAGCTCCGTGGCAATCCTATAAGAGCTACGCGTGCACGTGCGCTCTGTAATCAGAGCGGGGATGCGCGCATGCGCCAGTGCCAATGCGGAGGTCTGTGCAGACACAGGTAAGGAGGGAGCACGTCGCAAAGGACGTGTTCCCCGTTCCTTACAGCCTTGTGGCATCCGAGAGAACTAATAAAACCCAAGGGGGCAGACAAACGCTTTCTTCTCCTGGTTTCTGGGCTCATGGCGAGCTAATAGAATCCAGACCGCAGGTCTAGCACGCTGAACCAATGGCTGCCACATAGGGCACTGAGTATCTCTTCAATATGCGACAGAGTATACTGCTCAGGGACTGTGTGGCGATTCAGGGTGCGGTAATCCACACATAAGAGCACAGATCCGTTCTTCTTCCTCACCACCACAATGGGTGATACATAGGGGCTGTGGTGACTCCATCACAATGCCAGCAGTCTCCATCTCTTTCAGGACGTCCCTCACATCCTCCACATCTCTGGGAGCTATGCGTCTTGACCGCCCTCGGAATGGAGTGGCATCGTGCAGTCGAATTGTGTGTTGAGCACTTTTGCTGCAGCCCACATCCATCTCACTGGTGAAGAGCACCTCTTTGCGCTCCTCCAGTTTATTGCTCTGTTGCTTCTTCCATTCCGGTGGCAAGGACAACTCCCCAAAGTTGAAATACCACCTTCACCCACCCCCGCTATCTACAATAAACCAGTCACTGGTGGTTAACCCCTTCATTGCCTTAGCGGCTAGCCACTAAGGTAATTAAGCTGTTTTAATAAACAAAAAATTGATACTAGTGTACGTGAGCAGGGGATCTCCGGAGCAGAACCGCATTGCTTTGAGGTCCGGGGACCCCCTGCTTCCCGATATACAGGTACTGTTATGGGGTGCCTGTATCTCCTATGCATTTTATTCCCACGGTCACGTGACGCAAGACATTTAAATGCATAGGATAAATGGCACCCGGTAACATGGCCTGTATCTTGGGAAGCAGGGGGTCCCTGGACCTGAAATCAATCACTCTTTGATAAAGCGTGGGTGACCACGCGAAACACGTAAGAGTGTTACTCTGCTGTTTTTAATGTGCCACCAATACATTTTTGTACTTAGAATTTTTGCAGTCCTGGTTCATATATTTTCCTGCAAGGCAGCTGCACTGCCGCTCACGACTCTTTTGTATGCTGTATCCCTCTGGTAGGAGCACGCTGACATCTCCAGTGAGTAACTTTATTATTTATGTTACACATTTCAACGTGACACCTACTGCAATCAAGCTTTTGGTTAGCCACTCACACCCATATAAGCTATACCTAATATAAAGCTATTGGGTGTTTGCAGATAGTGGCTTTTGTGACCTGATGCAGTGGTTCACATACTGATTACAGTCATTGTGGAATATGGATTTCTGGGCTCATCAAGCTGTTTTGTTTGGAAGGAAATTAAGATTTTAGTGTTGTGTATTGCACATCTATTACATGGACTTTTCCAGGTTAGCATCGCTAGGGGGTTCATTCCTCTAGCCCTTCACCATTTCTGCTCCGAGACCACCCGCTCACGTACACTAGTATTAAAATTCAAGCTATTCAGGTACTTTTACATTCTTTCATTTGGGCATCTTGACTGCGTCGAGGAGTTTCAATCAGTATACAGTATGTTGCATTTTATGTTATTTTATATGGGTAACTTTATCCATTCTTGAAACTCAGATGCTTATTTCTTTAGCCAAGTAACATTGCTTTCCTATAAAGTATTGGGTTCTCAAGAATACTTGTGGCGCTTTTTAATATACTGTAGTTTCCCTGAAGAGTCCGTAAATATCTTGCTGCTATTAGAATGCAGATAGTGTTTGCATTTAGAAGATACTGTAGTAACAACAGGAGAAGTCCCTTGAACATTTGTGTAGTTCTCATCAAAACACCTATCCATCACTTCAACAACAATATTTTTAAAATTAATGTAAGCTGTTTCTTTTCATAGTCTACTGCAAGGAACATCTGATGAACAATTGCCACAAAGGGAGCACAAATAAGTTTATTTGAATGCTTTATGAATAATATATTTGCATTTGCACCTTAAAATGGTAGTATAAAGTTTTGTATCTGTATTAGTGCTGGAGACACTCATTACAATTCTTTAACTTTTTAATAGACCTGTAAAGATTTTCATATATGTAAAAATATATGCAGAATGATCGGATCATCAAGATTCTCTTTGCTTTGGCTTCCGTGATAGTAATCTTCACATCATTACATTGTAATTCATTCATTTGGATCATATTCTACAGCGTAATTGTAATTTCCCTTTTCTCATGTTGTAATATGGAGAACCGTTATAAAATGTAGCATCTTCTGTGAAACTTAAGGCTGCGCTTATAGTGCCGGCGACACGATGTCAGGCTGCGGTCGCTGGAAAAATCAAATTGTCGCACTTACTATAAGCGCACGCGACGGCGGCAATGCATTTGTTATGACGCGGCATCTTTATATGGGGGCACAGGGGGTGGGTTATGTATTGGTGGTTAGTAAGGCTCAACCCCATTATAACGCGATCCGTTACAACGCGAATCCACTCATAACGCGATGCAAGCATGGCTCCCAATGTTTGTATTTATGAATACTTTATAACATGATTATTGCTATCTTAAATACTTTATTGTACAACGTATACAATTGTACATTATTTCTAACGCGATCCGCTTATAACGCCATGTGATTCTCTGGACCCCAAGTATAGCGTTACAAGTGGGTTGAGCTGTACATATTGTAATGTTTGAAAAGAGCAAGAGAAAATGGAGCCCAAGAAGATAGCATTCTGGTATACCGTTGGCAATATCAAAAACACATTTTATTGATTAGATGTCACAAAAAGAAATAAAAGATAGCACAGAAATTTAAAAACACGGCACAGATCCCCTGTGCGTAAACCAAAGCAGTATGCTGACTACAGTGCCTGTCATATCCCTTAGTAACACTGTAAGAAGCCAGGGAGTAGATTGAAATTATCTCTAGCTTGAATACAAATCCCAGAAGAGAAATTCATGGAGTAATAATAATGCAACTTCTTAGGGAAAAAACAGCCGACAGTGCTATTCTGTGGCAGATACAGAATTACTGAGAGTAAGCCACCCATACATACATAAAATGTAAAGAAGATGGAACCAAAGCCTCACATAGAAATCAGGTCCCTTCAAAAATATCATGGGACTGATAATATAATGGTTGTAATACCAAAACAAGTTTCAATAGCAATGCAAAAAGCCAGTCCTATTAGAGAAACAAGTAGCAAGTGAATTTGATCCAGATTCAATGAAACACAGTCCTGAAGTGTGTATGAACGCTCAGCACTATCCTGCACAAACATAAAAAAATAACAGAGCACACACGAGACAGCAGCATAAATGGATATAATTACGTATCCCAAGAGGGGGAGAAACCAGGGGATCCTGCCTACTGCACCCACTCCTACGCGTTTCGGCTGGATGCCTTCAGCTGGGAGTGGTGCTGTTCTCTCTCTATTAACTTTCACATTGATGACCCCTCTCTCCCTTGGGCTTCCCGCTTTCTTTCTCTAACCTCTTCTTTTGGCCTTCAACAGTGGACTGCAGCCAGCACCCACAAGGATGGCCACTACTTAGACCTGGTTTTCACTAAGAACTTCTCTCTCTCCGATTTCTCCATTTCCCCTTTTCCTCTCTCTGACCATCATCTCATCTGTTTCTCTCTATATCACTTCTCCCCTTCTCCACCTCCATGTACACCCCGGTTCTGCAGAAACCTGCGCTGTATTCACTTACCTGACTTTGAGTCCACTTTACGCTCCTCCCTCTCCTCTCTCAGCTCTGCTACAGACCCCGACAACCTGGTCAGGAACTACAACTCTGTCTTGTCCTCCTCTCTTGATCTACATGCCCCACTTTCTCTCTGCCGCACTCGCCCTTCTAACCCTAGACCCTGGCTAAATTCCCACACACGCATGCTGCGTTCCTCCACTCGTTCCTCTGAACGCCTCTGGAGGAAGTCTCACACTCTCGCAGACTTCCTTCACTACAAATTTATGCTATCCTGTTTCAACTCTGCCCTCTCGCAAGCTAAACAAGCCTACTTTTCTGCACTAATCAACATGCACAAGTCTAACCCACGCCAACTGTTCTCTGTCTTTGATACTCTACTCAAACCAACCTCAGATGCCTCTCCTTCCTCCATCTCCGCTCAGGACTTTGCTGACTATTTTAAGGAAAAGGTGGAATCCATACGTCAGAACATCCCCTCTGTTTCTTCTTCCCATCCAACACCTCTTCCTAACTCTCCTCCTGCCTTCCTTGACTCTTTATCCACTGTCTCAGAGGAGGATGTGTCGCTGTTGATCGCCTCTTCTCCCTCTACCACTTGCCCTCTTGACCCAATTCCCTCCCATTTCCTAAAACCTCCTCCTCCTCTATTGATCTCTCTGTGGGGGTACCCCAGGGCTTTGTCCTGGGACCTCTTCTCTTTTCTCTGTACACACTCTCTCTAGGTGACCTAATAACATCTTTTTGGTTTAAATATCACCTCTATGCTGACGACACACAAATATACTTTTCAACATCCGACCTTACACCTGCTATACAGACCAAAGTTTCTGAATGTCTCTCTGCTATATCATCCTGGATGGCCCTCCGTCGCCTTAAACTCAACATTGCTAAAACAGAGCTCCTCATACTTCCTCCCAAACCTGTCCCTACTACCTCCTTCCACATTACTGTTGGAACTACGATCATTCACCCAGTAGCCCAAGCACGCTGCCTAAGGGTCACACTCGACTCCTCTCTCATATTCGCCCCTCACATTCAAAACATTTCTAAAACTTGTTGCTTTTTCCTCCGCAATATAACAAAGATACACCCTTTCCTCTGTTGCTCGACTGCTAAAACTCTGACTCAGGCCCTCATTCTCTCCCGTCTTGATTACTGTAACCTCCTGCTGTCCGGCCTTCCTGCCTCTCACCTGTCTCCCCTACAATCTATCCTAAATGCTGCTGCCAGAATCACTCTACTCTTTCCTACTGCACCGACACACTTTATTCGAGCAAATACCCAGTATGTCCCTGGCAGATACCTGGAATGCGCCGCTCCTCACCTCTGACAAGCCCCGTTGCATTTGCCTTCCCAGCCTGGGTTCATGCCTGGCTGATGGGCGGCTGATCTGTTAAATGATAATGATTAGGATTTAATAGGCTGC
This sequence comes from Ascaphus truei, assembly GCF_040206685.1. Classification (NCBI taxonomy): domain Eukaryota; kingdom Metazoa; phylum Chordata; class Amphibia; order Anura; family Ascaphidae; genus Ascaphus; species Ascaphus truei. The sequence goes on along the minus strand of NC_134484.1, from coordinate 22,764,628 downwards.
AATGCTTCGCGTGTCTACCAGATGGCATAAATTCATGAATTGTAATGCAGTATATATATATATATATACTGTGCAGTATTGCAGCCAGCGGGAATAAAATGCTTCAATCCCTGCCTGGAAAATAACTCAATGCACTCGGGCAGAAAACAGTCACAAACCTCAATACACCCGGGTATACCCGAATTCGTGGGACTAGCCGAGCTCGAATAAAGTGTGTCGCCAGTGTAGATCTGTCTCAGCATCTCCCCTCCTGAAATCCCTCTCCTGGCTTCCAATCAAATCCCGCATATCACACTCCATTCTTCTCCTCACTTTTAAAGCTTTACACTCTTCTGCCCCTCCTTACATCTCAGCCCTAATTTTTCGCTATGCACCATCCTGACTCTTGCGTTCTGCTCAAGTATGTCTTCTTTCTACCCCCTTTTTATCTAAAGCCCTCTCCCGCCTTAAACCTTTTTCACTGACTGCCCCACACCTCTGGAATGCCCTTCCCCTCAGTACCTGACTAGCACCCTCTCTATTCACCTTTAAGACCCACCTTAAGACACACTTGCTTAAAGAAGCATACGAATAGCACTGTGAACATTCAGAACACATGATACATAAAGCTTGGCCCCCTGCAGACGCACTTACCAGAACTCCCTCCTACTGTCTCTGTACGTTCTCCCTACCTACCAATTAGATTGTAAGCTCCTCGGGGCAGGGACTCCTCTTCCTTAATGTTATGTTTATGTCTAAAGCACTTATTCCCATGATCTGTTATTTATATTATCTGTTATTTTTTCGATTACTACATGTATTACTACTGTGAAGCGCTATGTACATTAATGGCGCTATATAAATAAAGACATACAATACAATATTGTAATGTTTATTGGGGGCAGAAGAGACACCCGGCATTAATCTGATGCAGGAAAACTGCATTTTTTTTTCTAAGTCCCTCTCTCGCCACTTCTTGGCAGCTTCTCACCACCTTCCTGCAAACTGTGATTAGCCCCGATAAGATAATCGGGGCTACTAGAATAGGGCGAGTTTGAAAACCTGCCGATAAGTAGCTTATCGATGCTCGTTTGGCGATTTTTTTTCTCTTTTATCGGCGACTTATCGGGGGCTTACTGAAATCGCAGTAGGCCTTTTTGGCGAAATGGCCTCGATAAGTGGTTTATCAGTGCTTAGTGCATAGGCCCCTATATCTCTGTATTATGGTAGGGACATTCGCACTGCAAAAACACCTCTGCAAAGTTTCAGATGAATGGTGAAAGATGTGCCATTTTCTGTGTAGCGTAATGTCATGGTTGCCATAAAAGTGGGTGTGAAGAATTAATACTCTGCTAGTGGATATTAAGGTGAGTTAGAGCAGAGAGATTGAAAACCTTTATTTTTAGGGCCCCTGTGGACTTAAAAAAAAAATTGTATATTGTATAGAATTGTTCATATATATACTTTCAAAGATCTCTGAAATATCAATATGTGTATTGAACTAGAAATGCAATAGTGCTCTCAATACCATGACAGGGAACATACTGTAAATACAGTCAGTGACAGAAAAAATGTGTAAATACATTAAAAATGGCTTACATAGTTTGCCCATTTTTCTACCTGCTGTGAAACCACAGACTGTTTGTTCTCTGTCTTCTTTTATACTTTGGATAGCTTTGTGTCCGTCAAGCTGTCCTAAATTATTCTACTGCGTCATCCTTCACCAGCTGTACTGTGAGCGGTTCCATTATTCCACTACCCATGCAGCGAAGAAGTAATTTCTCACATTTTCCCCTGAATCTGCCACCCAACAGCTTCAGTGAGAGGATCTTGCTCTACAATTTTTATAAAAAAAATGGTCTCAAAGAAACATAGTGTAGTGCTATTTGAATCTTGATACAGGAAAAAAACAAATAAAAGTGTGGGCTCATCTAAAGTCAAGACTATAAAAAGACTGGACAAATATGCCACAAAAAGAAGAGAAGTTGTTGTATCAAGTTTTTATTCTAAGTCATAATAATAAAATAATAATAAACAGCTGCTACTGCCGGTGGGCGGCTGCCTGCTTTTTGAATTCTGCAATTACACCGTCCCACGCCGCGAGATTCCAGCAGCCATACTAATGGCCCATCGGATTAACACAGCGGGGGTCCCTGCGTTTGAATGGGACTCACGCTGTTTGAATCATACTGGGTTCCACCTGTCTTTAAGAGACGCGCAGTAAGAGAGAGACTGAATCAGGCACTCTCCCTGAGCGCCTCTAACAGGCGATCGCGGGGCTTTGATTTCCTTTTAATAATGTAGCAGGGGGTCTCCGGAGCTGAACAGCATTGATTTTAAGTCAGAGGACCCCTGCTTCCCGAGTTATAGGCCCTGTTATGGGGTGCCGGTATCCCATTAGCCATGTTTAAATTCTCCCGCTTCATGGCCCATGTGATCGGATGGTTTAAACAAACCAGAGGGATACCAGCACCCCATAATGGGGCCTGAAACTCGGGAAGCAGGGGTTCTCCGGATCTTAAATCAATGCGGTTCAGATCCGGAGACCCCCTGCTACAATAATATATTATCAAAATAAAATAAAAGAAGCTTCATTACTTTAGTGGCTAACTGCTAAGCAAATGAGGGGGCTAAGCCAGACTACCTAGTATATTGGGGGTAGAGGGTGTGAGTCAAGGGGGTAGTTGCCCCAGGGTGGTTGGTTAGGCCTACCGGGAAGGTGGTGGGAGGGGTTAACCTCTTCCTTACCCTAACGATAGTATCCGTTATGGTAATGAAAGGGTTAACACCATCTACCAACCGAGAGGCCTAACCACCCACCCTGGGGCAACTGTCCCCTTTACCCACCTCATCTGCCCCAATAAAATTTACAATAAAAACATAAATAAAATAGAGTGAACAACCCTCCCCCCCCCCACCCACGACACATACGGTACAGTAATGGGCAAAATCCCTATTATCCATATCTGGATAGTAGCTGATTTGCCCATTAAAAGATAAAACATAAACAAAACATTACCCAGCCGGCATATAGTAAATTAAAGTTCTATTTACCCCTTCCAGGATAAAGCCCATTCTCCTCATCTTCCTCTTCTTCAGGGGGCACCAACAGTAAAATAAAAATATATAACTACTGGCCACTAACCCCTTAATCACCTTAGTGGTTATTAACAACTATGATAATTAAGGGGTTAACCCCCATCCCGCTACCCACCAGCGAGGCCTAACCACTCACCCCGGGGAAACTACCCCCGCCTTCTCTACCCATTGATTGGCACAGTGACACCCCGTGTGGCATGGGTTGCCCACTATGGCAGTCAATGTGCAACCTGCAAATAAAAAAAAACAGTAGCAAATAAAAAAGACATTCAATGCCATTTTTTTTATTAAATGCCCATAAACCAATTGATTGGCACAGTGGCACACCTATGCCCTATGGGCATGGGTTGCCACTATGGCAGTCAATAAGCAACCTGCAAATAAAAAACCAAACAGCAAATACAAAAGACAATCAATTTAAATTTTAAAAAAATGCCCATTAATCAATTGATTGACACAGTCGCACACCTAAGCCCTATGGGATTATACGATTTTTTCCCATTACTATACTGTATGTGTTGGGGGAGGCAGGTTGAGCGGGGTTTGTATTGATTTTTATGTATTGCACTGTAATGTTTTTTGAAAGAGAAAAAGCTCTATTATCCATCTTTGGCAAATAGCCCTTTTATCCATGCTGGTGTAGTGTTATTGGTATAGGGGTGGGTAAAGCTTGTACTGTAGTTGCCCCAGGATCAATTTTAAGCCTTGCAGGAGGGTAATGCGAGGGATTAACCCCTTTATTACCTTAGCAGTTGTACTATGGTTGTGTAAGGATTTGTCTTATGTCCCGCCACTGTGATGTGCCCCGTAATGAGACAGGTGACATGCCTCACACTAAGATTGCACACAGGCACCTTGTGCCCAGGCGTGAAGACACCACACGGATCAGGCTTAGGCCTCGCCCCTGTGATTTGTCCCGTGATTCCATGGAGAACGTTCCTCATGCTCGTGCATCTATGCGCCGGCGTCACATCACAAGGGGCACGCAAGGGGTTAATTCAATCTCCAATTACCCCACACCTGCAGGTACACTCCGCCCCTGCTTACCAGTGGACAGAATACATTTAATCACTAATTTCTCTCAGCCTGGTGCAGCCCTGCTATTGGTTGTCACTCCTTTATATACTCAGCCAATCCTCCTCCAAGTTGGCTGAGCGTAACCATAATTTTGTAACTAGTGCTTGCCTCAAGCATCCTGCTGCCTTGTCTTGTTTCCTGCCTGCTTCCTTTCCTGATACTGACTTTTGCTTGTACCTTGACCTCTGCCTTGTCTGACCCTTGACCTCGGCTTGTACTTGGACTACGACCTTCTATATTCCTGGCCCCCTGCTACACACTACGACCATCTGACTTCTTGAACCCCAGACCACGGCAAGTACCATGACCATCTGACTTCTCCAACCCCAGACCGACGAGTATCACAACCATTCTAAACTCTCCTACCCTGACCCGGCTACACAACTACGACTCTGCAATCCGGATGCAGTTGTGCGGTTGTTGGTCGGTGTATTCAAACATCCCCACCTCAGCAATGCGGTCTCGTCCTGTTTGTGGTGAGCACCTGCTACAGGTTGGAGGTTGATGGCCCTTCCTCCCTGGGATTAAGCTCAACCCTGCCCACTTTTAAGTAGCTGGTTTTTCTATGTTCCTGTGCAGGACAGGTCTACTGAGACCATTCTCCCTCCAATGTAGAGGTAAACGAGAATTTTCACAGGTAGTTTTAGGACCTGCATATGGGGCATGCCTTGAAGTGGCTATAGGCTTAAAACGCTTTGGCCAAAGGGTTTAACTAAATGGCCCTACTCATGAGAATTCTCATATTGAAGTATTTAACTATGTATTTTGTCACATTGGATGTACCATTAGATGTTTTTGTCTTTTGTTGTATACATTTGGCCACGCTCAGGAGCACTCCTTTTGACACAATTATATATATTTGATGTGGTGGGTTTTGGTGTTAGAGCTTGCAGGGACTGTGTTCATTAATTTTAATTTTCATCTGGTATCAGTTGGTTGGAGGTTGGTGGCCTCGCTTCCCTGGGATTAAGCTCACCCCTCCCCACTTTTTAAGTAGTTGGTTTTTCAATGTTCCTGTGCAGGACAGGTCTACTGAGACCATTCTCCCTCCAATGTAGAGGTAAACGAGAATTTTCACAGGTAGTGTTAGGACCTGCATACTGGTCATGCCTTGAAGTGGCTATAGGCTTATAAGGCTTTGGCCAAAGGGTTTAACTAAATGACCCCTACTCATGAGAATACTCATGTTGAAGTATTTAACTATGTATTTTGTCACATTGGATATTTTTGTCTGTTGTTGTATACATTTGGCCACGCTCAGTAGCACTCCTTTTGACACAAATTTATATATGATGTGGTGGGTTTTGGGGTTAGAGCTTGTAAGGACTGTGTTCATCTAGAAAAGTAATCAGAGGGTATGCTGAAAGAGTATGAAAGTCCTGGAGTAATGATGTTAAAAGTCTGGGTATTATAGCCTAACGATAGGGGGAAGGAAAGAGGGGGAAGAAGAGAGAGGGGGGAAGGAAAGAGAGAGGGGGAGAAGAGAAGGAAAGAGAGGGGGAAGGAAAGAGGGGGAAGAAGAGAGAGAGGGGGAAGGAAAGAGAGAGGGAGGAAAGAGAGAGAAGGAAAGCGAAAGGGGAAGTAGACAGAGGGGGAAGGAGTCAGAGAGGGGAGGGGAGAGGGGCAGAGGAGAGGGAGGAAAGAGAGGGGAAAAGAGAGGGGGAAAGAGAGAGGGGGGAAGGAGAAAGAGAGAGAGATGGGAAGAGAGAGAGAGAAGTGGAGAGAGAGGGGACAGGGATATGGGAGGAGAGGATCTGAGTATACATGCTGCCTACCGGCTGCCCTGGAGGATTGAGTGGGTCTGTAGAGTGGGATTGCGAAGCTGCCTGGTGAAAAGTGCCCATGGAAGTGCTTGTAAGGGGAATCTCCCTTCTACCAGTCTACAGCAATCTGCCTGGACAGGCACCTTGCAGCAGGCAGATCATGCCAGATTAGGTTTGCCACAAGTAGGAGGGAAAAGAGCCACATGTGGCTCAGGAGCCGCATGTTGCTGACCCCTCGATTATAGCAACCTGCGGCTCCAGTAGCTGCATTTGCCATGTTTCAATACCCATCAGCTTGATGAAAAACAACATGAACTCAAAGCATAACATAGAGCTCAGAACAGTACATGAGACTATAGGTATCTCTAAGGTATAGATAATACAAATTGGAAACATTATGGTATAGTCAAATAAATGCTGAGAGGACCAAATCCTAATTGAATCCTTTAAATGTCACAGTGTCCAGATTAAATATCCAACTTGCCCCCTCTCAATAAACATTTGTTCTTGCTCTTCAGCTCTTAAAATGAACTGTATTATCAGTAGAGCACTTTCTCCTCAGGTGATATACAGTATATGACCCACAGGGATACCTTTTTAAGGGAGTGTGTCAGGTTTATATATCTAATCCACTATGGAGTATATCTAGTTCACTTAACTAGATCTTCTGTAAAGACATATTCATAAAGACATGTTTGTATATGATGGGGCACAAGTTATCCACATCACTGTGCCCCTTATCTCTAGATATAATTTTTAATCGAAAAGGAAGTCGGTATGTGGTAGGATATGAATAAGCAATTGGATAACAGAATCACATATAGTACTGGAGTCTCCAGTATGTCATGCAACTTGAAAAAATTTTTGGTAGTGGCCACCCATGTTGGTGTGCAATTCTGGAGTGACCAAGAGTGTACCCAACTGATCCTCAATGCCTTGCAGATCACTGGTTGAGAAACACAGATCTAGCCCAAGATTACAAATAAAATTTGCAAGGAAGTATAAATATTGCAGAGATAGGACTTGCCCGGTGTTAGTTATGCCACACATCACATCTGGTCGGATCCCTTTTTTAAGGAACAGTATTTAGAAATTAAAAATTGTCAAGGAACAAGTAACGACAATGCCTTTTTCATGTGTAGTTATGCTATAAATCCAGCACAAAAGGTTTATCTTCATCTAGAGTTAATATGACATTTTAAAAGTGCCTGTTTTTCGACTACCTCACAGAGATTGTCAGTGTAAAATCTGGCCAATATTCATGGGCCAACATTATTGGTCAATAAATCAACTTATTTATATTGTGAATTTGACAGCCAGGTATGCCCTGAAGTGACCAGGATACAGTATGTTAATGTAACTTTAAGAAGAGAATATTCTAAATGACTATGGACAGACACAGAGGGTGTAAGCAGGAGAGCATTCCCAGGTTTTACAGATTTACTAAAGATAAAGACATTTTGGATCTGACATGATTCACAATAATAACGAATACGCCTTTGTGATATGTGAAATCAGGCGAATTAAATAATATCAAATATGCCACGATTTTGAGGGTGCAAAGGTTAGATATGTTTGGCCCTCAAAATTAGGAGTACCCCGGCAAGACTGATCTCTATGGAAACTCACCCGAACAAAAAGATGTGGGTCACATTATTCTAATTGTTACAGAAAGAAAGTTTTAGAATATTTTTTACTCTGAGCTAGTTTTGGTTTTAAAAACTGTTCACTCGTCATAAATGTTTAGAGATTGATCAGTGGAGGTTAAAGACATGCCCAAGAAGGTGGACTTATTCTGTTCCCCGTGCAGTTTTTCTGATAAAAAGTCTGTGTTTGGGATTTGAAAACTAGAAATAGGTGTTGTGTTAAATTACATATTTTTCCTAGTAAACAAGGACCAAACACTCTGCAGGTAAGAACTGAAATTATTCTTGGTGATGACAGCGAAGTGAGGCATAGTGACACAGTTTAGAGGGAGATATTGCTAATTTTAGGGACCCTGCAGGAAGATTAGATACTTAGCTGTATTAACACTTTTCACATACACAAGTCATGTGCTCACAGGTATGCAGTTCATGACAGAACGCATTAAAAAATCTTAGACATATTGTAAACCAGAGAGCAGCCAAAATCAATACCTATGTTCAGACCCACTGATATAACAATTTTATTTTATGGATACAAAACGTTTCTTTTTGCGAAATTTGTTAAAAAGTATGTGACATCACTTTAAGGGTTGATGTCACATCCTTTAAAACTAATGGAACATATCACATGGTACAGGAACCAATGGGATTGTCTTCAATCCCATTGGCTGTAATACCATGTGATATCAGCCATGTGGTTTTAAGGATGTGATGTATTTCCCCTGGAGGTGACGTAACATCCTTTAAAAAAAAAAAAGCCGGTCACATGATACAGCATCCAATCGGATTGGAGCTGTACCATCTGACCCTAAAATGTGACGTCACAGGCACTATATTGCCTCTTCTGTCTCGTTTTAGCTCAAGAAGACGACAAGGAAACTTCCGTTGCTGGATTTACCATGGGGTTCTCTTGGATTACAAAGAAAGAAGATTAAAGAAAAGAAGAAAAGAATGACAGAAGAAGATAGAAGAATGTGAAAGAAGATGAAAGAAAGAAGATTTGAATACCTGATGCTGATCTTCAAGGAGGATAGAGTCGGATTGCAGTGGATGATGTTGCGGGTCAAGAGCTTCCTGATATGCAGGGATTCAGATGGTGAAGACTTCTAAAAGTAAGATAAATATTGAATGTATGTAATTATCTTTTTTCAGGATTTTTTACAGAGTTTATTTCTTTTTATGTTTTTGATTGCCCATTTACTGCTAGTGTATTAATCTGTGCCTCTTCAGGGTTCAGATAAATACAATGACAGGCAATGCAATTTTGGGCTAGTGCTTGTTTACAATTGATGGTTATTTTTTATATTTCTGTTTATTGTTTTCACTAAATTGTTTTGTATTTGGATCACTTGTTTTTATTACATTTTAGGATTGGTTAGCAGTTTTATTTCTTAAATTGTTTTGTTGGTTAGGTGTTTACTTAATTGTATTCTAGTATTTTGGGATAACATAATTTTTATTCTTTTGCAGATTTGGTGTTAGAATAATTTTATTGCTGTGTAGTTGAGGCTTATTATTTCTTTTATTGTTGTGGTGTATAGGTGCTTGTGTATTTCTTTAATTGTTGTTTATTTTTGCGGCTTGATGATTTTTTTTATAGGTTGGCCATTGACTGCTATAGTGGCTTATCATGCTCATATTATATGGGTATGATGTACCACTGTGCCAGTCAATGGGTAGAGGTTGGGGGTAGTTGAGGTAATTCATGCATTTTTATTGCATCGGATTCATGCCGGTAGTCTCCTGAGCTGATATTAATGGGTATCAGCTCTGGAGACCCCAGGCATCCATGCCATGCAGGAAAAATGCATTTTATTTTCTAAGTCCCTCTCTCGCTGTCTTCTCAGCAGCTTCTCATCATCTTCACGCCAACTTTTCTGGTGAGAGCATTTTGGGAGGAAAAAGGCATTCTAGAGCCTTGATAACCTAATCGAGGCTACTAGAATTGCACAAATTTGAAAACCTGACGATAAGGGGCTTATCACGGCACACATGCCAAGCTGTTTTGGATGAGAGAAAAAATGACGAGTCATGATTTAGCTGCCCACTTATTGAGGCTTTCTGAATCACTGTAACTATGTTTGGCCGATAACAGCTAAAAAGCTTCGATAAGTGTGGTGAAAATTATGGTTTTAGATTTTTTGAACTAGTAAAATCAGGTAAAATTTATTTCAGAGTGAGATCTAATTTAAAACCCTCGTTTTATTTATATTTTGTCCAAATGCAGTGCTGTTTGTATTTAGTAATTAAAGGAATACCTCATGGAAAACAAAATTATTAGTAATAGTCAGCATGGATTATGAAGGATAGGTCATGCCAAACTAACCTTATTAGTTTTTTTGAGGAGGTAAGTCGGAATTTAGACCAGGGTAATGCAGTTGATGTGGTCTACTTAGATTTTGCAAAGGCTTTTGATACGGTTTCACACAAGTGGTTAGTGAAAAAATAAAGCTAATGGGACACGGTAAAAATATTTGTACGTGGATTGAAAACTGGTTGAAGGATAGAAAACAGGGAGTTGTCATAAATGGAATGTTACAGGTTGCGCTAAGGTTGTGAGTTGAGTACCTCAAGGATCTGTAGTGGGACTCCTGGTTTTTAACTTGTTTATTAATGACCATGAGGTTGGCATGGAGAGCAAAGTCTCCAACTTTGCTGATGATACTAAATTCAATAAGGTAGCAAGGTGTAATTTCTCTCCAGAAGGACCGGGGATAGACTGGAAACATGTGCAGGTAAACGGCAGGTGAAGTTTAATACAGATAAATGCAAGGTTATGCATTTGGGAAACAAGAATTTAAAGGCAACTTAGATATTAAATGGGGATAAATTAGGAGGATCCTTGATGGAGAGGGATTTAGGAGTGCTTGTAGACAGCAGGCTTGGCAATAGTTCCCAAAGTCATGCAGAATCTGCAAAGGCAAACAAGATCTTATTTTGCATTAAACAGGCAATGGATGGAAGGGAAGTACATAATTATGTCCCTTTATAAAGCATTAATAAGATCCCACCTTGAATATTGAGTACAATTTGGGCACCACTCCTTAGAAAAGACATTATGGAACTAGAAAAAGTGCAGAGAAGAGCCACCAAATTAATGAAGAAGATGCAAAATCTGATTTATGAAGATACGCTAGCTAAATTAGATGTTTCACTTTAGAAAAGGGGCATCTAAGAGGGGATATGATAACTATATATAAATATATTAATGGAACAACGCAAGGAGCTTTCAAAAGAACTATTCATCCCAAGGGCAGTATAAACGACATGGGTCATTCCTGAAGATTGGAGGAAAGGTGACTTCACCAGCAACAAAGGAAAGGGTTATTTACAGTAAGGGCAGTTCAAATGTGGAATTCATTACCCATGGAAACTGTGATTGCAGAAACAATAGATATGTTCCAAAAAAGGTTGGACATCTTTTGAGAAAGGAGAGGTATACAGGGATATACCAAATAAGTATACATGGGAAGCATGTTGATCCAAGGAGTAATCTGATTGCCAATATTTGGAGTCTGGGAGGAATTTATTTTTCCCCTTATGAGATGTCATTAGATCATATTTCACTGGGGTGTTTTGTTTTCCTTCCTCTGAATCAATATACTGTACTGTAAGTACAAATATAGGATAATGTATCTGTCATATAAATATTGTGTATGTCCTTAAATGTGTAACTATATGTTAGTGAGAATGGTTACCTTTATTATTTTGCAATTAGGTAAAAGTGTCCCTGACTTAAGCAGGGTCACTTATAATGGAGGCTCAGGAAGATCCTGCCTTTCCTAAAGAGGATGTGCATGACACCCATGTCAGTAGATTGCTCGAGAAGGGCCCCAAATAGCACATGAGATTTACCTACAGACAAGCCCAAATAGCACACTAGCAAGCCAATGTAGAGACTGGGAGGGATCTGCACAGGATGACTGCATGATGGGGTCCTCGATAGAAAGTGCACCCCTGCTTAGAGTCATATTAGGCTGCTAGCAAAACCTCACGTACACATGCAAGGGATTGCAAAATGATGTAGATGTTTTCTGCACACCAAAACAACAGTACAAAAGTAGGGATGCTTTAATCCCAGGGAAGACCTGTGTTGCAACCGATGAATCCAAAGCTATGAATGGACAGGGGCACACTAAAGTGTACTCTGCGGCAGAATAAATGCTTTATGATTAAGATATCCATGTGCCCTTGTACATTCATAGCTTCAAATGCAAGGGATTGCCATTTATCCACCCAAAAAGTGTGAACATGCAATGTGCCTCCATGGAATGCTGCCTAAGCACCCAGGGAAGAAAGTCATTTGTCGAAATAAAGTTCCTTGCGCCCTTTATTCCATACAATGCTTATAACACCACCTTGCACAGATGCCAACACAATAAGAAAGGTACCCAACCACACTGCGCATCTACTAAATGATATTACCTCGATGTAACACTCCTTTGGACCAGGCAAGGAGAGGTTACATAATTTTTCTATAATAATTTATTTTAACATATTTCATTTCACATTAAAATCTTCCACTTTATAAACAGTTTTGGCTCATTCTTCTAAACTGTCAGTAAGGGATAATATTTTTTCCCCACTGGGAGGAGTGCAGTTCTCTTCCCATAATCCCATAAATAGATTTTATGTGTCTGTGCAAACCTGGTGCCCATGGCCATTTCAGAGATCTGTAGATACAGTACAAGTTGTTATTAAACTAGAAATAATCATGTTTTAATATAAATGTAATCTCATCAATTAAAAACTTAATTTGGTCTGGTTTTAATGAAGCACTGTGATTAAAAATATATATTTAATTGCTACACATTCTAAATGATGATCAATTGATGCAACGTCACATGTGGCTAATATAATTTGATTGGCAGTTAAGATCATGTATAATGTGTAGTAACTCGTTAATGTGATTTTAATTCAACATTTGAAATATAATCTGTGTACTGAGATTGATTTGATGTTACCAATCCTATCTGAGTCTTTCAGGAGGTTTTTGCAGGTCTATGTGCTAATTATTTATTTGTCTTCCATCAAATTTTTGTATTATTCCTATTCTTTGTTTATTACATTTGATAACATTTGATAATTTTTCTATTAATGACTCTAGATCTTTAATAAAAAGTTAAGTTAAACAAATGGGGTCTTCAAATTCCCTTTCTATTGTTTCAGATCAAAAGTAGATTGCTTTCTAAATTGAGAATGTTAAAAATCTTCCCTACCTTGTTCATCATTTTTTTTACATTTTATATACGGATACAGAAATAAAGTAAAGAGGAAATGACATTGGGTGAACACACAAGAAAAAAAAATCCCAGCATATTGATACCTTAATGTGTCCCTTTATGCACTTTCACATACAGTGTATTTCATTAAGTTTTCATTTAACCTTTTAGGCCGCTGATTCTAAACCGGTGGGGCGCGCCTCCCCAGGGGGACGTATCAGGATTTCAGGGGAGGTGTGAGCAGTTTCCAAAAAACATATTAAATATTACAATATAATTTTTTTATTTGGAATTCGGAAAAATAATAAGCATTAATCCCTACAGCTTCTTACTATAGAACGTAGGCAGCTTATTGCATCATCCTATGCAGTAATGCACTGACTATGGGCCTCATGCAGTAAGCGCCGATAAGGCTTTTATCGGCATTTTCCCACCAAAATTGGATTTGAAATTCAGTAAGCGCCGATAAGTGGTCAAAATCGGCATTTTTTCTTCCCGATAAAAATTTATCGGCATGCGGCTGCCGATAACCCACTTATCGGCACTTTTCGGCACTTTTTAAAATCGGCTGTATTCTAGTAGCCCCGATCAGCTTATCAGTGTTGATCGGCACTCAAAAATGGAGATTTCTACGGCAATTTGTCCCGCCAACTAAAGTTGGCAAGTTGGAGGGGAGAAGGATCGACAAGGTTGCCGGGACGGCACTTAGAAAAAACAACTCATCTCTACATCAATGGAGTCAATGGAGCGTGGACTTATAACTTTGTAGGAGTGTTTATGTTCTATTGCTCATAATACAAATGTGCTTGGCTTTACAGTGTCGATGTCATTCACTTCATCGTGTCACCGCTTACGTTTATTATTGGCAGAACATTGTACTTTTCTATGTTATGATGATTTGCGTGTCACATTAGTCTTAATGTTATGATGTTTCAAGGTAAACTCCTATAGTAAACTCTTAAAGGAACAGGTCACATAATATGAAACATGTTACTTAAGTATGCTTCAAATTATTATATGACACATTTCACACATCTAACAGATCCAGCATATAGTAATGTTGGTATACATTAGAGAATGCTTTGAATGTGTAACGTATGATCAAATGTAAATGTAGCTGTTTGTTTTCATGTTTACATGTACTTTGTGACCTCCCTATTTTGATCACGTCCGCAATTGGACAATCAATAACATTGCATGTTTACATTGTACACGATGCATTATAATCACTTCATGCTAAGTTATACACAGATCTATAATAGTTACTCAGTTTTACACGATTGAAACATAATCAATAGCAAGTATACTGATGGCATAAATTATGCATATGCACAGGACAATTAGTTCCTGTGAACATGTGACAATAACATGCCAAATTAGACATGTTGCAACGTAGTTTTTCAATGTCAATGTCATGTTTGTATCCCAATGAGATGACTGAGTGTTGCGTTCAGAATTGGTACATGCATTACACATTCCATAAATACTTGCGAATAAATGGTTGTACAAAGCTTAACGTTACATCATTGTCAAATATCATGATTGCCTGGTGAACACACATAAATAATCCTTTTAATTCGTACTGGATACCCGTTTGGAGTTAACTACTTGGATATGTTAATGTAACACCTTGCACTTCATCTATGTCGATAGCCAATAGCTAGTGCAGTATGGTTACATACAATTTTTCTTTTGGAGTGTGACATGTGTGTCACAATGATGTGTAGACTATTGTGTATTTAACATCATATTTGACGTATTCTAGATTTTGTTTTATATCACATACAAAATTGTCACTTCTGTGTGTTGCTTATCTTAATGAACATGTCATGACAATGATTTATAATCATTCATGTTTACTTTTTCAAGGTATATCACTCCAAGGACTGCTCATGGTATGTATTTGAATTCACATCTGTCATAAGATGTGCAAACCTCGATACAGGTATAGTTACAGGATGTATAAAGAGAACGTAATGAAAAAGATGTGACAATTGAAAAATGTTGGTTGTGTATTGTGTCCGTGCGTTTATCTACACTTGGTTGTTATTGTGCAATGTGCTTTCAAATCATTACGTACATTACATAACATGTAATTTTGGCAATGTAACAACATCCATTCATGCACACGAGCGATGTTAACACTCAATGCATGTTTGTATGAAAAGACCCAAATGTGTTAAACATCATTAACATTGCAATGTATGTGATTATTTCTTCTCTCACTTCATCTTCATGTTGATTACTACATTGTCACATGTGTATGTATAAGTGAAAGATGTGTGTTGATTTGACGTTCATATAACATTTGTCAAAATGTTAACACCATTCCAAAGTACAGTTCTTTGGATTCTCAACTTTCCCTAAATCATTCAACACAATGACAATGTAGTTAATAAAAAATTTATTTCATTCACGTTAGTTAGTCATAATGATCATAATCCTTTATAACTACTCTCAACATATGAACATAAATGAAGTAGACATTTGCATACGCACACATTTCAGCAACATAGTGTGTGTGTGTTTTAGTTTTTGTGTGATGCATGTATTTCTACCAGAAATAATATAAACCAACATAATGTGGTTATTTATTTTTGTTTATCCTTTTGAGAGCGAGTAACAGGCCTGCTTGTTGGCTATTGTGTTTGCCTTTTCCCTCTGGCAAGTACTCTGGCCTTAACTGTACCACTTGTACTGGCCTGTGGCAGTTCTGTTGCACTGGGTGTGGGCTGTGGCACTTCAGTGGCACTAAGTGTGGGCTGTTGCACTTCAGGGGCACTGGGTGTGGGCAGTGGCAGTTCAGTGACACTGGGTGTGGGATGTGGCACTTCAGTGGCACTAAGTGTGGGCTGTGGCAGTTCAGGAGCACTCGGTGTGGGCTGTGGCAGTTCAGGAGCACTCGGTGTGGGCTGTGGCAGTTGTGAAACAGTTGATAAACATTTCAAGAGTGATGGTGGAGCACTTTCTTGTTTTTGTGTTTTAATCTTTTTCCAAAAGCTGGTTATTTGTAATTGTTGCTCTAACTTTCTTTTGCGTGTCTCATTTGTAGGTGTCGGTTCCATATTTTGAACAGATGTAAGCGGTTGGATGTTGACAGGGACCTGCACAGAACTTGCACCTACTGTACCGGTATCATCCAGAACTGGGGAATGAAGAACTGATGACTCAGGAGAAAAAGTAGCAGCATGTAAAGATCCATCCTCTGATGGGGTAAAGTGGAATTGTTGTTCTCTTGCTGTACTCCGAAACTGATTTGCTTGGCTTACATTCAGAACTAGTGCTTGTAATGTCCTGTTTACATTTTGGATTTCTTTAGGAACTTGGATGATGACTTTTGAATTTGTGACATTTCTGATATTGACCTTTCATGCATCCTTTCATGCAGTGACATCATCCTTTCAAGCACTGACATCATTTCTGAATGGCGACGATTTTCTTCACCCAAGATTCGTTCTTCAGAAGCTGCAATAGCTGAGTAGGTGTCACGAGCAGGAGGACTTGAATGCTGGGTTAATCCAGGAGTGTCAACAGGTTCATGGTCACTTGACTGAATTTGTCCTTGAGCGGCAACATCTGGTTCTACAAATAAAGAAAGACATTATTAACTGCCATGGAACTTTCCATTTGTTTTCACTATAATGATAGTTGTTCTCATAGTGTAACACATAACATGTTTCCATAATTTTTTATTTGTGTCCAATTAAAAGATGATGCTTGAAGTAACAATGATGTTTCGACTCAGTGTGAAAGAAGAATGAATTAAAGGTTGTTGTAACATCACAACTCCTAGCTGATACTTTAAAACACACAATACATATTGTCAGGAAACACTACATCTTCTGTGATAATAACGATAATAACTGATGTGAAGTTCATTACATGTGAAAGGCATTTATTTTGCATGGCAAATGAAATTCTTCAAATGTACACATTATATGTGCTGCACCTCATACACTCTCCTTCCATTCTTGATGATGACCTTGATGAGACAGGTGATGAGACATGTTCAGTGTCAGGTGACACAGGAGCTGCAGGAGCAACTATATAGAAGAATAACATCAGAATTTAATTGTCATGTGTACATAATTAACATTAAGTATCTGTAGTGGGAGTAGTTATGGCTAAATATCAGCATCACATAACGAAATGACAATGATATGGTTCGGGCAATCTGTATATTATCCATCTTAACATAAATGTACATGTGAACCTAATCGGCACATTTATTTTCAACAACATACAATGTTCATGCAGGAATGCGTTGTAAAATGAAGTGTTCTGTTGTACATACACTGCATATGTTGTGTACTAATCTAACTATAATAATGTACATTACTATCATGAAAGCAAAGTTGACTCTGCTTAGAATTCGGCACCTAATTGTGGAAATGTGTATGAATGTGTTTAGAGATCTGATCGAACATTTAAGAGAAGCAGGTGTAGCGCTCAATGTGGCTGACACTCAGCAACACATGCAGTGTGTCGCTCACAGATGGTACTGGTGTGATAAGGTGGCGTATCTATAAGGTTAAAAGAAGATATGAGTGAACGAATGACTAACGTACGTTTTCATATATAGTGGACTGGTGGGTGAAAGTATTCAGATAATTACCATTTCAAATGAATGTGATGAACTTCTGTTCACCTTGTCAGCTTCTAACAACTGTAGTCCCTCCCCCAAGACGTGACACCACCCTGACCTTTTATTTGGTTCTACCACCTGTAAGCCGTCCCACAAGACTTGACCCTACCATGACCCTGTGATCTTGCTCTGTGGCCGACCCCACCCCCTCTGTTCACCTCTATGCTGTGATTACATATTAATTGCAGCTGGTTTCACACACCTGTATATTTGCGATATACAAATATGAAGTGAGCTACTATGAACACAATTAAATACCATATGGTACATGTTCCTATTTATGCTCACATTATACTACATGAAGCGAAAGAAAGAGCTTTAATAAAACATAACGAAATTTGTTTGTGCAAAATATTTATGTTCGCCTTTGAATGCACAATATTCCATGCAAGACTTGATTAGGCAGTAATATATATATCAGAACAAAACAGAAATATAAAGGAGCGCCTAATACAACAACCTGCCTAACTGTGAGTAGGTTAGCTACTGTGTTTAAACAACCTATGGGGTGGCCAAGGGGGGTAAATATAAAATAGAACCTATGTTACTATAAGATAAAACATATATAACAATTGAATGACTTTAATATGAAATATGCATAAAGAAAAAATATATAAAAAATAGAAAAAATATTTATAAAATATGTTAATAAAATATTTCAATGGAAAAATCCCAAAACTTTAAAAAACCTGAAAAAACATAGAGTCCCGTTCCAAATGAATGCATCCAGGTATAAGGCAGCCCGTTTGAAAGGGATCACAACTCCCTATGGATACCTACACTGGCGACACACTTTATTCGAGCTCGGCTAGTCCCACGAATTCGGGTATACCCGGGTGTATTGAGGTTTGTGACTGTTTTCTGCCCGAGTGCATTGAGTTATTTTCCAGGCAGGGATTGAAGCATTTTATTCCCGCTGGCTGCAATACTGCACAGTATATATATATATACTGCATTACAATTCATGAATTTATGCCATCTGGTAGACACACGAAGCATTGCAGCCTATTAAATCCTAATCATTATCATTTAACAGATCAGCCGCCCGTCAGCCAGGCATGTACCCAGGCTGGGAAGGCAAACGCAATGGGGCTTGTCAGAGGTGAGGAGCGGCACATTCCAGGTATCTGCCAGGTACATACTGGGTATTTGCTCGAATAAAGTGTGTCGGTGCAGTATGGAAAAAAAGAGAAAAAAAACAGGCGCACACCTAGTGCATTAAAGTATAACAATCAGTTTATGGAACATTAAAAACAGACAAATGCCCACTCACAAGTGAAACGGTAATAAGTGCAGTTATGAGATAGGCCTTCATAAGCCAGTGGTAGCGTCCGGATCAGCAATGGTGTCCTCTCCTACACACATGTGGCACGGTCTCCTTCACCGGAAGTGACGTCCACCCGGTCTGGTGCCCCGCAAAAGGAAGTCCCTCCGGGAACCAAAGCCTTCGCCTGCCTGCTTCTGGCTGCTGCACCACCAGGGGAAACAGAGATGTATCCGCTCTTCTGTTTGGCTTAGCCTCTCACAGCCTGCGTTCGTCTTGGTCCGTGACAAAAGTTTCTCAGTGGGAAAGTGCATCCTCTGCCTTAGCCACACCGTACGCATTTCGTCATCTATGATGACTTCATCAGGGGTAACCCATTGGTTGTGACCCCACAGTATTTATAACAAGGTTAATTAGCATACACAATTGGAATAATTAGAACAATTAAAACATTAATTACATAATTTAAACCATTCCATAGATTCAAATTTTCATGCTGCATTAATTGCAATGGAAAGGTTATGGGGACACCACTGTATTTGCAGAGATATAAGATATAGCTCATATGGTATTATTTGTATATATATATTTATATTTATACTTCAATTGATATAACTATTCGGACAGTGATTAAAGGAGTTGAATATATTGGAACAACATTTAATAATAAACTAATAAGCATATTTAAATTTAAAAGTGAATTTAATAATATCCAATTTTTGTGTCTAAATTTGAATAACAAATTGTATTTTTACAAAATTGGTTAGCAGTATTTTACAAAATTTGATTGAGAAGTCTCAAGAATTGGAGAGTACTGATGACAGTGAATACTAACTACCCAATTAACCCTTAACATCATTGGTCAGCAATTAATTTGCAGCAAAATATATCCAACCGGGTTTAAGGTAACAAATATATACCTGTTGTTGATCCATTAATGATAAATAAATATCATAGATTGCAATTGGAGTCAGAGGTACAGCAAAGGTTGTTGTTTAGCAAGGACAGAAGAATCATCAATACGATAGTATATGTACCTAAGTGTATATGTGAAAGTGTGGTGTACTTGATAAAGTGTATGTTTTAAAAATAATATACTTAAATATGTGTTTGTATATATGTATAGTGATGGTGTGAATAAATAAATATAGAAATGAATGGTGAATATATGTGTATATATATGGAAATGACTAAAGTGACTCTAATAATACCAATGTGAATGTGATGCAAAACTATAAATAATAGAATGAGACCAGCTCCGGACTGGAACAGACACATCCACAATATGATGCAATAAAGAAATATAGTACACCAAAAATAGGATTGTTTATATAATCGCTTCTAGAGATTGTGTGGGAAGATACATTTAAAGACCTGACATGTCACCATAGTTCAGAGGGAGTGCTATAGAGCACTCAAACCAGACCTCCGAAGGATCACCCGCCTTGAGTGATCACACTATAGTGCTAGTGTCAATGTGGTCATTATGTCCCTTTGGGTGTAATGTATCCAAAATATACATCCAGTAAGTCTCCCTCATACACAATCTTTTGAAGCGATCCCCACCCATAAAAGTAGGAGGGATATATTCAATGCCCATTACTCGTAGGGACCTTGGATCTTTTGAATGTTCATTACAATAATGGCGGGAGAGGTTATGTGTTTGGCACCCATTTATTATGTTTCTTCGATGCTCTAAAAACCTCGTGCTTAGGGCTCTTGATGTGCGGCCTACATATTGTAGACCGCACTCACATGATATCAGATAGATAACATATTCACTAAGACAATTGATGTATTCTGCTATATCATGTGAGGTGCCATTGGAATAAGATTTAAATTTATTGGTTTTAATCAAGTGTTTGCACGTTAAACATCTGCCTCTCCCACATCCAAAGTTTCCCTTTACCCTGATAGGAACAGAACCATCCACTCTTAAATTGTTGACTACCTTTGATGTTTTTAATTTGCTCGGAGCAATCATTGTTTTGATACTCCTTGCTTTCCTAAAGATAACAGGAGCATCTTTTGGCAAAAGGTGACCAATTTCTGGATCGCTGACCAGAATGTTCCAATGGTCATTAATTGCTTTTTTAATTTGTTTGGCAGACTGATTAAACTGTGTGATAAATTTAGGCACAGATCCTTTGGATGTAACCTCATTTTTAATTATTGTTTTTCTTTTGGATTTTTCCAACAGAGATGCACGATCCAGTGAACTAGCATCTGAAAATGATTTATTAACAATTGCCATATCGTAGCCTTTTTCCTGAAACTTAAATGAAAGATCTGTACCCTGGGTATAGAAATCTATGTCCATTGAACAGTTGCGTCTTAATCTGTAAAACTGACTCTTTGGCACATTATCTAACCATTTTTTGTAATGATTGCTACCATATTGTAGGTAGCTGTTCGCAGCCACAGTTTTGAAATGTGTTCTAGTGTGAATAAAATTTTGACGACCCACAAATAACTCTAGATCTAGAAATACTATAGTATCTGGGTGTATGTTGTATGTAAATTTCAACCCCATCTTGTTATCATTGAAGGATTCCAAAATCCCCTCCAGGATACCCCTCTCACCATCCCAAATAATAAGAATATCATCTATGAAGCGGCCATAGAAAACCAAACCCGCCCCCAGCTCAGCATCCCCCCACACATGGGTACTCTCCCACAGTCCCATATAGAGGTTAGCATAGCTGGGAGCAAATTTGGCTCCCATGGCCGCTCCACAGATTTGCAAGTAATATGTGTTTCCAAATAAAAAATAATTGTGATTCAACATAAATTTAATGCATGCTAATAGAAATAACCTTTGTGAAGAGTGCAAATTGGGGTCTAATTCTAAAAAGTGACTAATTGCCTGGATACCATTTAAATGCTCAATGCAAGTGTAAAGTGAAGATACGTCACATGTAACCCAGTGATAGGTATCCTTCCACATGATGTCAGAGACGGAGTCAATGACATGCAACGTGTCCCGTATGTATGAGCGCAATTTAATGACATGAGGCTGTAAATAATAATCCACATACTGGGACACGTTGGACGTCATGGAGCCAATCCCCGACACAAGGGTTATCAGTTGGAATTCCGGAATCTCCTCCGGGGTGCATTCTCTGAAGGGATTATTTCTAAATTAGAGCACAGGTTTTTATACATTAAACACCCTAGAACCCCTATTTTCTATCACATTCCCAAATTGCACAAAGATATAGTTAAACCACCAGGGAGGCCTATTGTGTCGGGGATTGGCTCGATGACATCCAACGTGACCCAGTATGTGGATTATTATTTACAGCCTCATGTCATTAAATTGCGCTCATACATACGGGACACGTTGCATGTCATTGACTCCGTCTCTGACATCAAGTGGAAGGATACCTATCACTGGGTTACATGTGACGTATCTTCACTTTACACTTGCATTGAGCATTTAAAAGGTATCCAGGCAATTAGACACTTTTTAGAATTAGACCCCAATTTGCACTCTTCACAAAGGTTATTTCTATTATCATGCATTAAATTTATGTTGAATCACAATTATTTTTTATTTGGAAACACATATTACTTGCAAATCTGTGGAACGGCCATGGGAGCCAAATTTGCTCCCAGCTATGCTAACCTCTATATGGGACTGTGGGAGAGTACCCATGTGTGGGGGGATGCTGTGCTGGGGGCGGGTTTGGTTTTCTATGGCCGCTTCATAGATGATATTCTTATTATTTGGGATGGTGAGAGGGGTATCCTGGAGGGATTTTGGAATCCTTCAATGATAACAAGATGGGGTTGAAATTTACATACAACATACACCCAGATACTATAGTATTTCTAGATCTAGAGTTATTTGTGGGTCCTCAAAATGTTATTCACACTAGAACACATTTCAAAACTGTGGCTGCGAACAGCTACCTACAATATGGTAGCAATCATTACAAAAAATGGTTCGATAATGTGCCAAAGAGTCAGTTTTACAGATTAAGATGCAACTGTTCAATTGACATAGATTTCTATACCCAGGGTACAGATCTTTCATTTAAGTTTCAGGAAAAAGGCTACGATATGGCAATTGTTAATAAATCATTTTCAGATGCTAGTTCACTGGATCGTGCATCTCTGTTGGAAAAATCCAAAAGAAAAACAATAATTAAAAATGAGGTTACATCCAAAGGATCTGTGCCTAAATTTATCACACAGTTTAATCAGTCTGCCAAACAAATTAAAAAAGCAATTAATGACCATTGGAACATTCTGGTCAGCGATCCAGAAATTGGTCACCTTTTGCCAAAAGATGCTCCTGTTATCTTTAGGAAAGCAAGGAGTATCAAAACAATGATTGCTCCGAGCAAATTAAAAACATCAAAGGTAGTCAACAATTTAAGAGTGGATGGTTCTGTTCCTATCAGGGTAAAGGGAAACTTTGGATGTGGGAGAGGCAGATGTTTAACGTGCAAACACTTGATTAAAACCAATAAATTTAAATCTTATTCCAATGGCACCTCACATGATATAGCAGAATACATCAATTGTCTTAGTGAATATGTTATCTATCTGATATCATGTGAGTGCGGTCTACAATATGTAGGCCGCACATCAAGAGCCCTAAGCACGAGGTTTTTAGAGCATCGAAGAAACATAATAAATGGGTGCCAAACACATAACCTCTCCCGCCATTATTGTAATGAACATTCAAAAGATCCAAGGTCCCTACGAGTAATGGGCATTGAATATATCCCTCCTACTTTTATGGGTGGGGATCGCTTCAAAAGATTGTGTATGAGGGAGACTTACTGGATGTATATTTTGGATACATTACACCCAAAGGGACATAATGACCACATTGACACTAGCACTATAGTGTGATCACTCAAGGCGGGTGATCCTTCGGAGGTCTGGTTTGAGTGCTCTATAGCACTCCCTCTGAACTATGGTGACATGTCAGGTCTTTAAATGTATCTTCCCACACAATCTCTAGAAGCGATTATATAAACAATCCTATTTTTGGTGTACTATATTTCTTTATTGCATCATATTGTGGATGTGTCTGTTCCAGTCCGGAGCTGGTCTCATTCTATTATTTATAGTTTTGCATCACATTCACATTGGTATTATTAGAGTCACTTTAGTCATTTCCATATATATACACATATATTCACCATTCATTTCTATATTTATTTATTCACACCATCACTATACATATATACAAACACATATTTAAGTATATTATTTTTTATACATACACTTTATCAAGTACACAACACTTTCACATATACACTTTGGTACATATACTATCGTATTGATGATTCTTCTGTCCTTGCTAAACAACAACCTTTGCAGTACCTCTGACTCCAATTGCAATCTATGATATTTATTTATCATTAATAGATCAACAACAGGTATATATTTGTTACCTTAAACCCGGTTGGATATATTTTGCAGCAAATTAATTGCTGACCAATGATGTTAAGGGTTAATTGGGTAGTTAGTATTCACTGTCATCAGTACTCTCCAATTCTTGAGACTTCTCAATCAAATTTTGTAAAATACTGCTAACCAATTTTGTAAAAATACAATTCGTTATTCGAATTTAGACACAAAAATTGGATATTATTAAATTCACTTTAAATTTATATACGCTTATTAGTTTATTATTAAATGTTGTTCCAATATATTCAACTCCTTTAATCACTGTCCGAATAGTTATATCAATTGAAGTATAAATATAAATATATATATACAAATAATACCATATGAGCTATATCTTATATCTCTGCAAATACAGTTGTGTCCCCATAACCTTTCCATTGCAATTAATGCAGCATGAAAATTTGAATCTATGGAATGGTTTAAATTATGTAATTAATGTTTTAATTGTTCTAATTATTCCAATTGTGTATGCAAATTAACCTTGTTATAAATACTGTGGGGTCACAACCAATGGGTTACCCCTGATGAAGTCATCATAGATGACGAAATGCGTAGGGCGTGGCTAAGGCAGAGGAGGCACTTTCCCACTGAGAAACTTTTGTCACGGACCAAGACGAACGCAGGCTGTGAGAGGCTAAGTCAAACAGAAGAGCGGATACATATCTGTTTCCCCTGGTGGTGCAGCAGCCAGAAGCAGGCAGGCAAAGGCTTTGGTTCCCGGAGGGACTTCCTTTTGCGGGGCACCAGACCGGGTGGACGTCACTTCCGGTGAAGGAGACCGCGCCACGTGGGTGTAGGAGAGGACACCATTGCTGATCCGGTCGCTACCACTGGCTTATGAGGGCCTATCTCATAACTGCACTTATTACCGTTTCACTTGTGAGTGGGCATTTGTCTGTTTTTAATGTTCCATAAACTGATTGTTATACTTTAATGCACTAGGTGTGCGCCTGTTTTTTTCTCCTTTTTTCCATATATATATATATATATATATATATTATATGTATATATGTATATATGTACAAACAGAAAAAGAGAGAGAGCACACGCCCCATAGCATAATACTGCGTGATTTATTATAAAATAGGGGAAGGGATGGAGGGGGGGGGGGGGTGGGGGGAAATCGCACTCACAAGATAAAAAGTTTTAAAAGGCAGTTTGTGAATTATATCACCACCATCCGGTACTGCTGGGCGAAATCACTTCCAGATAGCTGATCAAGATCACCGCCAACCGGATAAGGACGCCGTCACACCGTCTGTATGCTGTTCAAATTCAGCTCTCCACTCCGAATGGCCGCTGTATTCTTCCCGCGCTGGGTATGGCCTCGTGCGCGTGCGCAGCGTCTTCATGACGTAATCGCGCTTCTCAGTATCCCTGACGCGTTTCATCACCAATCGGCGACTTTCTCAAAGGGCCCTTTGAGAAAGTCGCCGATTGGTATTGTATTGTATTGTATTGTATGTCTTTATTTATATAGCGCCATTAGTGTACATAGCGCTTCACAGTAGTAATACATGTGGTAATCAAATAAATAACAGATAATATAAATAACAGATCATGGGAATAAGTGCTTTAGACATAAAAGTAACATTTCGGAAGAGGAGTCCCTGCCCCGAGGAGCTTACAGTCTAATTGGTAGGTAGGGAGTACGTACAGAGACAGTAGGAGGGAGTTCTGGTAAGTGCGTCTGCAGGGGGCCAAGCTTTATGTATCATGTGTTTAGAATATCCACAGTGCTATTCATATGCTTCTATAAGCAAGTGTGTCTTAAGGTGGGTCTTAAAGGTGGATAGAGAGGGTGCTAGTCGGGTACTGAGGGGAAGGGCATTCCAGAGGTGTGGGGCAGTCAGTGAAAAAGGTTTAAGGCGGGAGAGGGCTTTAGATACAAAGGGGGTAGAAAGAAGACATCCTTGAGAAGAACGCAAGAGTCTGGATGGTGCATACCGAGAAATTAGGGATGAGATGTAAGGAGGGGCAGAAGAATGTAAAGCTTTAAAAGTGAGGAGAAGAATGGAGTGTGAGATGCGGGATTTGATTGGAAGCCAGGAGAGGGTTTTCATGAGGGGAGATGCTGAGACAGATCTAGGAAAGAGTAGAGTGATTCTGGCAGCAGCATTAAGGATAGATTGTAGGGGAGACAGGTGAGAGGCAGGAAGGCCAGACAGCAGGAGGTTACAGTAATCAAGACGGGAGAGAATGAGGGCCTGAGTCAGAGTTTTAGCCGTCGAACAACAGAAGAAAGGGCGTATCTTAGTTATATTGCGGAGGAAAAAGCGACAAGTTTTAGAAATGTTTTGAATGTGAGGGGCGAATGTGAGAGAGGAGTCGAATGTGACCCCTAGGCAGCGTGCTTGGGCAACTGGGTGAATGATTGTAGTTCCAACAGTAATGTGGAAGGAGGTAGTAGGGCCAGGTTTGGGAGGAAGTATGAGGAGCTCTGTTGGTGACGAAACGCGTCAGGGATACTGAGAAGCGCGATTACGTCACGAAGACGCT